>NC_055994.1:75509140-75864140 GCF_018446385.1 Zingiber officinale
TGGAGGTTTGTAATTATTTCCGCATCCCGCTCGGCCAACTTGTGCCAAACTCCTTTAGGTTGCTGAGCGGGATGGTTGTCCTCTTTAAGCTGCACAGATCCCACTTGACCCCAAAATATTCCACTTCTTCTACCCCAAACAATCCGAGCTAGGCACTTTCATTTTCCAAAGTAGAATAGGCTTTAAATTTTTGATAATATGCCGACTTCCAACAAGCCGGAAGGAGTTTTTTCTATATCCGACTTCCGAGCGGAAGCAGATCGAACAAATGATAGCGGCATCTCTAGTTCTCGTCGATAATCCTACCTTCATGCGGCGAATCGGTCCATCGGACAAAAATCGACCGTGTTTTCAAGGGGTGTTATACATTTTGATTATCTCCGTTCGGGCAAATCTCCCTACCGCATGAGTAAGGACTTTTACTCTCTTTACCTTTTTGTCTAACTGATTTTAATTTCTTCCATTGCAATAAGTCATGTGGCGCCCAAGGCCACCGATCATTGAAGTTGGGAAATTAGTGGTGGGCGACTAAAAAGAACTCGCCGAGCGGGTCTTATCACCGGCCGGGTTATTAGGAGAGGGTCAATAGCAGTTACCTCATCCGCTCAAGTTGAGGCGGACCTCGCTTCCCTCGCCCTCTAGCAGTGGGTCCCCAGTCGGGATCACGGAAGTTTCGGCAAAGAGACTCCACCTTCAGACCCAAGAGGCGGACCATGCACCGACGGGAAGTCGCACACGGATCGCCACCGATCGCAGGACTCGGCCTCGCCCACCGCCGACCCTCCTGGTTCTCCTCCACGAACCGCGGCCGCGTACGCCGCGGGTAAACCTCTACCATAGGGGAGTCCTCGGGCAAGGCGAGGGAAGCGCCAGCCGGCCACCCGACCATCAAGACTACCCTCCGATTTCCATCGGAGGAATATTTGGTCCACGATCGCCATCAAGCCCGTACATGAAATAACCGATGGGTCCGCTCACCAAGCTCTTCGAGGATGCCATTCAGTCCTCATGACGCCTAAGCGCTGCGATAACAACATCAAAGCAGCCACTCGTGAATTCATTTTTCTTTCTCGTGCCATGCTACCGTCCGGTTCCTCATTTTATTATTTTCTTTCTACAACGCAAAATCGCCACTAGCCATCGGCTAGCCGAGTGGAGGATCTCCCGAGAAACCCAAGTGTCGGGTCCATCCGGCGAGCGGGGAGAAACAAGTCGAGGCCAATATACCGAAACGACCTGGCTCAGAGGTGGCTCGGCTGAGAGGGCCAAATCAAGAAGCGCGAAGCGGATGCCAAACGCGCTGCCCGGAAGAAGCGAGCGATAGCTGATCTGGACAAGATGAAAGTAGATGTCCGTGCACTAGATCAGCGATCCAAGGATCTGGAGGCCCAGCTGAACGCCGAACGGGAAGACCGTTCGACAGAACGCACAAAGGCTGAAATGGACTTGAAGGCAGTCCAAGATTCCTTAACTGCTTCCCGGGCGGTACTCAGAAAATATAAGGAGGGAGAGCCGAGCCGCCTAGTAGCAGCGATTCGGCGTAAAATTCGGCGGCAACGTCTCATCAACCTTCGCCGAGGCGGTCAAGGTCACCGTGGCGTACTTGAAGAAGGGTGGCCACCTTCCTGCGGGAATGCACATTCCCGCCTCCGACCTGGCGGCCATGATTGACGATATCCCGGATGCCTTTTTCAATTTTGAGGACCCGGAGTGAGGCGAGTTCTTCCAAGTACTTACTGTATTTCATCCGCTCGGCGGATGTAAAATTTTTGTACGTGCCGTTCGGCCTAATTGTATTCCTTTGCTTCCATTTTTGTCGGTCCTTTATTGCCCTCTTCTGTCTGTTTGGTGCTCATTTGTAGAGTCAGTTAAGCTATACGTGTCTCCCACTAGACAACCGATCAGGTTAATCAATTAACTCGTTTTCCTCGAAATCGTTTAGCGCTTGGCTATACTGTTTGCATTCAGTGAATGCGAAGTATTAACAAACCGACGGCCGATCGGACTTAAACAATTTAGTTTTTGCGAATGCTCGTTGCGCGGATGTTTATAGACAATCGGCGCGGTTCTCGATTTTAACGAGCTCGCCCGGCGAGGATTTATAGACGCCGGCGCCTCTCGATATTTAACGGCGGGCGTGGCATGATATTTATAGCCGGTCCGCGGCTCGATGTTTAACGACGGGCGTCGGTCTCCCTTCGGAGGGTTTATGAGCCGACTGCTCTCGATCTTTACGGCCACCGGGCTCGCCGCCGCTCCGGAGGGTTTATTGGCCTGCCGTGCCTCGATCTTTAACGGACGGTCGCGCCGGATATTTATAGCGGTGCGGCGCTCGATGTTTAACGACGGGCTCGCCGGCCTCCCGCCGGAGGGTTTATAGCGGCTCGCCTCTCGATATTTAACGTCTGCTCGCCGACGGCGGATATTTATAGCGTGGCCTGGCCGCCTCGATGTTTAACGAGCTGCCGGTCTCCGCTTCGGAGGGTTTATGAAGCGCGGCCCTCTCTCGATATTTGCAGCCGGGCTCGTCGGCGCGGATATTTATAGCCTGGTCGGCCTCGATGTTTAATGACCGACGGGCCTCGGTCCTCCGCCGGAGGGTTTATACGTCGGCTCGTCTCACGATATTGCACGGGCCGTCGGTGCCGGATATTTATAGCCGCGCTCTCGATGTTTAACGACGGGGCTCGTCGGTCTCCGCTCGGAGGTTTATGACGCCTGCTCGCTCTCGATCTTTATACTGATATTTATAGAATCCGCACGCGGCTCGATGTTTAATGACGGGCTCCCGCGGTCTCCCGGAGGGTTTATAGCGAGACCCGCTCTGCCTCGATCTTTAACGACGGAGCTCGTCCGGATATTTATAGCGGTCGGCCGGCTCGATGTTTAACGGCACGGCTCGGGTCTCCCGCCGGAGGGTTTATATGGGCTCTCGATCTTTAACGGAGCTCGTCGGACGCGGATATTTATAGCCGTCCGGGGCTCTACGGTTTAACGTCTGGGCTAGACGGCCTTCAAGGCTAACTCCTTACCAGGTCGAGCGACCTTGGCCTTCATAACTTATCTAGCGCTTGAACAGTCTTTGTGCCCGGCCGAACGGCACGGGTCATTTGCTTGCGCATCCAATCGGCTGGGAGGCCTTCACTATTCGGGCGCTTGGCTCGGATAATCCATATGCCCCTTTCACCCAGCTTGGAGAACGTACTCCTGGCCAAACGGCTCAGGGTCTGCTTCGTCGAGCATTTTGGCTCGGATAATTTATATCCCCCTTTCACCCAGCTTGGAGAACGTACTCCTGGCCAAACGGTTCAGGGTCTGCTTCATCGAGCATTTTGGCTCGGATAATATATCAACCTCCCGGCCGAGCGGCTCGGGGGCCTTCATTCGGAAAATTACAATGAATTCTACGCCCGAAAGAAACTATATCTGAAAAACTAAGCTGCCGATCAGCATAAGATCTAACGCAATTTCTCAACTCCCGAATACCCGTGGAGTGAGGTGGATATAATGTACGTCGAAATTCATCCAAGCCAGGAGGGTGGCGAAACTTCCCGGTCGGTCCTCCATGGCCGTTCGGCCTACCAGAGGTGGAGGCGTCCTGCTGCATTATCCTTTTACTTGAGCCTTCTGCTCTCATTGCTCCGTGAGCCTTCGTCAGCGAGCGCCTGGCTCGGATACTATACCTCCAGCCAAACGGCTCGAGGCCTTCTTCATCGATCCAAGAGCGCTTGGCTCGTATCTTATACACCATGAAGATAGGCCGCTCGGCCAATAATTCCAATTGCGCACATTATAACATTTTGCCTTCTACATTTCAAATATACAACCAAACGGAAAATATACAGCACATATTCTATCGGTGCACCTCTCGCCCTGCCCCGGACGGGCTAGAGATAACTTGTGCTTCATGGTGGATCCAAGTGCCAATCCCTCTTCATCCGCTCGGCGGCTCGTCCACCCAACTTCCTCGTATGCGGACGATTCATCGCCTGACATCAAACTCCCGCTCTTGAGGTTCCAAAAGGAGGGGCTTGCTATAAGTCGAATTCGGGAGATGAAGTATCTGCTTTTGAGGGAAATGGAACTGTGGCAGTCGGTGCTTCCGCTTGGGAGAAGCGTCTGCTCGGAGGGTTTTGCCCTTCCTATGATCCCGAACGGGAGGCTCATCAGATGAAGATCCTTGCTCCCCGTGAGCGGGCGCGATTTCTGGGGGAGTACGGAAGAGTGCCTGAGGGAATGCGACGGTGGCTTGAGGTGCTCCCGCTCGGCCACCCGACGCATATGTTGCTTGTTGCTCCGGCTGCTCGCCTGATGCTTTTTGTTTTTGCTCCACAAGTTTGGCAGCCCTTATCTCGACCAGAGCGTCCAACTCTTCTTGTGAGAGTGCCACGGTATGTATTCTTCCAGCCTCGTCCATCGTTCCCGTTCGGATGCAGGAGCGTTCCCACAGACGGCGCCAATTTGATCCTGTCCGAACCAGGGGTCAACGAACGCTGGGGACGTGGCGCTCCCTGCTGAATCCTCGAGTGCTCCGGTGAACCTGCAACAAAACCGAGCCGGGAGGGGTGTCCCGGCAATGGCCCTCCGACGCTCAAGTCAGGCGAAGGAATAGATGAAAGTGGTTGCCGGATGAAGACTCGCGTACCTCCGGTTGAAGAAGTGGAGGCCTTATATAGACTTCTGAGGAGGCTGATGTACATATACCGAGGCACACACACGTGTCCTCAACCCATACCCAGTATGAGCTTGTCAGAGGAGCTTGCACGACTCCTTGCTCCAAGCGCCATGCATGATGGGATGAGCATGTTGATGGGACAAGGGGAGCCCATGTCCTTGATGGGACAAAGGAGCCCATGTCCTAGGATCCTCGATATCATCTCGCTGTCAAGATGTTCCTATCTTGCCTTTTCTTACTCCCTGTCAATCGTCCGTCCGGCCGTCCCCGGCGTCCGATCGGATGTTGATCGCATGGAGCTTCCGGTCATGTGCTCTAGGGAACAGCGGCTTGATGTTTTATTCTTCTGGACGGAGCCCTCCGGCCTACTTTTCCATTCATCATGAGGCGTGAACCCGCCCTCCGGATATATTGCTTCCGCTCGGAAGCCTCAGCTGGTCGTCGCCCTCCTTATCCGCTCGGCCAAGGCCTTTGGCGCTCCTCGCGGCGTTGACTCTGCTAAATGGGGTCCCCCATTCTTACTGCCGGATCAGGTATTAATAAGCGTCAAATCTCGATTTGAAACAAACACCAATGGCAATGATACCTTCTTTTCAACCATCCACTTCTTTAATATACCTAATGCCCATGTCAGTTGCTCTGTTCTCTCATTACTAAGATATGTGAACATAAGTGAGTAAGTTCACATTGTGGATGTGATACCCACAACCTCCAATAGTGGTATCCAATACTTATTGGTCTTGTATGTGGCATCAATGATGAACACAAACAAAAAGTTGACAGACAGCTCTAGACTTTTTTGATGAACCCAAAGAATATCTGTGATTTCATTAGTGTCTGGATTTGTACGGTAATTATGGAGGTATTCTTTCTTGATTAATTACTCTAAGACATACTGAATAGAATTTAAGTCACCCCGTTTAGCGGATTTATTTGTGAAAATGACATTGTAAATGCTTTTGATCCTCATAGTATTTGATGAGTTTCTTTCCTTCAAAATACTAATAATTTCACAAGGTGTGGTGTTGTTGGCCATGTCGAGCACAAATTCTTTCTCTATTAGTTTTAGCCTACATGGGTATTCATGGTCATCAATATATTATACTAATTGATGATTATAAAAACCACAGCCAACCCTTAAATCCCACATCACACCATCTAGAGGTATTGGTATACCTCGTAGCTCAAATGGGTATTCACATTTTTTAGTCCCAGTATTTCTTTTTAAGGATTACCCATCAACTAGATATCGTGGCGGTTTGTACTTTCCACCTCTTTCACACATAAGATGACACTTTGACAGTTTGCCACCTTTTAAATTAGCAGAATTTTTAATAACCACTATAGTATCATTCTTCAAACTTACTGTCTTTACCCAATTTATCATATCTTCTCTACTTTTAAATATCTATATAAAAAAAATAATAGAGATGTATAAGTACGACATTATCTAATCTTAATATAATTTCTCTACTTATAAAATAAATAACGAATATGCATAAAACAACGATAATAACTAACCTAATTCTGACATGTGTCAAGAGTTGAAGAGAGGGTAATTCAAGGGGAGGGGATGTTATGACATGTGTCAAGCGTTGGAGGGGGTAATTTAAAGGGAGAGGGGTGTTTTGACATGTGTCAAGCATTGGAGGGTAGGTAATTTAAAGAGAGTGAGAAGTTCTGACATGTGTCAAGAGTTGGAAGTGAGGTTGCAAAATATGGTACACCAAATAATAATTAAATAATAATGTTATTTGACAAATAATTTTATTGGATTTTCTGGAAATTTTTAGAAATTTTTCGAAAATTAAACGGAGTCTGGATGACATGGTTTACGGGGATGAATCCGTTGGATAGGGAAAAGCCTGTTTAGAATACCCATTTTAAGTGGGAGTTGGTTGATTTCAATTAACCCAAGTTGTAATAAATTAACCTAAGTCTAATATATATAAACCTAGGTATACGAATTAAAACCTAAGTTCTCTGCTTCTAATCACCCGATTCCCGATCTCCTCCCCTCTCCTCTTCACGCTGTCGCCGACCTCTCTCTCCCCACTCGATCGTCGCCGGTGAAGTCTGTTAGTTAGAGCCATAGAGCCAATCATTTGATGATTGTATGAACTCATGTATATCATATTCTTGTATATGAATAAAGGCATTTGTTTGGTTATTATACTTATTTGTATTAGTGCCAAATAGACTAAGTATAATAACGTCCTTGAGTAGAAGGTTCATACCTATATCAATCGATTAGTTGAATCGATAGTGAGATGATATAGGGAACACTACTCTAAATCATTCCTAGTCGAGTATTAACATTCAGGGACAATGTTAATACAATAAGACTAGCATGTAGGTCAGCTCGATGACTTGATCTCACAAGTCATGGATATAGAGATATCTGTTGGATCGAGAAGCATTAGAGAATATGAATGACCCGCCATGAGAAAGTATCATGGATCGTTATATGAGTGTCATATACTTTCTCATGTGGCTATTAGTATGACTATTAGTCCTTAGACCTGAAGTCACCATGGATCCCTACATAAGGAGTTATGTACTTTGGTTTCATCAAACGTCACCCGTAACAGGGTGGACTATAAAGGCGATTACTGGGTATGTAACAAATTATGCAGAGGGATGTGAGTGATGTAGATGGGATCTATCCCTCCCATATGACGGGAGCGACATCAATATTCTTGATAGAGTTAGACCACGAAGTGCATGGCCATGCCCAAATGAGTCAACATTAGATGTTGAGCTTATTTGATCGAGTGAGTCTACTTGGAGTTCAAGATTTAGATTGATTAGAGGATGACACGGTCTATGCCTCATATTGATCAATCTAGATGTCTAGGATAGAAGGACAATGACATATATTGTGAGGAGTCACAATTAGTAGTCACAAGGTGATGTCGGATCTCAACATTCTTGTAACTTGGGTAGTAATGATGTGTTGCTAGATACCGCTCATTACTTATGCTCCTAAATGGGTTTAGGGCATTGCCAACGTTACAAGAACCTATAGGGTCACACACTAAGGACAATTAGATGGAGATTTGGTTCATATGATGAACTAAGAGGATTAGATTCATTTGATGAATCATATTGGATTAAGAGTAATCCAAATTGGGCTAATTGAGTTGGACTCAAGTTGATTCATGTATTCAATGAGTCTAATTTAGATTATGACTCATTAAATCAACTTAATTTAATGAATTAGATTCATTATATTAAGTTGGCTTGAATCATATGGTTGGATTAGATCAACCATGAGAGAGATTTGATCAAGTTTGACTTGATTTGAGAGGAAGAGAAAAAGTCATGTTTGACTTGACTTTTTGCCACATCACTAGTGAGTTGGCAAGATGTGGACCAATAGAATTGCTCCACATCATCAATGTGTGCCACCTCATGGAGGTTACAAGCCTCCATAGCATTTAATGTGGCCGGCCCACATTAAATGAGGAGGTTACACTTGTTGCCATGTCATTTAGTGAGGTGACAAGATGTGGACCAATAGTGTTGATCCACATCATCCTAGAGTGCCACCTCATGGGGGTTACAACTCTTAATGGTCTCCACATTAATTGGAATTAATGTGGGGGTTACACCTCCTAGAAGGTGGCCGGCCACTTGAATGTGGATAACAATTTTCATTTTTGAAAATTGATTCCATCATTCATTCCTTCTTCTTCCTCCTAGAGTTCTTCTTGCTCTCTCCCTCTCCTCCTTCCTTGGCCAAACCACATAGGTGCTAGCACACCTTGGTTTTTGGTCACCTCCATCTAGTGTGTCCGTGTGGATACTTCTAGAGGACCGTACGCTTGACGGTCTTGAGATCCGGCACCATTTGGACGAGCGGGATTCACGTGGGGCGCGCATCAAGGGTAATGATCTTAACTTTAGTGTAGATCTAAAGTTTTTACAAACTCGTACAAGAAAAGGTTTTTCGAAAAGTTTTGTTTACGAATCTTTGCACGAGATCCATGACTTCGGGTGACTCGGGGTTTCCGCGACTCGAAAAAGCGGTTTTCGCGGCCCAACGAACCCAACAAAGTCCTCAGCCGGTAATGTTCTCATGACCTCGAAGCTGTAGCACCGTTTCCTCCCACGCGATGCCAACTGATGAGCTCTCCTAATCTCACCTATTCTGTGCCCTAGCTCCGATCTGTCGCCCCTTTCTTGATCGCCACGGGTCTTCCAGCCACCGTCCACTTCGATAGCTAGATTGGCGTACCCTTTAAATCAGCACCGACCATGAGTTGTTGGGTTGCTCCTCCTCGACATCTCCTCCTGATCCCGACGTCGTTGCCGCGGCGGCTCAGATCCTCCATCGTTGTGACCTGGTTTCCTGATGTCGCTTTTCTTCACCGCTGTGCAAGCCACTTGGATCTCTTCGAATGCTATCAGACTATCTCAGTGTACTGCCATGCCAAGAGCAAGAAGTCGGAGGTCTGCTTTGTGCATCACCTCTCCCTAACCATCATTACTCGTTGACAAAGAAGGAGAGCAAGCGATATTTAGGTTTCGGTCAGCATTGTTCACCGGTAATCCATAGCTCCGGTCATCCTAATTTGGCAATGAATCCCTTCGGCCCGTGAGCTTTTAGTGATTGTTTTGGAATTTGGTGAGTTTTAAATTGATTAATCTATACTTGGATTGATTATGCTTGTAGCAAATCCTAATTGGAAGGGGGAATGATTGGGGATGCTTAATCTATTTGGTTATGGATTAGAGATTCATTTATGCGTGGATTTCTCTAGTTAGATTAATTCACAAGGATATTGGCAATGAAGAGAGTATTGGATCATTAGGTAGAATTGTACGTGGTTACCTATTCGAACTAGGATTAGATTTTGAGTTTAGCTAATTGTTCTATATGTGATTAGCTAAACTGTATATCATATGTGATCGCAGGACTTTGATTCGACGCGAGCGTCTCAACATAGGTTTGGTTTGACACGATCTACGTATAAGGCGGGTACCTCTGACTTATCCCCTTGATATGATCATTTTTGATATGCATAGTAGTTTATAGCTAGTAGTAATGATTGTGTTTACTTCTACTTTGGTACGCCACTTCTTGGTTCTTGTAGTCTGCCTATATTCCTATCTGTTATGCATTCATACTTATATTCTCTTGTTTGTTACCATGTTTACCCCTATTCATAGAACTAGTGATATACATTGCCCTACTGTGTAGTAGTCTAGTTATTTGACATGTCTAACTTGTGTACCTAGTTTATTGTTACTTAGATCATTGTATGGATTTATTCCTTTTTGGTACATTTTATATGGAGGTGTATACCGTCAGTATCTACATGCTTAGTGTCATGCATCATTTTCCATGATTGCATGCTGAGCGATTGTCGGCTCCATTGTTGTTGAGCACATCATCAGTTACATGACCTACGCACATACAACCACTCATAGGTTAGTCGTATTTCAGACAGGGTGTGTGTTGCAGTTTGCTCTGTCATGGCTCCACTGATCCGCTCATGGGAGATTCCTCCCCTTGACCATGATATAGGGAGATAAGAGCTTAGGCTCACCCACTATATTTGGGGTAGGAGGATAGATATGTTGGTGCGGGTAGCACTAACGGTCTAACCCAGGTTTTGATGAATGACAAATAGGTTAAGTTAGTTATGTTGTTGTCTGACACTTTGATCAAGTGTGCAGGAAAAGTCCAGATGGCACAGCACGACGGATGTAGGACTACGGACAAGTCCTAGGTCGGACGACGTCCGGATAGTTGCGAGAAGTCCAAGCGGCGGTCGACCGGTGGACGTGATCGCGAGAAGTCCACTAGGTCGCAGGACGGATAGAAGTCCTGGTCGACGGCGAGTGACCGCGGCAGAAGTCCGGACGGTCAGAGGTGAGCCGCGGACGTCTGGCGTGGCAAGGCAAGTCACCGGAAGGGAGGATCGAGGACGCTCCGGGAAGGGAACATTAGGCGTCGATCCGGCTTAGATCCATTTCGGATATCTAAGTCGAGATCGTGACTAGATCCGGTCTCGGAAAGACGGAATCTAAGTCATACTCTTTTAATTATCTATTGAACCTTAACCTTAATCTGTTTTACGGATATACATTTGCCTCGGACTAACTTTGTTTTGCGAAAGGAGTTTTTGGAGCGGTGGTCAGAGTGGATCCGGGCTGAGGTCCGGAGGATCCGGGCGCCCATCCGGCAAGGCAAATTCTATCCAAAGTCGTCGCCACGTGGAGCATCATGGTTTGTGCAGCTATGCTCACATTCCGCGCGAAGGGATCGCGCTGGCGATATATAAAGAAGCCCTGAGAGCTTCAGATGGAATTAATCGAGAACTCTTCTCCCTGGTCTTGCGCTCTACGTTCTGCGTCGATAAAGCTACGACAAAGTGCTCATTCGGTTTTTAGTTTACTTCTTTGTCGGTATTACTTTGTTTCATTAGCATTTTCTGCATTCATCTTGTAACTATATTCGAATTGCTAGTGATTTCCCAACGAAAGTGGTCAAGGACCACGGGCCTTCGAGTAGGAGTCGTCACAGGCTCCGAACGAAGTAAAAAATAACTGTGTTCATTTACTTTTCCGCTGCATATTTATACTCTTGTTTTTCGAATCGATATTCACCCCCCCTCTATCGAATCTAACGGTCCTACAAGATATACTCTGATAATATCCTGCCAACTCAGTCACTCAGGAGCAGTGATGGCAGAGTGAACAATTGTCATAGCCCTACCCCACTCGGTATTACCATCACGTGTGAGATGGCTGACTGGTGTCAGGGGTGACCATGCCATTTTTGTATCATATGTATGGATTGCATTTATTGTTTGTGCTTACTGTATTATGTATGTTGCATTTTGGTGGTTGCATATGATTGACATCCATACAAGTGAGATTTTGTATCTGGTCTGATGACCCTTATTTACAGATAGGAAGTTCTGGTGAGTACAGTTTCTTTAGCCTTCTCAGTTTGCATTTCCTACTTTTGTTCAGGAAATTGTACCGCATGATTATTACTGTTAGGTATACCTTATTATGCATATCTATCCGGTATCCGCTGAGTCGTTGGACTCACACCATTACTTTTATTCCTATTTCAGGTTGATGTCGCTTGGAGTATCCTGCTTGTCGGTCCTAGGTCACATCCAAGGATGGTTTTGCTTCTTACTTTTCCCACTTTGCGAATTTGTGGACTTGGTGTAGTATAAGCTAGCCTTTATTTTGGAGTTTGCTAGGTGGAGTGATATTTGTTTTGTTGTATTTGTGTTTAAGCCGTGTCGACACGCATTGTGTTGTTTTGGTTGTATGGGCTTTTCTTTTGTTTTTCAGTTGTGTTTTTTTAGTACAACCGAGTGGACTGTTTTATATATAACTGCGTGGTTGTATTTGTAGTATCGCTGTGTGGGCTGTTTAATATATATATAACTGCGTGATTGTGTATATTCCAGCCGTGTGGGCTAATGTATTTTGTTGTTGATGTATCTATGCTTCAAATTGTCACCGGTACAGGGGAGATGTTGTCGGATTTTCCTCTGGCAGGGACTCCTTTGGGGCGTGACAGGGGTAATTTAAATGGATGAGAGATTTTGACATGTGCCAAGGTTTGAAATGAGGGTAATTTAAAGGGATGAGAGATTTTGACATGTGTTAAGGGTTAGAAGAAGGGTAATTTAAAGGGATAAGAGATTTTGACCTATGTCAAGGGTTGGAATGAGAGTAATTTAAAGGGAGGGGAGGTTATGACATATGTCAAGTGTTGAAGAGGTGTAATTTAAATGGAGATGGTGTTTTGACAGGTATCAATAGTTGGAGGATGAGTAATTTATAGAAAGTAAGAAATTCTGACATGTGTCAAAGGTTGGAGGGAGGGATGATTTAAAAGGAGAGAAGCTTCTAACATGTGTCAAGAGTTGAATGCGAATAATTTAAGTGTCGAATTAGGAAGGTAATTTAAAGGAAGGGAGAGATTCTGACATAGGTTAAAAATTATATAAAATAAAAAAAATTGATAAAAAAAATAATAAACAAAGTTGATTAAAAAATAAAACTAAATAAAAATTAAATAAAATTAAAAAAATAATAAACAAAATTAATTTAAAAATAAAACTAAATAAAAATCAAATAAAATTTAAAAATATATAAGTATTGATAAAAAATTAATAAAAAAATAAAACTAAATAAAAAATAAATAAAATTTTAAAATAATAAATAGAATTAATTTTAAAAATAAAAAAAATTAAATTAAATAAAATTTAAAATATATAAGTATTGATGAAAAAATAATAAATAAAATTAATTTAAAAAATAAAACTAAATAAAATTTAAAAAAAAAAAGAAAAAAAAGGGATAGAACTATCATTTGACACGGAGAGAGAGGAGAGGGGTGGTGTCAGACGGAAAACAATAATTTCTTTTAATGACACTCACGACGATTTTAATTTATTTTCTCTAGTTGGGAAGTGGGAACAAAATCCAACAATTTATAAAACACAAATAAAAATATTTATCTCCTCCATAAAAATTATTGAGAAGAGAAAAAAAAAAGATGGTAATTTAGAGGACGGATTTTTGATGGTTTATTTTTTTAGATCTTTGATTTGGATGGACTCTATCTTTAAAATATGTGAGGTCCATCCAAATCAAAGGTCCTTAGGTAAGAGATCATCCTCTGGTCCATAATTTATAGATTAGAGAATCCTTATTGGATAATTTATCTTTGACTTTACCTTATAAAAAATTCTAAAAGTTTTAGAATTATCAAATTATTATTTTTTATTTCAAATAATTAAGGGTAAACATTAAATAGGGACCTTTGTTTATCCCATTTTTAATTAAAGTCAAATGAAAACTTTTTAATATTTTTATTTTAAAATATCCTTTAATCTAATGCGGTTATAATATCTATAACTGCTCCAATATGTTTATGTTGGTTTTTAAATTTATGATTTAAGGTTTACAGGTACCGATCCAATAGATATGAAGAGAGTTACACATTGGTACATAAACGTCGGATATATGGTAGGGTAAATTTCATATCGTCAGTTATTGAGAATCAACTCTTAACTATTACACTAGAGATATCATGTGCCCTCCGTCTATACTATGTCCTGAGAGTATATAGAAGCTATCTAATAATTGTTATAATATGTAAACACTATGTATTTAAAGTGAGTTTAAAATTTAGAATTTAAGGTCTCTAAACACTATTATATTAAAACATTATTTATCAATTTAATCAAAATCATTTAAAAAAAATTATCATAAATTTACAACAAAATTAGAGAAAAAAACAAGCGTGGCCAATTAGTAGAATTTAGCAACAATAAAATAAATTTCATCTAAAATTTTAAAAAAATCTTTTGTTACAAAATTATCAATAAAAAAAATTTCATCTTAAAATTAACAATAAAAAAATAATTATGACAGAATTAGTTGCTTCGTAACAAATATAAAAAATCATCAAAAAAATTTATAACGAATTCAAAATTCGTTATAAAATTTACCATGAAATTGAAAATCATCATAAAATTTACAACAAAATAAATATTCAAAACAAATTTGACCCTGAATTTAGAAATTTATCTAAATTTAATTTAGGATGAATTCAAAATTTTTAGTAAAATTTACCGCGACATTAAAATTTATAATAAAATTTACAATAAAATAAATATTAATGACATATTTTGCTATAAATTTAAAAATTGATCGTAAAATTTATAACGAACATTTGTGCGGAGGAATCTGTCCCTTCCTTTCTTGTGAATCCGGATTAAAGAATCTCAATCATTCATATTCGCATGTTCGATATAATGATGTCCTTTTGGGACGATTTAGTAATTAATACATGAAATATTATCATTAGAAGATTCGAAGTTCAAATAAATATTTTCCTTATGTGCTAATCACTATTCCAAAGGTTGATAGCTATCTGTAATTTACTTCCTCCGTGTTGACCTTGGGACGGGTTGGCGAGGATGCTAGGGGCGAACGTATTCGTCTTGTACCACCATATTCGATCTAATGATGTTTAAAGAGCACATGTCATGGATCCGCAATCGACTCGTGTTATCCAATCACTGGCGCTTTCTTTTCTCTTTATAAACTCCAACCCGTTACTTTTTTCTCCATCCCGCCTTTTCCTACCATGCGTCTCCAATCCCTCTTGTCAGAATCTGAGCTAGAAAGAGGTCGATAAAGGTAGTATCGGTGTTAACGGAAAGACGACTTTGATGCACTCTATGTATGTGTGTCAGAAAAGTGAACCCCCCACATAGTACCAAAGATCTATAGTAACGAAACTGGTAGTACTTGGACCCTGCACATACTCAGACAAGCACATGGAGCATTGAAGACTAGAAATTAGAGAAAAAGTCTCTAGTGCAAGTCCTTCGACGCTCAAGTCAAGTTATTTTTTCCCGAAAAAGTAGTATACGAACGAAGGAAGGAAAAAAGAACTGTTGAAGATGCGTGTGAATGTGCGCATACTTGACCAATGAAGAGAACCTCCCTTTTTGTATGATTCTGCCTGCCTTTTGAGCCAGATCGCTGTCAGAGAATGTCGGGTGTCAGGGTATGTCGGGGGAGGGAGGACATCTAGTGGTCTTCCATTGACTAGAGGAAGGCTCCACCTTCAGTGCGTGGCAGACCACTAGAATATTCTTTGACTTATGACAGTTATTCTCTGATAAGAAGTTTTGACATTGTTGTTGCTTAACGTTATTCGTCCCGCACAGGTTCAGCTGCAGACAACTCGGGGTGACTGCTCAGATGTGCTACAAGGATTTAAGCCTTGATGAAGAGGATGAGATGTGGCGAACCGACCGGAGCTTATCTGAGACTATGACGAGGGACCCAACCTTTATGATTTGGCTACTAAAGAGTCGATTGGGGGTTATCTCGTCTCAGGGCTTAGATCCGGGGGCCCACCCTGCCTGTGACCGATCAGGAATTATGCGGTTGGTGATGTGAGGTGGCCTGACTCCCATCTTCTCTTAATTGTTGACTTCTATGTCCTCTTGATTATGAACCTTCACGTTCGCTTGATTATTGGCTGCCACGTCCTATTGATCATTGACTGCTTGACTTTCACATATCAGTGCCCAAGGCCGAGAAGAAGCCCGTGGAAAAGAATCTTGTTGCATTCGACAAGCCGGTTGATGAGAAGAAGGCCACTGCTAAAAAAGCCCCGATAGAGAAGGAGCCCAAGGCTAGCAAGCGTCTCCCCTCCAAGGATAACGCTGCCGCCAGAGATAAGAAAAGGAAGACCAAGAAGAAGGGTACCGAGACCTACAAGATATACATATTCAAGGTGCCCAAGCAAGTGCACCCGGATATCGGCATCTCCATGGCCATGTCGATCATGAACTCCTTCATCAACGAAAAATTCAAGAAGTTTACACAGGAGGCCTCTCGCCTTGCTCACTACAACAAGAAGTCCACCATCACATCCCGTGAGATCCAGACCTCAATTCGCCTCGTTCTCCCAGGGAACTCGCCAAGCGCGTGGTCTCCGAGGGCACCAAAGTCGTGACCAAATTTACCAGCTCCTAAATCAGAGCCTTTCGATGGATTCTCGATGGAGCTCAGATTCTAGGGTTTTTAGTGATGTTGCACTTGTGATTTGTTTTCCCTTTTTTATGGTAGATTAATGCTCATGTAACATACTGCCTTGACATCAATAACCATTGATATATACTGTCCTTTCATTTTGTTATTTTGGTAGATTAATGTATCTTCAACTGATGTAGGGATGTGAAGGAGGTAATTGTTGTCCTCTCGGGATGGTCTAGTGACTAGCGTATGAGGTGCTATCATCATGAAATTTGAGGTTTAAATTTTGACATAACTGTGGTAAATACCTTCCTTAGTTACTATTCTAAAGGTTAATAGTCATCTGTGGCTTTGAGAAGGATTGGTGGGAGTGCTGGGGCGAACGTAGGGATGCAATTGAGCCAAACCGAGTCGAACGCTTGAATGTTTGAGTTTAGCTCGTTTATAATCGAGCCGAGCTTGAACTTTATTTAACGAATATATTTATGGCTCACGAGCTTATTCGAACTTTTATCGAGCCTAAACGAGCTTAATAAATATAAATTATAAATTTAAATATTCATTAAAAACTAAATTATATATTTAGAGAAAATTATAATATTTTTATTAAAATTTATAATTTTATTCAAATAAATAAATTTAATATATTTATCTATATGTTTCATAAGTAGAGTGTAAAATATATAAATTTAATATCAAAATTATTATTATTTTATTTAAAAGTTGATTCATGAACTTAACGAACATGTTCACGAGCTAACAAATTGAATGTTGTGAAGCTTAAGCTTGATTTATTTATCTTAACGAGCCTCATTAAACGAGCTCAAACGATATTTTATCGAATTGAGTTTCGAATAACTTATGAACGTCTTGGTTCATTTACATCTCTAGGCGAACGTAGTTAGCTTTTGCTACTGTGAAGGAGGCAATTGTTTGTAAATCAACTTATATTCAACTTTTCAGAAATGTGTTGCTAATATCCATATTTTAGATACGAATTTTTAATATCTTATAAAATTATCAATAACCATTACTGGTGACTATTCTGAATCCATTTGATAAATGATTGATCCCGTCTGGAAACTAAGTCGGATGTGTTGGAGTGTATACTAAAATCCTAGCTTTTGTATAAACATTTATAAGAATCACAATGGTCAAGTGTCTACATTTATATATACCAAATGTAGATGTTCAATTAATTTATATTGTAGATAACATAGTGTGTGGTGTCACACACAGAAGATCGTGTTATCGGTTCTTTATAAATTATAAAAAGTAGCTCACGACTAAGATGGAAAGGAACAAACTATTGGAATAGTCATAGTGTAATTAGGTATTAGTTTATCTTGACTAATAGATTACACTAGTACACTCTAAGTGTATTGAGCAGGACCATTTAAGGAAAGTTATTTTTATACTGATTTAATAAAAGAACAAGTTCTTAGTTATTATGGAAGTGTGTGCTCTTAATCCTAATATAATAACAAGCATATATATTTAATATTTATTTCTTTGACTTATCAAAGGGTGAGATTTAGCTCGATAAATCAAAATACCCGATAAGTTGGGAAATGATGTTACTTATAGTGTGTCTTGTTGATTATAGAAGGAAATTGTGTCCTAGAAATCTAGGTTGATAATGTCCCCAAGAGGAGCTCATAAAGATTGTCATGTTAAATCCTACAGGTGGACTTAGTCCGATATAACGATAAGGTTGAGTGGTACTACTTTTGGACTGAGATATTAATTAAAATGAGTTGTCAGTAACTCAATTAATTAGTAGGCATCCGACATCTTAAACACAAGGAGACTAACACACTCATAATAAGAAGGAGCCCAAAATGTAATTTGGAATTGGTGTGGTAGTTCAATAATAATTCTTTAGTGGTATGAATTATTATTGATGAAGTTAAGTTGTGTGTTCGGGGCGAACACGGGAAGCTTAATTTCATCGGGAGATCAAAACCAATTCCTCCTCTCGGTCCCTATCGTAGCCTCTTGTATATAGAGAATTATACCCACCTTTCTACCCACCTTAAGGTGGTCGGCCAAGCTAGCTTGGAGCCCAAGCTAGGGCTGACCAAAGCTAAATTTAGGTGGTCGGCCAAAGCTTGGGTCCCAAGCTTAGGTGGCCGACCACTAGAAAATAAAAAGGGATTTTTATTAAAATTATTTCTTATGTGAATATCATGGTTTTAAAAGAGAGTTTGAAATTTAAATCTTTCCTTTTATAGCTTTTTACAAAAGATTAAGAAAAGATTTGAAATCTTTCCTTATTTGTAGATTGAAAGGTGGATTTTAATTTTAAGAAAACTTTTCTCTTTTTAACCATGTTCATGATTTAAAAGAGAGTTTAAAAATTAAATATCTCTTTTATAAGTTTCTACAAAAGATTAAGAAAAGATTTGATATCTTTCCTTATTTGTAGATTGAAAGGAGATTTTAATTTTTAAAGATAACTTTCCTTTTAGGAAATCATCCACATGTTTAAAAGAAAGATTTTAATTTATAAAATTTCTTTTTTATAATCCACTATGAAGGAAAAAATTATTGGAAAATTTTTTATAAATTTCCGGAGACAAATTAGGAAGTTTTAATTAATTAAAACTCTCCTTGTTTATAGCTTTAAAGTGGTCGGCGATGATGTTTAAGAAAAGAAAATTGGTTTTTAATTAATTAATTTTTCTTAATCATAACAAAAGAATTAAGGAAGTTTTTATTAAAATTTCTTTATTTGCCAAGACCAAGGATTATGAAAGAGGGGGTAGAGGTGCCTTCATGGCTAACGACTCTATTATATTCTTCCTCTCTTTTCCTCCTTGGTAGCCGGCCCTAGCTTCTCCCTCTTCTCTTCTTCTTGTGGCCGGCGGCAACTTCTCTAGGAGCTTGGTTGGTGGCCGGATTTTACTTGAGGAAGATGAAGAAGAAGAAGAAGAAGAAGAAGGAGGCTTTGTTTCCTAGCATCCCTTGGAGATTGGTTGGTGGTCTAAGTTCTTCATCCCTTGGAGAAAAGAAGGTGGCCGAAACTTGGAAGAAAGGAGAAGGGCTTGGGTGGTTCTCATCTCGGTAGATCGTTGCCCACACAATGTCCGGGATAAGAAGAGGAATACGGTAGAAGATCAAGAGGTTATTTGCTTACAAAGAAAGGTATATCTAGTAATTGTTTTCCGCATCATACTAGTTTTCTTTGTATAGTTATTTTTGGAAATACCAAACACAAGAGGCATTAGATCTAGTTTTTCGAATTAGTTTTTCGAGTTTGTGTTTTCTTCTTTTTCGAATTTGTGATTCGATTGTTCTTTTTGGTTAACCTAGAGTTATTTAAGGAAATTAAATATTAGCTTTCCTTAAAAGGCTTTGTCTAGGCGGTGGTGGTTTCTCCCATATCCAAGAAGGTCATGTGCCTCGCCATACAATCCAGGAAGCTAATTTTGGAAATTAATATTTAATGAAATTAATAACATAGGTGGATTTGAATCAATAGTGTTAAGTTCCGCTTGCGATTCAAATCTAAACCATTAAGAAAAGATAAGTTAAAATTTGGAATTAATGATGTTAAGTTCCGTCTGCGATTCCTAATTTAACTTCTAAAGAACACAACAGGTTATTTAAGGAAAGGTTTGACACTTGTACAAAAAAATTTTGTACAGTGGAACCGGCACGATTTTCCTAGAACTAACCAACAGGATAAAGGAGGGTCGCATTGTTACTGGGGTTGACGGAAAGTCGCTGCGAAGCCGGGTCGATCTGGTACCCGCCGGGAGAGCTTACACGAACGGATGACGGGGGGTGGTGACGAAGTAAGGGTCCTGCGCACACTCAGACGAGCCCCCGAGTCGTTAGAGACCAGAAACCAGGGAAAAAGTCCTCGGGTCAGGCCCTCTGATGCTCAAGTCAGGTACTTTTTCTCAAAAAAACACAGAAAAAGGACGAAAAGTAAGAGACGAGTATGAAATGACGAGTGAGCGTACTTGCGTAAGGGATAAAGCATCCCTTTTTATACTGCAATGGATGCTTCTAGAGTCTGACGGGTGTCAGGGAATGTCGGATGTCAGACTTTGTCTGGCGGTGAATGACACATGACATCCTCCTATAGGTCTAGGAAGGAATCAGCTGGCGGTGAGCACTAGACTGTTAGCATTTTCTCTAACATGCAGTGATTATTCCTTGATAGGTTGTTACGATTCCCTGGCTTGCTTGTCGTATAGTGTATGCCTGCGCCGATCTGTTAACCTTGGACTGGATCCTTGTATATACCAGCCTCGACCTATGGGTGTAGACCTACCTTTCCTTACCTGCGTTTGCCGCTTCATTGCTCTAGACCTGTATGTCCCTCTCTGTCTTGCGTGTCCTATTTTGTGAACTCCCGACCTGCCTTACCTTGTAAGTCGTGACTTGTTAAGCCTTAGTCTAGTTCTGCTTATTCTGAATCCCGCCCTGTACACCTCAGTATGCTTCCGTTTATCCTGAATCTTGACCTGTACGCCTCAGCCTGCTTCCGCTTATCCTGAGTCTCGACCTGTACGCCTCAGTATGCTTCCGCTTATCCTGAGTCCCGACCTGTACGCCTCAGCCTGCTTCCGCTTATCCTGAGTCCCGACCTGTATGCCTCAGTATGCTTTCGCTTATCCTGAGTCTCGACCTGTACGCCTCAGTATGCTTCCGCTTATCCTGAGTCCCGACCTGTACGCCTCAGCTTGCTTCTGCTTATCCTAAATCTCGACCTGTACGCCTCATCCTACTTCCGCTTATCCTGAGTCCCGACCTGTACGCCTCAGTATGCTTCCGCTTTTCCTGACTCCCGACCTGTACGCCTCAGCTTGCTTCCGCTTATCCTGAATCCCGACCTGTGCGCTTCGATCTATGTATCTTATGCCACAAGGCTATAAGTCCTGACCTGTATCCTTGGTTAGCACATTCCGACCTATGCGCGCTGATCCATATGTTTTGAGTCGTAAGGTTATAAGTCCTGACCTGTATCCTTGGTTAGCACATCCCGACCTGTGCGCTTCGATCCATGTATCTTATGCCACAAGGCTATAAGTTCTGACCTGTATCCTTGGTTAGCACATTCCGACCTATGCGCGCTGATCCATGTGTTTTGAGCTGTAAGGCTATAAGTCCTGACCTGTATCCTTGGTTAGCACGTTCCGACCTATGTATGTTGATTCATGTATCCTGTGCCTTAAGGTTATAAGTCCTGACCTATATCCTTGGTTAGTACATTTCGACCTATGCGCGCTGATCCATGCATCCCGTGCTGTAAGGTTATAGGTCCGGACCTATATCCTTGGTTAGCATATTCCGACCTGTACGCTTCGTTCCATGTGTCCTGAGTCATAAGGCTATAAATCCTGACCTATGATCCTGGCTTCCGAGTTCCTACTCGCTATATAGGCCGATCCTTAGGACGCCGCCTGTGCCCGACTCAGACCATTTTGCGACCAGGCCCTTCGAACTCCACGTAGGCCGAGCTTTTGACCTCCACATAGGCCTGACCTCTGACCACCTCGTGAGCTTGACTTCTAACCGCCACATGGGCTTGACTTCTAACCGCCGCATGAGCTTGACTTTTGACCATCCCCTGGGCTTGACTTCCGACGACGTCATCTCCCTGACCCCACAATCATACACCGTATCACAAGCCTCCCTCTCAAGTCTAGTCGAAGGAGCCTCTAGTCCGACTGACTAGACCCAAGTCCCTTTGTTACCTGACCTGGTTCTCGCATCTCTCGTTGACCTTTTTCTCACTATCTTCAGAATTCCTCGCCCTCCTAGAAGATAGGCGGGGCTTTACTGTATGCGAGCTAACTCTTCGATTTCCAATCACACCACTTTCTTATAACTGAGATACTGTTTCCCAAACATCGTCTCAAGTTCCGAGGCAACCCCTTCACCTTCTCTTCCCTTATAAAAGGGTTGTGTATACTTCCCCCTTCCTTTCTTCAAGCTACCCTCTTGTTAATAGAATTAATTATCTTCTCATACATAGGCCTCCATGGAACCTGCAATGGAATCTGGCGAACCCTCCTCTTTGCATCCACAGATTGCCCAACTGATCGAATTGCTGGCTCAAAAAGATGAAAGCCTTACAAGAGATGACTGAAAGCAGAGATCTTCAAGTTTATCTTACTCGTGAAATGGAAGCCTTACAAGAGATGACTGAAGGCGAGCTGCGCTGTCACTGGGGTTGACGGAAAGTCGCTGCGAAGCTGGGTCGATCTGGTACCCGCCGGGAGAGCTTACACGAACGGATGACCGGGGGTGGTGACGAAGTAAGGGTCCTGCGCACACTCAGACGAGCCCCCGAGTCGTTAGAGACCAGAAACCAGGGAAAAAGTCCTCGGGTCAGGCCTTCCGACGCTCAAGTCAGGTACTTTTTCTCCAGAAAACACAGAGAAAGAACGAAAAGTAAGAGATGAGTATGAAATGACGAGTGAGCGTACCTGTGTAAGGGACAAAGCATCCCTTTTTATACAGCAATGGATGGTTCTCGAGTCTGATGGGTGTCAAGGAATGTCGGATGTTAGGCTTTGTCTGGCGGTGAATGACACGTGACGCCCTCCTATAGGTCTAGGAAGGAATCAGCGGGCGGTGAGCACCAGACCATTAGCATATTCTCTGACATGCAGTGATTATTTCCTCACAGGTTGTTACGATTCCCTATCTTGCTTGTCGTATAGTGTATGTCTGCGCCGATCTGTTATCCTTGGACTGGATCCTTATATCTGCCAGCCTCGACCTGTGGGTGTAGACCTACCTTTCCTGACCTGCGTTTGCCGCTTCATAACTCCAGACCTGTATGTCCCTCTCTGTCTTGTGTGTCCTATTTTGTGAACTCCTGATCTGCCTTACCTTGTAAGTCGTGACCTGTTAAGCCTTAGTCTAGTTCTGCTTATTCTGAATCTTGGTCTGTACGCCTCAGTATGCTTCCGTTTATCCTGAGTCCCGACCTGTACACCTCAGCCTGCTTCCGCTTATCTTGAGTCCCGACCTGTACGCCTCAGCCTGCTTCCGCTTATCTTGAGTCCCGACCTGTACGCCTCAGTATGCTTCCGCTTATCCTGAGTCCTGACCTGTACGCCTCAGTATGCTTCCGCTTATCCTGATTCCCGACCTGTACGCCTCAGTATGCTTCCGCTTATCCTAAGTCCCGACCTGTATGCCTCAGCTTGCTTCTGCTTATCCTGAATCCCGACCTGTACGCCTTAGCCTGCTTCTGCTTATCCTGAGTCCCAACCTGTATGCCTCAGTATGCTTCCGCTTATCCTGAGCCCCGACCTGTTCGCCTCAGCTTGCTTCCGCTTATCTTGAATTCCGACATGTGCGCTTCGATCCATGTATCTTATGCCACAAGGCTATAAGTCCTAACCTGTATCCTTGGTTAACACATTCCGACCTATGCGCGTTGATCCATGTGTTTTGAGCCGTAAGGCTATAAGTCCTGACCTGTATCCTTGGTTAGCACATCCAGACCTGTGTGCTTCGATCCATGTATCTTATGTCACAAGGTTATAAGTTCTGACCTGTATCCTTGGTTAGCACATTCCAACCTATGCGCACTGATCCATGTGTTTTGAGCCGTAAGGCTATAAGTCCTGACCTGTACCCTTGGTTAGCATGTTCCGACCTATGCGCGCTGATCCATGTATACTGTGCCGTAAGGTTATAAGTCCTGACCTATATCCTTGATTAGCACATTCCGACCTATGCGCGCTGATCCATGCATCCTGTGCTGTAAGGTTATAGGTCATGGCCTATATCATTGGTTAGCACATTTCGACATGTACGCTTCGTTTCATGTGTCCTAAGTCGTAAGACTATAAATCCTGACCTATGATCCTGGCTTTCGAGTTCCTACTCGCTATATAGGCCTATCCTTAGGACGCCGCCTGCGCCCGATTCAGACCATTTTGCGACCAGACCCTTCGAACTCCACGTAGGCCGAGCTTTTGACCTCCACATAGGCCTGACCTCTGACTGCCCCGTGGGCTTGACTTCTGACCGTTACATGGGCTTGACTTCTGACCGCCGCATAAGCTTGACTTTTAACCATCCCTTGGGTTTGACTTCCGACTACGTCATCTCTTTGACCCCATAATCATACACCGTATCAATGATCATATTATTGATCCAAATATATCTTTTTTCTTGTTGAATGTGAGCAACTGAGTTTTAATAACACGCATGATGGGTTCTTCCAATCTTGCCATCAAACTTTTATCAAATTGTTATCAGTATTTGTTTGTAAGAATTAATTAAAAAATATTTGATATGATTTCATATGAAATTTGCCTTGATTTTTTTTTTGGTAAAATTTGAAACGATTGCTTTTTGGCAAAATTTGCAAAAAAATAAAAGTGTCTCGTCATAAAATTTGTCACAAAATTTTATTCATCATAAATTTTGCCACAAAATTACGTTCATGGCAAATTTTGTAACAGAATTGATTTTTATTTCAAAATTAGTTACTAATTTTGTGATAAAATATTATTTATTTTAAATTTTATGATATATTTCTATTTTTTCATTGTAAAATTTTAGGATAGAAATCTTTTTATTGCAAAATCTATTGCAAATTTTTTTGCAATGATTTTTTTCTAAATTATTTGTCATAAATTTCGTCGCAAGTGAGGGGTTTTTTTAAGTGAAAACTATTATTTATGTAGTTGCTATAATTCTAAATTTTAAATTCATCCTAAACAGATTGCAACATCTATTAGGTAGTTTTTACACGGTGTAAAACCTAAAATCATAAACTTGCTCTATATTAGGAATACTTCTCCCTTCCATATTAGAGAGAGAGCTCTCTCTTCTCTCTACAATTCCTAGAGGGGCGGTGGTTGGAAGTTGGTTAGGAAGCTTTGGGTTGTGGTACCAATGGTCGTTTAAGCTTTTTCTCCTCCCATCGATGGTGAAGGATCTTGTACACAGCTGTGGAGTTGCTTTCTTTGGAGTTAGTGGTGTTTCTGGTGAAGGTGGTGGCCGAAGTTGGAGGAGAAGTTGTTGGGTGGTATGTGAAGGTGCAAGTTGTTTTTCTTTCCCATCTCCATTGCATACCCTCTCCTTGGTGCTTCTTCTTTCCCTTTTTTGGTTGGCTCCTTTCCTCCATATATTTTGGCTTGGTTTGTTTCCTGGTTTATTGGTAAGTCTGTTGTCTATGGACACTATTACTGGTGTTGTTTGGTGAAGGCTTTATTCTAGGATTTGTTTGTGCAAGCATGCTGCTGTGTTTCTGGTTCATTGGTGCAAATATGCTACTATGTGTTGGATCGATGAGCACATGAATAGAAAGAAGAAATCTCTAACACAAGTTTATTTTACTTGGATCGGAGGTTACGATAACTCTTACTTCAATGTTCACACTCGTTGAGTGCTTTCGTTGGTCAATCACTATAAGCTTGGAAAGATTACAAAAGTTTAAGTATAATGCAAGAAAAGTAAAGTTATACTAACAACAAAAGAAGTGGAAGCTTGCTTGTAAGTTATCAGGGCAGCCTTTCGGTATCACAGGAGTCTTCTAAAAGTAGCGCGTAAGTACGAAAGTTGGAGCGAGTGATGTACTAAAGCCTCTGGTAGAAGTCCTTTTATAGACCCTTTTTGAGTGCTCGGACCACCCCTGGGTCTCTCCGACAAGCCTAGGACTCTACTGACTTATCCTCCTTCGAGCATCCAAACACCTTCGGGTGCTTGGCCTCGACAAAAGTCTATCTTTGAAGATTTATCCATCTCAGGGTGTCAGGACCTGTCCGGGCGCCTGGACTCTAATGTGTACCGTCTTATCAGCGACAGCCACCTCAATTGGGCGGCTCCCTGGGTTTGGGTCAGTTCAGGTGCCTGGACCCGATCCGCTCGAATCCTTCTCAGGCGCCTGGAGCTCATTTTTCCAGCCAATTTTGAACTTTAATTCCTACACCATAATGTTAGCATAACAAGCAATAACA
The DNA here is from genome assembly GCF_018446385.1 of Zingiber officinale. Lineage (NCBI taxonomy): Eukaryota > Viridiplantae > Streptophyta > Magnoliopsida > Zingiberales > Zingiberaceae > Zingiber > Zingiber officinale. Next base: position 75,535,304 of record NC_055994.1, read on the forward strand.
TAGAAATGAGAGTAGTAATATATTTGATAGTCTCCAGACTATCCAGTCATGACTTTGAGTTTCGCTAAAATCCTAAGTCGGACTGATGCCTACTATTCCCTCAACTGGGAACACATCCTCACTGGATCTCTCCTCTAGTTGCTTACATTTACTTACCATTTGTAGTCATTTGACTTGTCTCTTAACCCATCATGTCTTCTTGCCAGTTGTCAGGTCGGTAGACTCAATTGGACTTCAGCCAACTATTAGATCCCGCAGAGCCAGCTGGATTTCCTATCAGATATCGGGTCACTCCTTGATTTATCTAGACTTTATGTCAGTTATCAAGTCCTTCAACCTAACTAGGCTTCAGTCTGGCGTCAGGTCCTTTAGATCTATCAATTCATGCACACTTGGTAACAATATTAGACAACACAATATCCAACTTTAATCTATTTATCATTTATCAAAATCTAAGTTTGACCATTGGTGCTAACTGTACCAATGCTGTGTATCTATTTTCAAGATTTTTTAACGATCGCTGGAGCTTTTCTTAGCTTAGAAGGAAGGTGAAGCAAAAGGGGAAGGTATACCAAACTTGGTAGGTGTTTAAAGCAATCTTGCGGAAGGCGATAAGCAAGTTGTTCTTTCTGGTTTTAGCACCGACAACTGGATACTAGGTTATTCATATCCTTTTCCTATTATTTCCTACACCGAAATGGCAAGAAGGAAGCTGTCTATCATTGTGGCTAAGTATCATAATAAATTAACTATAGGATTGTAAAGTCACTAGGAGGGGGAGGAGGGGGGGGGGTGAATAACATTCATCGAAAATCGAGAGTTAAAAATAGTTATGAAGCGGAATAATGAAAACTGCAAACAACACCAACACAGATGGTTTTACTTAGTTCGGAACTTGTGACGACTTCTACTCCAAGGCTCGCAATGGTCGATCGCTTTCGTTAGACAATTACTATCAGTTCAAATAATTAATTATAAATATTGAGTACAAGAAGTGAAATTAGTTATTTACTGACAAATAGAAAGGAAATTGAAATCACTCATTCTTCGAACTTCGGAGTAGCCTTTTAGTGTTGTCAGAGCCTTTTTAGAGTAGTACGCAAGAATGAAACTTATAGTAGTTGATGATCTGAAGCTGCTAGTTAAAGGCCCTTATATAGGCCCATTTCGGGAGCCTAAAACCCCTCCGAACACTTGGATCACTATTGATATGGTGATCTCTAATTGAAGTTTCATCCGCGAAGTTTATCCATTTCTGGGCGCCCGGACCCCCTCCGGGCGTTTGGACCGTTAACATGGGTCTGGCTAGTCAACGCGCTCTAACTCAGCTTCGGGATAAATTTTCTGGTCCGAGTGCCTGAACTAATTCTAGGCGCTCGGACCACCCGGGTTCTCGGCCAAGCACCCGCTAGTCGAAGCCTGTCTAGGCGCCCGGACCAGCTCTGGGCGCTCAGATCCCTTCCAGGCACCCGGACTCCCTTTTTTCAGCCTTTGAATTCATGTAAAAAGGAGTTAGTCCAAATAAATAAAAATATATTTATCCTGTAAAATAAAGTTTGCATAACATTAATAAGATAGGAGTAGTAATTAGATCTTGTCTCCCGGATGTTAGGACCAAAAGTAGCTAGAGGGGGGGTGAATAGCTCATCGCGTTCGCTCGGTGCTCGGCGTTGCTTGTTCCTTCAAAGATGTGCAGCGGAAATACAAAGAAACAAATCACACAACGCTAACACGGTTGGTTTACTTGGTATCCACCTCACAAGAGGTGACTAATCCAAGGATCCACACCAACACACACACCCTCCACTAAATAAAACTCTCCTTTATGGTAACTACCAAGGGCGGAGAAGCCCTACAAGACTCAATACAAGAAGAGAGGGAAAGGAATACATAACAAGCAAGCTTACAATGAGTATAAACCCCAATACTTATCTTCTTGCTTACCAGATCTTGGCAAACTTCAAGATCCTTCCAAAGCTGTGGCCAGGAGGAGGAGGAGGAGGAGGAGAAATAGAAGGGAAGAGTGTCTCATTCCACAACGCAGCAGCTATTGCTTGATTCCAACAAGTGGACCATCATCGAGCTCGAATATTCTCGATCGTCGAGCTTTGGATCGATCCACGGACGATCCGAGCGCCTGTCGAAGGTCGATAACGACGGAGTCGATCCACGCGGCTCCGATTATCGTCCACTGCAACACGGACATCTGTCGACGATCATTTCGACGTTTGACAGCATTCCGATCTCAGACTCGCTCGCATCTAGAAGGCCCGATCGATCACCGAATGAGCCTCGATCGATCCATCGATCGATCAAGACTTGGTTTTGCCCAAAACCAAGTCCCAAGCCTCTCAAACCAACATCCGGTCAACCTTGACTGTTGATACATCATGCCTAGCATCTGGTCACTCCCTTGCTAGGACTTCCCACCAAGTGTCTGGTCAATCCCTTTGACCCACTTGGACTTTACTCGTCGTGCCAAGTATCCGGTCACTCTCTTATCCTACTTGGACTTCCACGATGTTCGATCATCCTTGATCCATCTGGATTTTCCCTTCCCCGGCTTCACTCACCACCGGGACTTTCACTTAGCTTCACTCACTAGGACTTTCAACTCTTCACCAGGATTTCCATCTGCCTAGCTTCACTCACTAGGACTTTCACCGGCTTCACTCACGGGACTTTCCGCCTAGTTTCACTCACTAGGGCTTTCACCCTTCACTCACGCCTAACATTAGGACTTCCTAGTCGTCATCCCGTCACTCTTGACCACTTGACTCTCCTTCAATCACACCGATCAATCCCTGATCAGAATGAACAACTGCACCTGCATTGTCCATGTGTCTACATGTATTGTCAAACATCGAAACTATGACCAAGACCCAAGCTTGGTCAACTCAGTCAACCTTGACCTAAAGGATATTGCACCAACAATCTCCCCCTTTTTGATGTTTGACAATACCTTTAAGTTAGGACCATTCTGAGTTAAGCTAGTCCCATAGCCTTAACTCCATTCATGCCAAAAGTATGAATGTTGGTTCCCTTCATTCTCCCCCTATGAGCTCCCCCATAGGTAATGAAAGCCTAGCTTAAACCACACATTCTCCCCCTATTGGCACACATCAACCCATCTTTGAGCACACATCAACCCATGCCTCAATTTTAGGCACACTTCAACAAATGCCCCATTGTTGAAAACTCTCCCCCTGAAGAGTTGCTCATCGTTGTTCACAACTTCACTCGTTGTGGTCAACACGATAATGAAGGTCCCATACCCTTCATTATCCTTAACCTTACATTCTCCCCCAATGTAGGCAAATGTCCATCCTTAAGCATTATCCACTAGAACCCACTTGAACAATGAGGATATCCACTCTCCATTAAAGTTCAAATGCTCAACCTTGAGCATGTTCTTAACAGAAGGTTAACCACCTTCCAAGGTTCATGAAAAATAATTTTTCATGTCTTTAAAGAGTCTCTCCCCCTAAAGACATGGTGGTAACTTCTATCATTGCACCAACAATGACTTGGAATTCCTAAACCTTTAGGAAACCCAAATTTTAGAAGTTTTGAGGTTTAAATGTTCAATATTTGAAACAAACCTCAACCTAAACTTCAACTTAGCCTTCCTTAACCAATCCATCCTTGTTTTCAACATGAAAACACCCTCTAAAGGTATACAAACGTGTCTTGAGGGGTTAGGAATGGTTACATTGACTAAAATAGGTTTAGAGTGCTGAAATCAGACCTTCCCAGCCAAAATCAGCGTCCTGGATCGATTGGAGTTGGGTTCCAATCGATCGGCTGATCGATCCAGTGAGCTTCTGCTCGCGAGAATTGCCTTCTGGATCGATCCACGGATCGATTCAGGCACTCCAATCGATCCATGGATTGATTGGAGCTCTGATAGTTGCTGAATTTCAAATTCAGCCAACTTCAGAAACCCCTAAAAAATTCTACAAAAATTCAAAAATCATGAGATTTAGTGTAGACATTATTTAGGGCATATACTATCAAAGAAAAATAGTTTTCTATGAAAATACTTCATATTTTCAAAGATTGACACAAACTTGAAAACTTGCACAAACCTTAGTGTTTTCTTCAAGTTTGTGTCTAACTATTCAACGGTGATTACTATCAAAAGATAGCCTTCACCAAGGTTTTTCAAAAACATTTTAAAAACCTTTTAAAAACCAATATCCCATCATGTTCCTTGGGCTTAATGCACATGACTTGTACATTAGCTTTCCCAATGATGGGAAAACACATAACTATGTGTTTTGATGAACCTAAAAACTCAAAAGAATGCACTAAATCAACATCTTGAGTTTTGTTCATCATCCTAACATCTCACTTTTATCTAATGTGCACTAATCATATACAAGTCACCTTATAGTCTTTGTGAGATGTAGATTTTGGTTTTTGCTCTAATCTAGGGATCATGCATATCTATCTAGGCATTTTAGAAATATTAGACATCCACCTAGGATGTCACTTGTCAATAAGTGTTGTTAAATGCCATTTGTCCTTAATTACAAGGAATTAAATTTAACGCATGATTATGTTATGGCATACATCAAAATAAAATAATTTTCAAAAGAAAAATATTCTATAACTACATGATGTATGAATGTCATGACATGGTATTTTTGGATTTTTCATAATAAAACATGAATGCAAAACTAGACATGATGTCATGGCATATGATGGGCAAACAATCATGGCAAGATTTAGCATAAATAAAATATACCTAGATTAACTATCTAAGTATCCTTAAAGTCTTAGCTAAACTTACAACTTAAACCTAGATTGCCTTAAAGTGCTTCAAGAGAATGCCAAAGCCTAAATTGGTATTTCTAATTTCCTTGATTTAATGTATGCCAATTGAAAATAAACATGTCCTCAAATGTTGGCATATTCCATTTTTCCTCAAGAGTGATTACATAAATCAAGGCCCGGATTGCCTTAAATTTCCAAGAGAATACCAAAATCCCAACTTGGTATTTCTCAAGGTTTTCCCAATTTGTGCCATTTTAAGATAAAATCAAATTTTCACCATTAGACACATTTTACTCTTTCAAGGAGTAATCAATAGGTCCATTTCATTTTCAAAGGTTAACTAAAACCTTGAAAATGCTCCTTGAGTGTCAATTTCCTCAAAGTTGGGTTAACTACCTTTCTAATCGGAGTTGACACTCTCTAACCCATCTATGGGGTAGAGAAGATGCTCCTAGGAACCCAACACCTATTGGTGCTCCTTGGATGCTCTAGGTACTCACTAGGGATAACTTCCCTAGATACCTTCCTAGTGACCTTGTTGGGCTTCTTAGAAGCCTTGGTCACATTTTCTAGGTCAACTCTAGGGATAGTCTCCCTTGTGACCTTGTTAGTGACTTTCTTAGACTTCTTAGAAGTCTTAGTCACTTTGGTTGCAAAGATACTTCTAGGGATATCTTCCCTTGTATCTTTGACTTGACCTCTAGACTTAGGGTTTGTTCCATAGCTATATGGAACCCTATGATAACTAGGCACATCCTTTTTAGCTTTGAGTTTGTATCCCAAACCTCTATAGCCATTGGATGACCTTTGTGCTCCTAGCCCTAGGTATTGCTCATTTTGCCCTTTAAGGATATTCTCCATCCTTTTTAGGGTCTTTTCTAGTTTGTCAAGTCTTGACCTCAAGACTTGATTTTCTATCATTAAATCCTTAGGTTTTGGTCCATGAGTATTTTTTATCTTGGGAATGTGTCTATTTTCCTTAGTGTTCCCGCCCAAGTGTCTATCTACCTTCCTAACCTTAGGTTGGGTAGTTTTGGCATGTAGGGCCACATGTTTTTCCTTAAAGCCCTCATGCTTTCTATTCTTATGGTAAATTGCATTAAAATGATAAAAGTTAGAACTATCATGCTTTTCACCATAATGTAAGGGGGTAGGCTCAATAAAAGATACCTTCTTCTTTACCTTGGAGGCTCCCCCTTGACTAGTGCCTCCTTGAGCCTTGACCACCTTCTTCCCCTTGGGGCATTGACTTCGGTAATGCCCCTTTTGATTGCAAGAGAAGCATATGTGTTGGGGATGATTTCCTTGGGCTTCGCCTTGCCCTTTTGTGCCACTTGGCCCTTCTTCTTGGCCAATTTAGGACACTTGCTCTTGTAGTGTCCATTTTCCCTACACTCAAAACATATTATATGATTTTTATTTTTAATTGAAACATTTATACCTTTGTGTGTAGGGGTGACATCTTTTCCTTTGGATCCGGAGGTAGAAGCTTCCTCTTGATCGGACCTTGATTCTCCTCCATTTGATTTTTCTTGACTTGTAGAGGTAGTTGCTTCTTCCTCCTCTTCTTCTCTCGACCCGGATGTAGAAGCTTCTCCTTCTTCTTGATCCGGCGTCACCAAGGATTGCTCCCCCTCAATCCTAGAGGTGGAGGCTTCATCATCTTGAATATGAAACAAGGAGTATGCTCCCTCCTTGTTCCCTTCGTTGCATTCCCTTGAGGATGAAGCTTCTTGGATTTCCTCTTCTTCGGAGGTTGAGCATCTCTCAACCTCGGAGCCCTTCTCTTGGTCTTGCTCCAAAGAGTCACCCTCTCTGGATACTTCTTGCTCTTGTACAGTGGAGGGGATCTCTTCATGAAGCTTGGCCAATTTGCTCCATAATTCCTTTGCATCTTCAAATTCTCCAATTTTGCAAAGGATGGTGCTTGGCAATAAATTTACCAAGAGCTTGGTCACTTTATCATTTGCCTCGCACCTTTGGACTTGCTCTTGGCTCCACTTGCTCCTCTTGAGAACTTTGCCCTTTGAATTTCTTGGAGCCTCGAAGCCTTCCATTAGAGCAAACCATTGCTCTATCTCCATCATAAGAAAATTTTCAATTCTTGATTTCCAAGAATCAAAACTCGTGGAAGTGTATGGTGGAGCCACCCTTGTGTCAAATCCAAGTCCATCTTGGAATTGCATCTTGAAGTTGAGCTTTTTGATATCTTTGACTTTGACAATTTTTGCTTCAACTTCTTCACCCTCTAGCTTTTCTTGTTATGCTTGACCCTTCCGGCGATGATTCCGGTGAAGAGCGGCCTCGCTCTGATACCACTTGTTAGGACCAAAAGTAGCTAGAGGGGGGGTGAATAGCTCGTCGCGTTCGCTCGGTGCTCGGCGTTGCTTGTTCCTTCAAAGATGTGCAGCGGAAATACAAAGAAACAAATCACACAACGCTAACACGGTTGGTTTACTTGGTATCCACCTCACAAGAGGTGACTAATCCAAGGATCCACACCAACACACACACCCTCCACTAAATAAAACTCTCCTTTATGGTAACTACCAAGGGCGGAGAAGCCCTACAAGACTCAATACAAGAAGAGAGGGAAAGGATACAAGAAATACAAGCTTACAAGCTTACAATGAGTATAAACCCTAACCCTAGCTTCTCTTCTTGCTTTGATCCGCCTCTTGACTTGGAAAACTTCCAAGATCCTTCAAGAACTGGCGATCTGGAGCTGTTGGCGAGAGAGCTGGAGTGAATCGGAGAAGAGTTGCTGCAGCCACTCGATCGATTCGAATATTCCCAATCGATCGGGAGGCTTTGGATCGATCCACGGATCGATCCAGAGCGACTCTCGGATCGATCCACGGATCGATCCCGAGCGCCTCGACATCGTCCCAATCGATCCAGCGATCGATTTGGACATCTGGATCGATCCACGAATCGATCCAGAGGCTCTATTATCGATCGATCGACTGATCGATCCAGAGCTTGGTTTTGCCCAAACCAAGTCCCAAGCCTCTCGAACCAACATCCGGTCAACCTTGACCTGTTGATACATCATGCCCAGCATCCGGTCACCCTTGACCTGCTAGGACTTCCCACCAAGTGTCCGGTCAATCTTTGACCCACTTGGACTTTACTCGTCGTGCCAAGTATCCGGTCACTCTCTTGTCCTACTTGGACTTCCACCGGATGTCTGATCATCCTTGATCCATCTGGATTTTCCCTTAGGACTTTCACCTGGCTTCACTCACCAGGATTTCCAATCTGCCTAGCTTCACTCACTAGGACTTTCACCTGCCTAGCTTCACTCACTAGGGCTTTCCTTCTGCCTGGCTTCACTCACCAGGACTTTCACTTCTGCTGCCTAACATACCAGTTAGGACTTCCTAGTCAGGTATCCGGTCACTCTTGACCTACTTGACTCTCCTTCAATCACACTGATCAATCCCTGATCAGAATCTCCCCACATGAACAACTGCACCTGCATTGTCCATGTGTCTACATGTATTGTCAAACATCGAAACTATGACCAAGACCCAAGCTTGGTCAACTCAGTCAACCTTGACCTAAAGGATATTGCACCAACACCGGAGACCAGGATCTAGTCAAGGTCTCAACTTAGGTTTCCCAAATAGACCTAAGTTGGACTGACGCCTACATTTCCCTCAACCGGGAACACGTCTTCATGATGTACCTCTAATGCATGTCACTATACACTTCAAAATTGATTAAAATTGAAAAACCTTACACATCATAAACTAAATTGTAGCAAAGGGTTCCCAAGTCATATTTTTCCAAGGACATCTAGTAATCGCATGTGTACTCTAGATGCAAACTATTCCTTATTTGGGGTTTTCATGCTTTACTAAATCTGTCCTAAAGATAGAAATTAATCCCTAACTAAAAAACTAAACATAAATTATTCTTAAAGTAAATAAAAGACAACTAGATTTGAAGATAAACTAAACACAACTCAATGCCTACACGAAGAAAAGATCTACTTCTTAATTCAAACTAAAACAATGAACTTGATTCTTCTCAAATCAACAGAGTTTAGCTAATTATCTAAAGGAATGGAATTTAGGTTTATTGAATTGAAACTACTGTCATAGCTGAACAATTGAAATTGCATAACAAAATGCAAAGATAAATGCACGAATTCAAAATTATAAAGAAATTGCAGAAAAACTAAATCAGATCTGATCATGCAACTAAGCAATCAAAGATGAAAAAGACATTCACAACATAGATCGCCCATCAGTCCTTCTTTCTGCTAACGAACATAACCACCTCCGGTGAACTCCCTTCAGATGATTAGTGACAGATCTTCAAGCTTCCAGCCGTGCTCCAGGTGAACCGCTCAACTCCTAGGAACCTCCTATCAAGATCCCGATCCACTGAAACACATCTCTACGTGGGAACAAAGCTATGATTTCTGGTAAGCGATCGCCCCGATCGATTGATCGATCGATCCGAGTTACGCGGGTGAAATGGGAAATGGTAGTGGATCAGAATCGCCGGGAAAACTCCACCAACGACTATTGTTGCTGGTCGAAAACGTAGATCGGGGAAACTCCCTCCGATCAACGCACGATGGTGGAATGCAGAAATCAGAATCGCAATGCGGATACCTCCTCGTCGTCGTGTTCTATTGCTCGTCCTATGATCGCCGACACTCCTTGAAGCTCACCGCCGATGAAGTATCATGAATCTTGGATTTGGAGTGAATGGGACTCTATTGTGCTCTCGAGAAGAACTGGCATGATGAACCGTAGTGAAGTCATTGTTCACCATGCTGGCTTCGCATTTTAAAATTCTGCATCGAACCGGTGCACATCAACTTGGTTTGAGTTCAACAACAGCTAAATTGGTGGGCCAACTTGACTTGATTCAACAGTGGTTGGGTTAGTGCAACTCGAGCTCCAATTCCAAGCTAGCTGAACTTGAGTGAACCTAAATGTGATTGATAAATCCAAACCTACGAAACCCAATTTAAACATACTAAGCACAAATCTTGAATTAGCAGTAATGAATTTGATAAGCTTAAAATATTCCTTGCTTAGCAAAATCCAATTCTAGAATCAATTTCACAAACAAAATAATCTTCAAAACCACACCATTCCAAGAAAAATAGAACCTCACATGAGTAAACCATCAAAATACCCCATACTTATTCTTGCATGTGTCATGCAAGTCAAGGAAACTAAAGATCCTACTTAAATGGTACCCCCTAAACAAAGTCCTAAACATGATTAGAAAAATAAAGAAGGAAATCATCTAAGATTATCACATTCCAAAATCTCAAGCATTCATGGACTTTAAACTTTACTCTTGGTTAACTACATAATAATTTTCATCCTTCATGAATAGATTGGAAATGATTTCACATTAAAACCTCACAAGATTAAATTTTTGGTGACCCTCATCCTATTTCATATGTAATCACAAAAATAAAGGGCACTCATGCTACTTATGCTTCTTGCACTACCATATGCTTGCTTATCTTCTACTCTCCACTACTATCCAGAGAATTAGAATACACAATTATGAAGGTTAATCATAGAAATTAAGAGTAAGAGCATGAATCAAATGCAATTGGGAAAATTGGCTCAAGGAATAGATAAGGAAGAAAAAATTAGGAACAAATTCTAGTGGAAGATATGGATACATAAAAATGCTATTTAATGAATTCTGACCACACTTCCTTATTTCTCTTCTTCCTTAACTACAATTGTAATTGCATCTCAAATGATAGATAATCTCATTTCCAATTAATGCAGCAAACTTAGTTCAGAAACTCAATGTTAGATGTGTTGTTTTAATCTTACTGGCTGAGCTTACTTCCTTTGATTTAATCATAGGAAGACATTCATTCACTCTCAATTGAAGTATATCTTCTTGACTTCCTTTCAGTCCTCAGCCTTTTGAATTTTTGGTACACAAAACAACTTCAATTCAGATTCTACATATTATAGCTTAAATTCTATCAACATTTCTGCGCATGACTTTGCACATTTCAAGATCAATCTGATCATGTTTCCAAATTTGTAACTTCACTTACTTCCATTCTAAAACTCTCATCACATTCCTTTACTCAAAACTTGATCCCCATTAAAGAAATGGTATAATTTTTAGTGCACAAAGCAGTTTTCCAATTTCTGCACAGCATTTGCAGATTTAAGCAATTTTAGTCTTCAGCATTTCTGTCTTGTACCAAAGTTACCACCTTCTCTTCATTCAATTTTTTTTTTCAAATCTCATATTATAACTAGGATTGTCTCTTGAATGGAGTAATACTTCACCATTTCTTCATTTGTTTTTGCATTTCATCCTTTTTGAGTTTGCAGAGGCCATGGAAGGTAGCATACCATTTGTTTCAACATATTACAGAATTTCAGTTGAGCTTCCACTTGTTTGAATGTTGCATACTAAATTTTGACACATATCTAATACAAAATGCACCTCCATATTTCCCGCTTTACTACACTTCAATGTTTCAGCAGATTCAGCTATATGTAGAATTCAACAAGATAACTGCAAACTCATTTATGCATTTCACTTATGATCTTGTTCCAAAAGTGTCTCTTGTCTTCCTGTATTTCATTTCTAACTTAGATTATAATCCTTGAATGGAGTATTACTTCTCCACTTGAAATCCATCATTGGTTACCTTCATTTTTTTTAAACTTTTCCTTTTCTTGATACTGCTTCTGAAGTTCTTGCACTTCAATATGCTCTGCAGGTTTCTGCTTAATGGTTTCTAAGCAACAATATCCGGTTTCAATATGGTGAGACTAATTACCTTTAACAAATCTATTGTATAGCTTTTAGCATCCACTAAAATTCCAATTCAGAATTGCACCCCAAATCAGATTCCTACTTAAAGAATAAAACTCAGGGAGTCAAAACTCCAATTCAGCATTTGGCCTCATTTTCTTTTTTAATGCCTAAATTTTGACTTCATGCCTAACTATTCTACTTCTAAATTTCTGCTCTAGAACCAGCCAAACTTTAATTTTCATCACTCTATAATTTATGAAATTAGTGCACAGCAGTAATGTCCAGAGTTCAGCAAAGTTCAGCAAGTCTTAAACTTTCACTACAGTATCCCTATGAGCTCTCTTCAGCCTCGCTCTCCACAAATATCATTCTGTTGAACACAAACTCAGTAAATAGATAAGTATCAATTACTGAATTTATAAACAATTTCAAATTTCCTCAATAAGGATACAACTTATGGCTTAACTACAATATCCAAAGCAATGTTCAGAACAACAATTAAAACAATATCATAACTTTTCATAACTCAATAAGGGATCACCTTAGTAGCAATTATAGAATTCAAAGCTATTTGAACTTGCACTACACATGATTAAGCTCAATGAATGATTAAGTTTGGCATACAATCTTAATAGTCATCCATTCACAACATCCCTGCTCAAAAATGAAATGTATCAATTACTAGCATAAGACAAACAACCACCTTAATCCATTGCACTTCCAAATCTAAAATCACTCCAACCTTTTCAATGCATTCAACTACTCCATTTAATTAAACACCTCCCCCACACTTAATCCTTTGTCTGTCCCGACCAAAATGAAATAATCACATTGTTGGTATAATATTTCCTAGGTTAAGGTTGACCTGGTTGACTGAGCTTGAGTTGATTCAAACATGAGTCTTGATGTTTGGGTTTCAATGTTTGACAATACATGAAGACTGACAGTACATAGAGATTGCATGTGCAATCGTTCATTTGAGGAGATTGTTGGTACAATTCTCCTCTGGTCAAAGTTGACCAGTTAGATGTGAAGAAGAGTCAATCGGGTCAAAACTGACTGGATACTTGACTGAAAAGTCCTGGCAAGTGAAGTCAGGCAGATGAAAAATCCTAGTGAGTAAAGTTAGGTGAAAGTCCTGATGAGTGAAGCCAGGCAGTTGGAAAATCCTGATGAGTGAAGCCAGGTAAAAGACCTAGTGAGTGAAGTTAGGCAGAAGTTAAAGTCCTGGTGAGTGAAACTAGGTAAAGGAAAATCCAGGTGGATCAAGGATGACCGGACACCTGGTATCGGTAAGTCCAGGTGGGTCAAGGTTGGCTGGACACTTGGCACGAGGAGAAAAGTCCAAGTGGGTCAAAGCGATTGACCGGACACTTGGCACGAGGAGAAAAGTCCAAGTGGGTCAAAGGGATTGATCGGACACTTAGCATGAGGAGAAAAGTCTAAGTGGGTCAAAGGAAGTGACCGGACACTTGGTGTGGAAGTCCTAACGGGTCAAGGGTGACTAGACGCTAGGCATGATGTACCAACAGGTCATGGTTGACCGGATGTTGGTTTTAGGGGGCTCTGGACTTGTTTGGGCAAGTAAATGTGGGCTGAATCGATCAACCGATCGATTGGCTCATGCCCAATCGATTGGTTGATCGATTGGGTGAGTCCCACGGCAAAAAGCCTCCCCAATCGATCGGTGGATGGATTGGGGAGAATTGCCAATCACACAGAAGGCCTCCCAATCGATGGACCGATCGATTGGGAGCCTCCAATCGATCGACTGATCGATTGAGAGGCTGGAATTTGCGCGATAAGCCTTGGATCGATCGGGAAATCAATCCAGGCAATTTCCAGAGAACACAGAGGCACTCTGGATCGATCAACCGATCGATCCAAAGCCTCCCCAATCGATTGGGAGCAATCCAATCGATTGGGATCCGACTGTTGGCATAGATTTAGTCGTTGGCGTGCGTTCTTCTTCAGTAGAGCTTTCATTCTTCCACGAGAGAAATAGAGTTTTCTTCTCCACACTCACAGCCAGATCTTGAAAGCTCTTGGGGACAAGTGTAGCCACACTTCCAAGGTTCGAGAGGCGACAACAAGCAACAAGTAAACAAGAAGAAGAAGTTTTTGGTTGTATCTTTTGTGTTTTCTTCTTGTGTGAGTTGTATTCGTTGTGTGGGTTTATACAAGGCTTCTCCACCTTCGGTAGTTACTGTAAAGGAGTGTTTCCATAGTGGAGAGTGTTCGTGTATGTGGATCCTTGGATTAGTCACCTCTTCTTGAGGTGGATACCAAGTAAATCCCTCATGTTAGCGTTGTAGTATGTTTCCTGTTTATTTACGCTGCACATCATCACAAGAAGCAAGCAACGACGAGCGCGACGAGCTATTCACCCCCCGTCTAGCACACTTCGACCCTAACAAGTGGTATCAGAGCGAGGTCGCTCTTCACCAGAATCATCGCTGGAAGGGGCAACAAGGCTAGAGGATGAAGAAGTTGAAGTAAATTCAAAAGTTAAAGAATTCATCAAAAGCTCAACTTCAAATGGAATTCTGAGATGGACTCAGATTCGACACGAGGGTGCCTCCACCATTCACTATGATGAGCTTCGATTCTTGGAAATCAAGAATCAAAAATTTCTTGATGATGGAGATAGAGCAATGGTTTGCTCTAATGGAAGGCTTCGAAACTCCAAGAAATTCAAAAGGCAAGATCCTCAAGAAGAGCAAATAGAGCCAAGAGCAAATTCAAAGGAGCGAGGCAAATGACAAAGTGACCAAGCTATTAGTCAATTTATTGCCAAATAATATTTTGGCTCAAATTGGAGAATTCGAGGATGTCAAGGAGCTTTGGAGCAAATTGGCGAAGATTCATGAGATCCCCTCCACTGTACCAAATCAAGAAGGATCCAAAGAGGGTGACTCAGTGGATCAAGAACAAGAGCAAGAGGACTCCGAAGTTGAGAGATGCTCAACTTCTGAAGAAGAAGTCCAAGAACCCTCATCTTCAAAGGAATGCAATGAAAAAAAGCAAGGAAAGAGCATATTCCTTATTCCATGTACAAGATGAAGATGAAAAAGCCTCCACCTCTAGCATTGAGGGGGAGAGACCTTCATTGACACCGGATCAAGAAGAAGGAGAAGCTTCTATATCTGGGTCAAGTAGAGAAGAAGATGATGCATCCTCCAAAAATCAAGAGACATCAAAAGGAGGATCAATTGTCATCCCTACACGTGAAGGTATAACTTGTTTAATTAAAAATAAAAATTATATTATATGCTTTGAGTGTAGGGAACATGGACACTACAAAAGCAAGTGTCCTAAATGTTGAACCCCGTGGTAGTTTTGATGTGATCAACCAAGTTGGTTAGGTCCTGCATTTTGTCTGATCCCTGTGTCTGAGTGTGCAGGAACTTAGGAGCATAGGAAGTCGAGCGGAAGACGCAGCTGGCGAGAAGGACGGCACGGGAAGGGAGCCGACGGGCACGGTGCGTCCGAAGGACGGGAGAGCTGCGGAAGAGTACACTCGGTGGGCAAGAAGAACGTGCGCGGCGTTCGAGGGACGTAAAGCAGGGGAGGAAGCCTGCTCGAGGAGAAGGTCGAGAATTGGGTTCGGGTGAGCCCTATTCCGGTAGGCCGCAATCACCCAAGGAATCGAACTGGAACAAGTCAACTGGAAGTTGACTTGTCAATGGTTCGGTCGACCGAACCCCTTGATCGGTCGACCGAACCCTTCTGTATCCGAAGCCAGCTGTTGGTGACACGTCCGAAGCCACGTCGCTCAAGTCTATCCGAGACCAAGTCGAGCAATCTGATCGGGCCAACTCAGGAGAAGATCGCTGGATCGGTCGATCGAACAAAAGGAACGGTGACCGAACCCAAACTCGATCCATAGAGACCGGACGTGAAGGTGCTGGTGCCGATCGAACTGGGATCGGTCGACCGATCCTCTCGAGTCAAACTTGATCCCGAAGGATCTGATCTGATAAGCTCGAGAACCCCTATATAAAGAGGGTCTCGGGTAGCTCTTAGATATTGAAAACAGTGAACGAATACGAAGATTTTGAAATACAACTCCTGTACTCTCATTTAAAGGCTACTCCGCCTTCAGAGAAGAAGACTTCTTTTAGTGCACTCTCTTGACTTGGATTAACAACCTTCTTGGTTGTAACCAAGTAAAAATTTATTTTAGTTCTATTGAATTTCATAACTGTTGCTTTATTTAAGTTGAAAGCCTTGAGGAGGGTTTAGTTTTATTTTGCAGATAATCTTGCCGGTCTCCGCTGCACCAACAAGTGGTATCAGAGCCCAACAGCCTCAGAGGGACTAACCGCCATCTGAAGCACAAAGATCAAAACAATGGCCGGCGCAAACATCCATCCCCCGAAGTTCGACGGAGATTTCACTACATGGAAGCGAAAAATGGAGGTATTCTTTAAAACAAATTTTGATATTTTAATTACTATGAAATATGGTTTTGCAGCTCCTAAAGACAAAGAAGAAAACACGTGGAGCAAGAAGGAGCAAGCCGACTTTGTTGCCAACGGAAAAGCAGAATTCCACCTCCTCAGTGTTCTGCCACCTCAGGAGGTAAGCCGGATCGGAAGTTACGAGGGTACATCCGAAGCGAAGCTAGCTAGGCGCGACATCCTCCGGAACCAGTTGACGAACCTCCGGATGAACCAAGGCGAGAAGGTAGCGCAGCTCCAAGCAAGGATTAAAGAACTGATCACGCAACTAACCAACCTTGGAGAAGAAGTAACGAACCGGGATTCCATCCGATACGCGCTCAACGCCTTCCCGAGGACTCCAGAATGGGCATCCTTAGTAGATGCGTACTACATCTCTAAGGATCTTGAGGTAAGTAGTTTAGAAAATTTGTTTTCAACTTTCGAACTTCACGAATCTCAAATTACAGAAAATCAAGTAGAAAAGTCGAACCTCAACATTGCCCTACGAGCTGAAAAGGGCGATCCCGACTCCGAAGCGACAATTGACGAAAACGAAGTTGCGTTAATGGTAAAACAATTTAACAAGTTTTCAATCAAGTAAACATCGTCAAAAGAGAAGGACAGTCCGTTGCTACAATTGCAACGAAGAAGGGCACATCAAGGAGGACTGCCCAAAATTGAAGTGCAAACAAAAGGAGAAGACAAAGACCAATTACAAGAAACCAAATTCCTCCAAGCACAAAAATTTGAAGGCGACATGGGACGACTCTTCATCCTCCGAGTCAGAAATCGAAGAATTCTCGGGACTAGCATTGGTGGCCAACCACCTCTTTGAAGATAACTCAGACTCAGAGATGAGCATTGATCAAGGGGGAGAGACAGAAGAGGCATCGCAAGATGAGGTAAGTAAGGTACGTGCCCTAAACCCTAAACAGTCTTTTGAGTTTATTAAAGCTTTGTTTAAAGATCTATTCAAATCAGAAAAAGAAATTGCCAATTTAAAAATAAGTTTGGAAAATTTAAATTTGGTAAATGAGATTTTGCAATTAGAAAATACAAAATTAAAAAATGAAATTGAAAAATTGAAAAGTGATGCATGCTTGAAGAAATTTCCTAGTTCAAAAATTAGGATTTATGGAAAATTAAATTGGTACATTAGAAACCATCAGGGTCAACTTAGAAAAGTACCAAGAAACTATATACCCTCTAAGTATCTGACTAATCCAGTAGGAAGGAACCTCTATTGGGTTCCAAAATTCGTACTTAATTAATCCTTTAAAATTAAAGGCTTCAAAAGAGAAAATTAAACATTGATTTTTCTAATGCGGCTTTGACTAGAAAGTGGTTGTTGCTCCAATAACCAAGAAGGCCTAGTGCCTCGCCACTACCTGGAAGCCAAATTTAGAAATGAACTGTTTAATTAAAGTTTTGATAAAAGCATTAAAAATAAAATTGAATAATGCTTAGAAAAAGCGTTTGGAACTTAGAAATTTTTTTTTAACATAACCCAATTTTTTTTCATTTACTTAGAAATTTGTTTAGAATTTTTTTTTTTAAACTTAGAAAATTTTTAGTTGCATTTTGAAAAACATTTTGACACTTAGAAAATGTTTCACGTTGAAAATCTTTTTGTCCCCGTTTTTGCTGTGATCAAAGGGGGAGAATAAAAGATAAGTTCAGTTGGGGGGAATTTAAAATTTTTATTTATATATTTTAATGTTGCAATTTAGTTCAAAATTGCAAATTTATGCCTGAATTGTTAGTTTAGTAATTTTCTTCAAATTACTATTTGTTTGGTTTACCCCTAACTTGAACTTGGTTGATGCACATCAAAAAGGGGGAGATTGTTGAACCCCGTGGTAGTTTTGATGTGATCAACCAAGTTGGTTAGGTCCTGCGTTTTGTCTGATCCCTGTGTCTGAAGACGCAGCTGGCGAGAAGGACGACACGGGAAGGGAGCCGTCGGGAGAGCTAAGGAAGAGTACACCGGTGGGGAAGAAGCGTGCACGGCGTTCGAGGGCGTAAAGCCGGAGGAATCGCCGAGGAGAAATTGGGTGAGCCCTATTCGTAGATCGCAATCACCCAAGGAATCGAACAGGTCAACTGGAAGTTGACTTGTCAATGGTTCGGTCGACCCTGGTCGACCGAACCCTTCTATATCTGAAGCCAACTGGTGACACATCGAAGCCACGTCCAAGCGAACCGTTGGGGAGCCGATCGATCGATGAACCTTCCGATCGGTCGACCGAACAAGTCTATCCGAGACCAAGTCGAGCAATTTGATCGGGCCAACTCAACGGAAGACCGTTGATCGGTCGACGAACAAAAGGAACTACATGGACGGAAGCTGGGCAGGTACAGCAGGTTCGGTCGACCGAACCTGGGGATCGGTCGACCGATCCCTCTCGAGTCAAACTTGATCCCGAAGGATCAGGTGAACTGATAAGCTCAAGAACCCCTATATAAAGAGGGTCTCGGGTAGCTCTTAGATATTGAAAACAGTGAACGAATACGAAATATTTCGAAATACAACTCCTGTACTCACATTTCCTAAGCAACAGTTCTGTGCTCTTCAAGTGTAAAAGTACTGTCTTGGATTAACAACCTTCTTGGTTGTAACCAAGTAAATAGCTGAGTCTCATATTTCTGTTTATTTTAGTTCTGTTGAATTTCATAACTGTTGCTTTATTTAAGTTGAAAGCCTTGAGGAGGGTTTAGTTTTTATTGCAGGCAATTCACCCCCCTCTTACCGGTCTCCGCTCACCAACAAGTGGTATCAGAGCCCAACAACCTCAAAGGGACTAACCGCCATCTGAAGCACAACGATCAGAACAATGGCCGGCACCAACATCCATCCCCCGAAGTTCGACGGAGATTTCTCTACAAGGAAGCGAAAAATGGAGGTATTCTTTAAAATAGATTTTGATATTTTAATTACTATGAAATATGGTTTTGCAGCTCCTAAAGACAAAGAAGAAAACACGTGGAGCAAGAAGGAGCAAGCCGACTTCGTTGCCAACGGAAAAGCGGAATTCCACCTACTCAGTGTTCTGCCACCTCAGGAGGTAAGCCGGATTGGAAGTTACGACTTCGCGAAAGATCTCTGGGAGAAATTCCTGGAACCTCACGAGGGTACATCCGAAGCGAAGCTAGCTAGGCGCGACATCCTCTGGAACCAGTTGACGAACCTCCGGATGAACCAAGGCGAGAAGGTAGCGTAGCTCCAAGCAAGGATTAAAGAACTGATCACGCAACTAACCAACCTTGAAGAAGAAGTAACGAACCGGGATTCCATCCGATACGCGCTCAACGCCTTCCTGAGGACTCCAGAATGGGCATCCTTAGTAGATGCGTACTACATCTCTAAGGATCTTGGGGTAAGTAGTTTAGAAAATTTGTTTTCAACTTTCAAACTTCACGAATCTCAAATTACAGAAAATCAAGTAGAAAAGTCGAACCTCAACATTGCCCTACGAGCTGAAAAGGATGATCCCGACTCCGAAGCGACAATTGACGAAAATGAAGATGCGTTAATGGTAAAACGATTTAACAAGTTTTTTAAATCTAACCAATTTAGATCGTAGTCAAGTAAACATCGTCAAAAGAGAAGGACAGTCCGTTGCTACAATTGCAACGAAGAAGGGCACATCAAGGAGGACTGCCCAAAATTGAAGTGCAAACAAAAGGAGAAGACAAAGACCAATTACAAGAAACCAAATTCCTCCAAGCACAAAAATTTGAAGGCGACACGGGACGACTCTTCATCCTCCAAGTCAGAAATCGAAGAATTCTTGGGACTAGCATTGGTGGCCAACCACCTCTTTGAAAATAACTCAGACTCAGAGATGAGCATTGATCAAGGGGGAGAGACAGAAGAGGAAAGCTGCGATGAAGGGGGAGCTACCGACAAACAGGTAAGTAAGGTACGTGCCCTAAACCCTAAACAGTCTTTTGAGTTTATTAAACCTTTGTCTAAAGATCTATTCAAATCAGAAAAAGAAATTGTCAATTTAAAAATAAGTTTGGAAAATTTAAATTTGGAAAATGAGATTTTGCAATTAGAAAATACAAAATTAAAAAATGAAATTGAAAAATTGAAAAGTGATGCATGCTTGAAGAAATTTCCTAGTTCAAAAATTAGGATTTATGGAAAATTAAATTGGTACATTAGAAACCATCAGGGTCAACTTAGAAAAGTACCAAGAAACTATATACCTTCTAAGTATCTGACTAATCCAGTAGGAAGGAACCCCTATTGGGTTCCAAAATCCGTACTAAATTAATCCTTTAAAATTAAAGGCTTCAAAAGAGAAAATTAAACATTGATTTTTCTAATGCGGCTTTGACTAGAAAGTGGTTGTTGCTCCAATAACCAAGAAGGCATAGTGCCTCGCCACTACCTGGAAGCCAAATTTAGAAATGAACTGTTTAATTAACGTTTTGATAAAAGCATTGAAAATAAAATTGAATAGTGCTTAGAAAAAGTGTTTGGAACTTAGAAATTTTTTTTAACATAACCCAATTTTTTTTCATTTACTTAGAAATTTGTTTAGAATTTTTTTTTAAACTTAGAAAATTTTTAGTTGCATTTTAAAAAACATTTTGACACTTAGAAAATGTTTTACGTTGAAAATCTTTTTGTCCCCGTTTTTGCTGTGATCAATGGGGGAGAATAAAAGATAAGTTCAGTTAGGGGGAATTTAAAATTTTTATTTATATATTTTAATGTTGCAATTTAGTTCAAAATTGTAAATTTATGCCTGAATTGTTAGTTTAGTAATTTTCTTCAAATTACTATTTGTTTGGTTTACCCCTAACTTGAACTTGGTTGATGCACATCAAAAAAGGGGAGATTGTTGAACCCCGTGGTAGTTTTGATGTGATCAACCAAGTTGGTTATGTCCTGCGTTTTGTCTGATCCCTGTGTCTGAGTGTGCAGGAACTTAGAAGCACAGGAAGTCGAGCGGAAGAGTACACCTGGTGGGGCGAGAAGAACGTGCGCGGCGTTCGAGGGACGTAAAGCCGGGGAGGAAGCCTGCTCGAGGAGAAGGCCGGGAATTGGGTTCGGGTGATTCCGGTAGGCCGCAATCACCCAAGGAATCGAACCGGAATAAGTCAACTGAAAGTTGACTTGTCTATGGTTCGGTCGACCGAACCCCTTGATCGGTCGACCGAACCCTTCTGTATCCGAAGCCAGCTGTTGGTGACACGTCAGAAGCCACGTCAAGCAACCAACCGTTGGGGAGCTGATCGGTCGACCGTTGGCAGATCGGTCGACCGAACAAAAGGAACGGTCGACCAAACCCAAGCTCGATCCACAGAGACTGCACCTGGATGCGAAGCTGGGCAGGTACAGCAGGTTCGGTCGACCGAACCTGGGGATTGGTCGACCGATCCCTCTCGAGTCAAACTTGATCCCGAAGGATCAGGTGAACTGATAAGCTCGAAAACCCTTATATAAAGAGGGTCTCGGGTAGCTCTTAGATATTGAAAACAGTGAACGAATACGAAAGGTTTCGAAATACAACACCTGTACTCTCATTTCCTAAGCAACAGTTCTATGCTCTTCAAGTGTAAAAGGCTACTCCGCCTTCAGAGAAGGAGACTTCTTTTACTGCACTCTCTTACTGTCTTGGATTAACAACCTTCTTGGTTGTAACCAAGTAAATAGCTGAGTCTCATATTTCTGTTTATTTTAGTTCTGTTGAATTTCATAACTGTTGCTTTATTTAAGTTGAAAGCCTTGAGGAGGGTTTAGTTTTTATTGTAGGCAATTTACCCCCCTCTTGCCGGTCTCCGCTACACCAACAAGTGGTATCAGAGCCCAACAGCCTCAGAGGGACTAACCGCCATCTAAAGCACAAAGATCAGAACAATGGTCGGCGCAAACATCCATTTCCCGAAGTTCAACGGAGATTTCGCTACATGGAAGCGAAAAATGGAGGTATTCTTTAAAACAGATTTTGATATTTTAATTACTATGAAATATGGTTTTGCAGCTCCTAAAGACAAAGAAGAAAACACGTGGAGCAAGAAGGAGCAAGCCGACTTTGTTGCCAACGGAAAAGCGGAATTCCACCTCCTCAGTGTTCTTCCATGTCAGGAGGTAAGCCGAATCGGAAGTTACGACTCCTCGAAAGATCTCTGGGAGAAATTCCTGGAGCTTCACGAGGGTACATCTGAAGCGAAGCTAGCTAGGCGCGACATCCTCCGGAACCAGTTGACAAACCTCCGGATGAACCAAGTCGAGAAGGTAGCGCAGCTCCAAGCAAGGATTAAAGAACTGATCACGCAACTAACCAACCTTGGAGAAGAAGTAACGAACCGGGATTCCATCCGATACGCGCTCAACGCCTTCCCGAGGACTCCAGAATGGGCATCCGTAGTAGATGCGTACTACATCTCTAAGGATCTTGAGGTAAGTAGTTTATAAAATTTGTTTTCAACTTTCGAACTTCACGAATCTCGAATTACAGAAAATCAAGTAGAAAAGTCGAACCTCAACATTGCCCTACGAGCTGAAAATGACGATCTCGACTCCGAAACGACAATTGATGAAAACGAAGCTGCGTTAATGGTAAAACGATTTAAAAAACTTGTAGCTCTTCATACTAAAACTACTACACCTAGGATTAGGAAGGTAGATAAAAATCTAGGCAAGAAAACTAAGGATCATAGTTATAAGCCTAGAAATAAAAATGCTCAAGGATTTAATGAAAGACCAAAATCTAAGGATTTATGACAAGAAAATCAAGTCTTGAAGTCAAGACTTGATAAAATGGAAAAGACCCCTAAAAAGGATGGAAAATATCCTAAAAGGTCAAAATGAGCATAAACTAGGTCTAGGAAAATAACAAGGGTTATCCAATGGTCATAGGGGTTTGGGATACAAACCTAAAACCAAGAAAGATATGCCTTCTTACCATAGGATTCCGTATAGCTATGGAACCAAGCCTAGGTCTAGTGGTCAAGTCAAAAATACTAGAGAAGTTATCTCTAAGAGTATTTTTGTGACAAATGTGACTAAGACTTCAAAGGAGTCCAAGAAAGTCACTAAGAAAGTCACAAGGGAAGCTATCCCTAAAGTTGACCTAGAGGAAGTGACCAAGGCCTCTAAGAAGCCTAACAAGGTTATTAGGAAGGTATCTAGGGAAGTTATCCCTAGTAAGTACCTAGAACATCCAAGGAGCACCAAGAGGTTTTGGGTTCCTATGAGCATTTTTCTCTACCCCTTAGATGGGTTAGAGAGTGTCAACTCTAATTGGAAGGGTGGTTAATCCGACCTTGATGAAGTTGACACTCGAAGAATATTTTCAAGGTTTTTATCAACCTTTGATAATGAAATTGATTACTTGTTTACTCTTTGGAAGAGTAAAGTGTACCAAAATTTGAGGAATTATGTTTATTTTAAATTGTCACAAATTGGGAAAAACATAAGAAATACCAAGTTGGAGTTTTGGTATTTTCTTAGGGATTTTAAAGGCAAATCTAAGCCTTAATTTAAAATGTTTACTCTTTAGACGAGTAAAGAGTGTCAAAATTTGAGGAATATACTTAATTTAAATTAGAAAAAAAATAAGAAAAGCAAAAGAAATGTCAAAATTAGGTTTTGACATCTTCTTGGGAAATCATGGGCAATCTAAGATTTAAAATTTAAGTTAGCTAGGGTTAAGGATACTGAGATAGACAATCTAAGTATATTTTATTTATGCTAACTTGCCATGCTTTGTTGGCCCATCACGTGTCATGACATCATATTTAGCATTCATGCTTTATTACAAAAAATACAAAAAATACTATGTCATGTCATAAATATATCATGTAGTTATAGGAATTTTTTTTGAAAATTATTTATCTTTGATGTATGCCATAACACATCGTGTATTATTTTTAATTCCTTGTAATTAAGGGCTAAATGACATTCACTAATAAGTAACATCCTTGGTGGATGTTCATAATTCAAAATACCTAGATATATATGCATGATCCCTAGTTTAGGGCAAAATCAAAATTTTACATCTCACAAAGAACTATAAGGTGACTTGTATGTGGTTTGAGTACACATTAGATACAAGTGAGATGTTAGGATGATGAGCAAAACTCAAGATGCTGATTTAGTGCATTCTCATGAGTTTTAGGTTCATCAAAACATATAGTTATGTGTTTTCCAATCATTAGGAAAGCTAATGTACAAGTCATGTGCATTGAGCCCAAAGAATATGGTTGGATATTGGTTTTGAAAATAATTTTAAATATACTTTGGAAAACTTTGGTGAAGAATATCTTATGATAGTAATCATCATTGAAAAGTTAGATACAACTTGGAAGAAAACACTAAAGTTTTTACAAGTTTTCAAGTTTGTGTCAATCTTTGAAAATAGGAAGTATTTTCATAGAAAACTAGTTTTCCTTGATAGTATAAACCCTAAATAATGTTTACATGAATTTTCATGATTTTTAAAATTTTATAGAATTTTTGGGGAGTTTCTGAAATTCACTGAAAGTGAATTTCAGAAATTTCAGCGCACCAATCGATCAGGTAATCAATTGAAAAGGAGTTTATCACGAGCAGAAGCTCACTAGATCAATCCACCGATCGATCCATATCTCCTGAATCGATCAGTGGATCGATTCAACTGGGGTCAATCGATTGAGACACAATCCCAATCGATTGGGGCTGCTGATTTTGGTTGGGAAAGTAAACTTTCAGTGATTTAAACCAGTTTTAGTCTAGGTAACAATTCCAAACCCCTTGAAATATATTTATAAATATTTATGGGGAGTTTTCACAATGAAAATAAGATGGATTGGTTAAGAAAGACTAAGTAGAAGTTTAGGTTGAGGTTGATTTCATTATTGAATTTTTGAACCTCAAAACTTCTAAATTTAGGGTTCCTATATGGTAAGGGATTCCAAGTTATTGTTGGTGCAATGACAGAAGTTACGCGCATATCTTTAGTGTTAGAGTGTATACTAAAAGTCTAGCTCTTTGTATAAATATATAAGAATCACATTGGTCAAATGCCTACATTTATGCTAAGTGTAGTTGTATATTTAATTTATATTGTAGATAACATGGTGTAAGGAGACACACAAAAGATCATGTTATCAGATCCTTATAAATTATAAACTGTTGCTCACAACCAAGATAGAATGAAATAAACCATTGGAGTGGTTGTAGTGTAATTAGGTATTAGTTTATCTTGACTAATAAATTACACTAGTACACTATGAGCGTATTGAGCTAGACCAATTGAGGTAGTATTTTTTTATACTGACTATATAAAAAAATAATACCTCTGTTATTATAGAAGTGCGTACTCTTAATCATGATATAATAACAAGCACATATACTTAATATTTATTTCTTTGATTTATCAAAGGGTGCGATTTAGCTCGTTAAATCAATAGGCCCGATAAGTTGGGAAATGATATTATTTATATAGTGTATTGTTGATAATAGAATGAAATTGTGTCCTAGTAATCTAGGCTGATAATGTCCCCTTGAAGAGCTTATAAGGATTGTCATGTAAATCCTGTAGGTGGACTTAGTTCAACATGACGATAAGGTTGAGTGGTACTACTCTTGGAGCTAGATATTAATTAAGTGTGTTGTCAGTAACTCATTTAATTAGGGAGACTAACACACTCATGATAAGAAGGAGCCCATATAGTAATATGGGATTGGTGCGGTAGTGCAATAATAACTCTTTAGTGGAATGAGATATTATTGATGAACTTGAGTTGGGTGTTCGGGGCGAACACGGGAAGCTCAAGCTCATCGAGAGACCAAAACTAATTCCTCCTCTCGGTCCCTATTGTAGCTCTTATTTATAAAGTCTTATATCCACCCAAACCCAACTTCTTACCCACCTTAAGGTGGCCGGCCAAGCCAAGCTTGGAGCCCAAGCTAGGGCCGGCCAAACAAAGGTTCGATGGGTTCAAGTTGTGGCCGGCCCTAACTTGGAGCCCAAGCAAGGGTGGGCGACCACATTGAATTCAAAAGGAAGTTTTATTTTGTAATTTTTTTTATAGAGATCCATTAAAAGAATTTAAAAGGATGATTTTAATATAAAACTTTCCTTTTTTAGATCGGTCATAAAAGGAAATAAAAGGAAGTTTTTATTTTGTTGAAAACTTTCCTTTTATGTTGGTTTTAAAAGAGAGTTTTAAATTTTAAAATATTTCTTTTTATAGCTTTCTACAAAGAAATAAAAGTGAGATTTGAAATCTTTCCTTATTTGTAGTTATCTATAATGTGAAAGAAATATTTTAATTTTTTGATAAAACTTTCCTTACTTTAAACCATGTTTTATTTTAAATCTTATCTTTTATAGATATCCATAAAAGGATTTAAAAGAGAGAGATTTTAATTTATAAAACATTCCTTTTAGAACTATCCACAAAAGGGATTTTTAAAAGAGAGATTTTAATTTTTGTTTAAAATCTTTCCTTCTTTGGAGAACAAGCATGTGGCCGACCATGACAAGAAGAAAAGGAAGTTTTAATTTTTTGTTTCAAAACTTTCCTTTTTAGTCATTGGCAAGGAATATAAGGAAGTTTTAATTATGTTTAAAACTTTCCTTATTTGCCAAGACCAATGAATATAAAAGAGAGGGTAGCGATACCTCACCTCACAATAATACATCTTCTATTCCTCTCCTCTCTTCCTTGGTGGTGGTCGACCCTTACTCTTTCTCTCTTCTCCTTTATTTTTCTTCTTGGTGGCCGGCGGCATATTGGTGTGGAGATCCATTGATGGTCAGTTGCTTGAAGGAGAAGAAGAAGAGAAGGAGGTTCTCTTGTCTAGCATCCCTTGGAGGAAAGTTGGTGGCCGAAACTTGAAAGGAAGAAGAAGGCCTGGGTGGATTCTCGTCTTGGTAGATCGTCGCCCACACGACGTCTGAGATAAGAAGAGGAATATAATAGAAGATCAAGAGGTCTATAAGTTACAAAAGGTATAACTAGTTATTAGTTTCCGCATCATAACTAGTTCATCTTTTGTATAGATCTTGAAAAACCAAACACAAGATGTTATCAATTTTAATTATCGTTTTTGTTATCGATTTTCGTTTCGATTTCATGTTTCGATAATGTGTTTCTATTGAGGTCTCTATTGTTAAACCTTGTTTACTGTGAGAAGTTTAAATATCCGATTTCTTTGAAAGACTTTGTCTAGGCAGTGGTGGATGATCCCATACCCAAGAAGGCCTAGTGCCTCGTCACGTTTGACCTGGAAGCCGATCCTTGAAATAGATATTTGATCAACTTCTGTAATATGGTTTAACTTAGGAAGATCACATCGGTTGAACTTGAATTAAGAATGTTAAGTTTCGTTCCCAATTCAAGTTTAACTTCTAAAGGAAAAATTTGGATTAATAATGTTAAGCATCGTTTGCAATCCAAATTTAACTTTAGTAGAACACATGGGTAGCTAGGATAGTTCTATGCTTGTACAAATTTTATACAGGGGAACTAGGACAGTATTTCGAGTAGCAACTAATAATTGGTATCAGAGCTAGGTTTTAAGCTCTGTCTGTTTGATTTTAGTTAATTATGCACATATCATATATATTTTAGGCAGGATAATAGTAGGATGTGCAAATAGATTAACTCTATGGTTGCAGGCTCCAACTATTATGGCCTATTGTGATTGTGTGTGATTGGACCCTCAGACATGTCGAGGGCATTTTATGTGTGTGCATGATTGTATGTATTAAATATAGTAGGAGCTATATTAGTTTTATGATTTTACATTATTGTTCAATCTAGACTCTATGTACATTCCTTTGTGGAATATAGGATCGATATGTGTAAAATTCTATTTTTGTCGCAGATCGTATCCTTGCGAGGCGTGGTGCTATTTGAGGACTAGAGGCGCAGCAGAAAAAGAAGCAAGATAAATTCGGCGACTAGACCCGATTGCGGTGGCTAAAGATGGCAGCAGCTAGGGTTGGCAGTACACGGAGGATAATGATGGAAGAGGCCATAATAGTTGGAAAATTATTTTTCCATATTTATTGCTTTTATTTGCTGTGATGTGTGTGTGCATGATAAAATCCTCATTTTAAAAAAACTAAGTGGGAGAGGGATTAGTAAATAAATGCCACAGTCTCCATTACTGGTTTGTAAGTGATGCAAACAAACTTGCGTGTTGGCTCTGAGTGTCTCCCTCCACAACGGATGAGTTTGTTTGTAGATCACTAAATCAAACTTTCTAAATGGATGATTATAGGAAATTATTTAGGAGCGTGTGATCTTCTCCAACTGAAGGGGGCATAATCCTATTTAATGGACCAAGTATATAATGGTAAACACTTAGGCGCATTTAATAGTATCCTCCCCAACGGAGTTGCTGCTATTATTTGTGTGACCAAAGGAATACCAACTATTAATTTGTCATAAAGCTAGGTAAAACCCCCTCTTACAAATGTCTAAATTAGTATACGCTCATACTAACGTGGCATACAAAATTCACGGTGTTTGAAGTAATTTTATTTGTCATAAAGTTAGGTTGACAAAATAAAATGCATAAAACCTCCTCTTACAAACAATTGAATTTGTATACGTTCGCACTAACGTGACATACAAAATTCATGGTGTTTGAGGTAATTTAAGGTTGACAAGATAATTAATGGGTAAGACCCTCCTCTTACAAATGTCTGAATTTGTATACGTCCACACTAACGTGGAATACAAAATTCACGGTGTTTGAGGTGTTGGTGAATTTAAATGAAATTGTTTTGAGGAATCAATATTATTTTAAATTATAAAGTTTTGACCAAAATATTTGATTGAAGACAGACCAACTATTAATTTTATTTGTCATAAAGATAGGTTGACAAGATAATAAAATTAATGGATAAAATCTCCTCTTACAAATGTTTGAATTTGTATACGTCCACACTAATGTGGCATACAAAATTCACGAGGATTTTGAGGTGTTGGTCTTGACGAAATATTTTTGTGATTCTTAGGATTTAAAATGTTTTTCAATCCCGTAGTTGTTATACTATAGAATAAACTTAGTAGTCCCAATTATAATGATTGAAAACAAAACTTGGACACTAATGTGGACTGTCCTCTCAGAACTGAGAACTATCAAGGTGTATTTTATTCATTAGTTGTTGAAACATGTTTAATGGTGTTATCTACCAGTACCTGGTGTATAGATACGGGAGCCACTGATCATGTCTGTAATTCATTGCAGAGGTTCCAAGAAACCCAACAACTATATGAAGGGGAAATCATCGTCTACATGGGCCCTGCTACAAAAGGAGCAGCTGTTACAGTGGGAGATGTTTAGCCTCTGATAGGAATAAAACATGGATTTTAAGAAATTATCTTTAAGTACCAAGTTTTAGAAAGAACTTGATTTCAGTTTCTAAACTATTCAAGAAACTTGATATTTTGTCTCTTTTGATAATAAAGTTGTTATCAAGAAAAATAGGGAAGTTATCTGTTCTAGTACGTTGGTTGGCAATTTATATAAATCTCATAACTCCCACGATGTAACAGATGAAAATTAATAACACATCTTCTAACTCTAATAAGAGAAAGCAACCTTCGGAAATGAACCAATCATATCTTTGGTTATGTCATATTAACTTGAGTAGGATTCAAAAGATAATAGCCGATGAACTTTTGGGTTCATTGGTGGTGGAAAACTTTTCAACCTGCGAGTGTTACTAGGAAGGAAAAATGATCAAGAGACTTTTTAAGTCTAAGGGGTATAGAGCTAAAGATATGTTGAAATTGGTTCATTCAGATTTGTGTGGACCTATGACTATCCAGGCAAGAGGCGGTTTCGAATATTTCGTTTCTTTTATAGATGACTATTCGAGATACGGGTACATTTACTTGATGCGCCGCAAGTCTAAGTGCTTTGATAAGTTCAAAGAGTACAAGACTGATGTGGAGAAGCGTCAAGGTAAAAGTATCAAGACACTACGGTGAGATCATAGTGGCGAGTACCTCTTAGGAGAGTTTAGGAGTCACTTATCAGAAGTCAGGATTTAATCCCAATTGAGTACATCTGGTACACCCCAACAGAATGGTGTGGCAGAACGAAGGTATAGGACTTTTATGGAAATGATTATATCGATGATGAGTTATTCAGAATTACCAAATTCATTTTGGGGATATACTCTGGAAACGACAATGAACATAGTACCTTCTAAAGTCAGAACTCTCTACTCCCATAGAATTACAGAATGGGCGTAAGCCTAGTCTAAAGCATATTCGGATTTGGGGTAGTCCAACACATGTGCTGAAGGGATACACTAATAAGTTGGGCAGGAGTTTACTTGTTTGTGGATTATCCTAGAGAAACGAAAGGAGGTTTATAGTCCTAAAAATCAGAAGTCATTGTTGGCACCAATGCTCGATTTTTAGAAGAGGACTATGTTATGAACCATAAGTCTATAAGTAAATTTGTTCTTAAGGAAATAATAAAGGACATATCTAATCTAGTACCAACAGTACTAGATGAGATACCACAAGAAACTGCAACACGTGTCACAAATGATACACAACTACAGACAGTGCCTCGTCGTAGTGGGAGGGTTGTTAGGCAACCTGAAAGATTCATGTTTGTGGGAGAGTCGTTGGACTTGATCCCAAGTAAATATGAATCTGATCCCCATACATATGACGAAGCACTCAAGATAAAGATACAGTATCTTGGCAAAGAGCAATGAATTCAGAAAAAGAATCTATGTATTCTAACAAAGTCTGGGAGCTAGTAGAACCTTCAAATAGTGTAAAAGCTATTAGATGTAAATGGATCTACAAAAGGAAAAGAGGGACAGACGGGAAGGTGAAAACCTTCAAAGCAAGGCTTGTTGCGAAGGGGTATACTCAGAAAGAGAGAATTGATTATGAGGAAACCTTTTCGCCAGTAGCTATGCTTAAGTCTATCCGGATACTCTTATCTATTGTTGCTCATATGGATTATGAGGTTTGACAAATGGATGTCAAGACAGATTTTCTTAACGGAAGTCTTGAAGAAAACATCCATATGTAGCAACCAGAGGGGCTTATTGCAAAGGGCAAAGAGCATCTCGTATGTAAGCTCAATTGGTCTATTTATGGACTAAAGCAACCTTCAAGGTCTTGTAACATTCGGTTTAATAAAGTAATCTAGTCGTATGGATGTATTTTTTTGTTCGGATGAGTCTTGTGTAAAGAAGAAGTATGATGGAAACGTGGTGATATTTCTTATACTATACGTAGATGATATTTTGTTAGTTGGAAACAATATCAAAGTATTGTCGGAAGTAAGGGTATGGTTGTCCAAGCAATTCGATATGAAGGACTTGGGAGAATGCACACATATTCTCAGGATCAAGGTAATAAGGGATCGCAAGAAAAGAATGTTGTGCTTATCTTAAACTTCATATATCGATACAATCCTAGCTCGTTTTAGCATTCAAGACTCCAAGAAAGGTTTTCTACCTTTTAGGCATGGAGTATCTTTATCTAAAGAGATGTCTCCGAAGACATCAAAAGAGATAGAAGATATAAAGGCAGTTCCTTATGCTTCAGCTGTAGGAAGCCTAATGTATGCTATGTTATGCACGAGACCGGATATCTGTTTTGTCATAGCCATGGTTAGCAGATATCAAAGTAATCCAAGACAGGGACATTGGACTGCCGTAAAGCATAGAGATTATATGCTAGTTTACCAAGCAGATGATTTGATCCCTGTGGGTTATACGGATTTTGACTTCCAATCAGATAGGGATAATAGTAAATCGACTTCGGGGTTTTGTGTTTACTTTAGGAGGTAAAGTTATAACAATAGAGAAGTGATAAGCATAAATGCTTTTTGGACTTCACCATGGAAGCTGAGTATGTGGCAGCCTTTGAGGCAGCCATAGAAGCTGTATGGCTCAGAAACTTCATGATGGACTTAGATGTGATTCCTGGTTTGCCCAAAAATTATTATAGTGTATTGTGATAATAAGTGGTGGAGTAGCAAACTCGAAAGAACCACAAGCCCATAAGGCAAGTGAACACATAGAGCGCAAGTACCACCCAATATAAGACATCGTATAACGAGGAGAAGTTGTTGCCGCCTAGATTGTATCAGATAATAACTTGGGAGATACTTTCACTAAGGTCCTTAAGGCAAGAGCTTTTGATGGGCATGTTGAAGGGTTGGGAATCAGATGTATGGCAGGGTATATGGCAGCATAGTCTTTTAGTATAAGTGGGAGATTGTTAAAGTGTATACTAAAAGTCTAGCTTTTTGTATAAACATATAAGAATCACATTGGTTAAATGCTTACATTTATGCTAAGTGCAGTTGTCCATTTAATTTATATTATAGATAACATGGTATAAGGAGACACACAGAAGATCATGTTATCAAATCCTTGTAAATTATAAACAGTTGCTCACAACCAAGATGGAATGGGATAAACCATTGGAGTGGTTGTAGTGTAATTAGGTATTAGTTTATCTTGACTAATAAATTACACTAGTACACTATGAGCGTATTGAGCTGGACCAATTGAGGTAGTATTTTTTTATACTGACTATATAAAAAAATAATACCTCTGTTATTATGGAAGTGCGTACTCTTAATCATGATATAATAACAAGCACATATACTTAATATTTATTTCTTTGATTTATCAAAGGGTGCGATTTAGCTCGTTAAATCAATAGGCCCGATAAGTTGGGAAATGATATTATTTATATAGTGTATTGTTGATAATAGAATGAAATTATGTCCTAGTAATCTAGGCTGATAATGTCCCCTTGAAGAGCTTATAAGGATTGTTATGTAAATCCTGTAGGTGGACTTAGTTCAACATGACGATAAGGTTGAGTGGTACTACTCTTGGAGCTAGATATTAATTAAGTGTGTTGTCAGTAACTCATTTAATTAGTGGACATTCAATATCTTAAACACAGGGAGACTAACACACTCATGATAAGAAGGAGCCCATATAGTAATATGGGATTGGTGCGGTAGTGCAATAATAACTCTTTAGTGGAATGAGATATTATTGATGAACTTGAGTTGGGTGTTCGGGGCGAACACGTGAAGCTCAAGCTCATCGGGAGACCAAAACTAATTCCTCCTCTCGGTCCCTATTGTAGCTCTTATTTATAAAGTCTTATATCCACCCAAACCCAACTTCTTACCCACCTTAAGGTGGCCGGCCAAGCCAAGCTTGGAGCCCAAGCTAGGGCCGGCCAAACAAAGGTTCGATGGGTTCAAGTTGTGGCCGGCCCTAACTTGGAGCCCAAGCAAGGGTGGGCGACCACATTGAATTCAAAAGGAAGTTTTATTTTGTAATTTTTTTTATAGAGATCCATTAAAAGAATTTAAAAGGATGATTTTAATATAAAACTTTCCTTTTTTAGATCGGTCATAAAAGGAAATAAAAGGAAGTTTTTATTTTGTTGAAAACTTTCCTTTTATGTTGGTTTTAAAAGAGAGTTTTAAATTTTAAAATATTTCTTTTTATAGCTTTCTACAAAGAAATAAAAGAGAGATTTGAAACCTTTCCTTATTTGTAGTTATCTATAATGTGAAAGAAAGATTTTAATTTTTTGATAAAACTTTCCTTTCTTTAAACCATGTTTTATTTTAAATCTTATCTTTTATAGATATCCATAAAAGGATTTAAAAGAGAGAGATTTTAATTTATAAAACATTCCTTTTAGAACTATCCACAAAAGAGATTTTTAAAAGAGAGATTTTAATTTTTGTTTAAAATCTTTCCTTGCTTGGAGAACAAGCATGTGGCCGACCATGACAAGAAGAAAAGGAAGTTTTAATTTTTTGTTTTAAAACTTTCCTTTTTAGTCATTGGCAAGGAATATAAGGAAGTTTTAATTATGTTTAAAATTTTCCTTATTTGCCAAGACCAATGAATATAAAAGAGAGGGTAGAGGTGCCTCACCTCACAATAATACATTTTCTATTCCTCTCCTCTCTTCCTTGGTGGTGGCCGACCCTTACTCTTTCTCTCTTCTCCTTTGTTTTCCTTCTTGGTGGCCGACGGCATATTGGTATGGAGATCCATTGATGGCTAGTTGCTTGAAGGAGAAGAAGAAGAGAAGGAGGTTCTCTTGTCTAGCATCCCTGGGAGGAAAGTTGGTGGTCGAAACTTGAAAGGAAGAAGAATGCTTGGGTGGATTCTCGTCTTGGTAGATCATCGCACACACGACGTCCGAGATAAGAAGAGGAATATAATAGAAGATCAAGAGGTCTATAAGTTACAAGAGGTATAACTAGTTATTAATTTCCGCATCATAACTAGTTCATCTTTTGTATAGATCTTGAAAAACCAAACACAAGAGCTTATCGATTTTAATTATCATTTTTGTTATCGATTTTTGTTTCGATTTCATGTTTCGATAATGTGTTTCTATTGAGGTCTCTATTGTTAAACCTTGTTTACTGTGAGAAGTTTAAATATCCAATTTCTTTGAAAGGCTTTGTCTAGGCAGTGGTGGATGATCCCATACCCAAGAAGGCCTAGTGCCTCGCCACGTTTGACCTGGAAGCCGATTCTTGAAATAGATATTTGATCAACTTCTGTAATATGGTTTAACTTGGGAAGATCACATCAGTTGAACTTGAAGTAAGAATGTTATGTTTCCTTCCCAATTCAAGTTTAACTTCTAAAGGAAAAATTTGGATTAATAATGTTAAGCATCGTTTGCAATCCAAATTTAACTTTAGTAGAACACATGGGTAGCTAGGATAGTTCTATTCTTGTACAAATTTTATACAAGGGAACTAGGACGGTATTCTGAGTAGCAACTAACATTTAGGGGGAGTTACTCTTTAAGGACATGAAAAATCTATTTTTCATACACCTTGGAAGGTGGTTAACCCTCTTTAGTTGAAAGCAGTATTAAACCACTCGGCCTAATTCACACCGACATGTG
Organism: Zingiber officinale; assembly: GCF_018446385.1. NCBI lineage: Eukaryota > Viridiplantae > Streptophyta > Magnoliopsida > Zingiberales > Zingiberaceae > Zingiber > Zingiber officinale. The sequence goes on from NC_055994.1 coordinate 75,570,220, forward strand.
CGATTTTAAAGGGACACCAACACGTGGTGGGAATAAGTACTTCATCACTTTTATAGATGATCAACAAAATACGGTTATGTGTATCTTCTCTAAAGTAAGGATGAAGCCATAAGAAAAATTAATTCTCTTTAAAAGTGAAGTTGAAAACCAACTTAATAGGAAAATTAAGGTGGTTTGGAGTGACTGAGGTGTTGAGTTATGTGTTAAACACGATATCAGATATGAAACAACAACTCCCTATTCTCCTTATGCTTCTATTGAGTTTTGGACTGCCAGAGTAAATGTGGGGGAAAGTTGTACTCACGGCTAATTACCTTTTAAATAAGGTGTCTTGAAAGAAAATAGAAAAGAACCCGTTTGAGTTGTGGACTAGTAGATAATCATCCTACAAATACTCGTGAATATGGGAGTGTCTTGCCAAAGTGTTAGTTCCTGATCTGAAGAGGATTAAGATAAGGCTAAAGACTATTGATTGTATATTTCTTGGATATGCACATAACAATAGTGCTTATAGGTTCCTTGTGTTTGAATCGCAAATATTGAAAATACACAAGAACTCGATTATTAAATCAAGAAATGTCTCATTCTTTGAATATGTGTTTCCGTATAAGACCCAAAAGAAAGTTAACTCCTCAAAACGGACATATAAAACACAAAGGAAAGAATAAGCAGATAAACCTATTGAGGTTGAGCTCAGACGAAGCAAAAGAGCTTGGGTGGAAAAATCTTTCGGAATAGATTTATCACTTTTATATTGGAAAGTGAATTCTGAAGTTATTCAGAAGCAGTATGCTATTCTGAGGGACCTTAATGGAAAGCGGTAATTGCATTTGAAATTGATTTTATCTTGCAAATCACACCTGCAAACTTGTGACTCTTCCTCCGAGAAATAAGTCACTTGGTTACAAGTAGATTTTCAAAAAGAAAAGGAAATCAGATGGCACGATTGATAAGTACAAGGATAGATTGATAATTAAAGGTTATCGACAATAAGAGGACCTTGATTACTTTGATATGTATTCTTCGATATCAAGAATAACTTCCATCAGAGTATTGTTGGCTATCTCCGCTTTATGAAATTTGGAGATACATCAAATAGATGTAAAGATCATTTTTCTAAATGAAGATTTAGAAGAGAAAATCTACATGGAGCATCTTGAAGGGTTTTTTATGCCAAAGCAGAAAAACAAGGTTTATAAATTAGTCAAGTCATTATATAATTTGAAACAAGCTCTGAAGCAATGGCATAAAAAGTTTGATAATGTCATGAAGGCAAGTGAATTTCAGATCAATAAATGTAATAAATGCATCTACATAAAAACTACAGGAAATAACTATGTCATGTTATGTTTATATGTAGATGACATCCTTATCATTGAGAGTAATGATAAGATAATCAAATCCACTAAAGTTATGTTGAATTCAAGTAATTATAAGAATTAAAATTCTTAGAATAGCAAAATGACTTGTTCTCAGTCAGTTCCATTATGTGGATAAGATTCTTAAGAAATTTAATATGAGTGATACTACGTTGACATGGACTCCGATAGATATGAGTCATCATCTATCGAAAAACAAAGATAAGAGTATCTTTCAGATAGTGTACTCCATGGTGATTGGAAGTTTGATATATTTAATGAGTTGTACACGATCAGACTTAGCCTATGCAATAAGCAAGCTGAGTAGATACACAAGTAATCCTGGTGTTGAGCGCTAGAAAGGGATAACAAGAGTACTAAGATACTTACGGTATACTCATGAGTATAGGTTGCACTACACGAGATATCCTATTATGATTAAAGGATATAACAACACAAATTGGATATCGGACATGAAAAACTTTAAGTCCATAAGTGGATATGTATTCACTTTTGGAAGTGTAGTCATTTCATGTAAATCTTCTAAGAAAATCATAATAACTAGATTCACAATGGAATCTGAGTTTGTAGCTTTTGACAAATATGGTGACGAGGCTAAATGATTATGATAATTCTTAGAAGATGTTCTTGGATGGCTGAAACCTATGCCGGTAATTTGCATATATTGTGATAGTCAATCGATAATTGGTTGGGCACAGAGCCATTTGTATAATGGTAAGTCTTGACTTATATGTCGTAGGCACAATACCATTAGACAACTAATCTCAACAGAAGTTATCACTATTGATTATGTATAGTCAAAGAATAACCTAGAGTATCCGCTAATCAAGGGTTAAATAGAGAGTTAGTTGCTAGCTCATCGTGAGGAATGAGCTTGATGTAAGTGTCGATGTCGACTGTAGATGCAAAGGAAACTTAACCTATGCTGACTGGAGATCCCAAGAGCTAGATTCAAAGGACAACCTAACTATACTGAAAGACAACCATTATGGGGGAACGACCCGATGAATCAGTAAGCAGATTAAGGGTACGTATTTTTGCTTTTTAATGATCGCAGTGGAGTAATGGAAAATACTTTTGAAAGATCACCTATATGAGAAAGAAGTTGGGCCACTTCGAAAAGAATAGAAGGCACAATTCTTAGCGCTTCTCACAAAACTAGGTATGTTCATGACCAAGAACAAATACACTCATGAGACCTGAGCTATATTAGGGATGGTCTGGGTGAGATATGTCCATGCTTACACAAATGATATAACAATTCAAAGACATCACATCTACTGATTAGCTAGTGAGTAAACATATTTTCACAATGGACGGTTCAAAGGGTAACACCTACATATCCTATACACAATTCAACTACCGAAGGTTATCACATACCTTATGTCCATTCATGTAGGGGGTTGTTGGAAAAATGTGAATGGAAACACGACTTGTGGGTATTACTCCCACATCGATTGAGTGACATTTATGACTGATTAATAGTGCATAAGGAGGTATGAATCTAGGATTCGGATTGTACCAACTAAAGGATTCTTATGTGAACACTACTACATGAAGTGGATTGCGATCAGGCATAGCACGCCTATATATATCAGTCAGAAGTTGTCATGAGTCTCTTTTGCATGTTCTTACTCCGCCTATGTGGTTTAATAGAAATGCAACACTTGACACGCCACTTGTGCCATGCTTCTTGCCACATGAACGAGCCACGCTTGCATATGACACATGCCTTAGTGCATGTTAAACACAAGTGTCATGCGTGTGACAAATACACTTAGTATATGTTAAGCAAGTGCCATGCATGCACAAATACACGTGCATGACAAGTTGCTCAACGCTTATTTATGAGGAGCAAGAGCCAGAGCATGAGAACACAGAGCTTGTGAAATAAGTTGCGGAAATAAATGGCTTAAGGAGATTGTTTTACAATAGGATTTGACGTCTTTTATTTTTCGAGCAACGCTCTTCACGTAATTCGGACACAGGCTCCGTGTTTGTTCGACGCCCGTCTTGATCCATCGACATCAGCATCCTCGACTCAATAATCGGAGCACTCACTGACATGACAACTTGACGATCGACTTATTCAGCCAGATCAACTGCTTGAAATTATTAACTCAAACTATTTTAACAGATAAATAAATACTATCCCTCTAATAAATTATAAATACAGAACCACCTGACACCTCCTCTCCCTATCATTTCAGAAAGTCAAATCAAAAGTAAAACAAGTGAAAAGATCAAAATGTCCCTCTTCTATGCTGCATCCACATCTTCACCCGCATCATTATTAAAATATAAAATTAACAAAGTTTAATTAATGTATCGTATTAAAAATAAATTAGATTATCGGTAAATTAGAAAAAAATTCCTAATCACAATTTTAACTTTGCATGCAGTCCTTATGTCTAAAAAACTTTGTTTTCACTCCCTGCCTGCAAAGTTTCATTTATTTCAACTCCCTCATGCAAATATTATTACCTAATTGCCCTTCATATTTTTTAGGTACAAAAAATTCAAAAATGAGTATAATTCCTCTTAAATTCAGTACTTTAAACTAGAATTCAGTATATTTCTATCAAAATATAGCACTTTAAATAAGAATTCAGTCTATTTCTATCAAAATTGACCCTTCATATTTTTTAGGTATAAAAAATCTAAAAATAAATATAATTCCTCTTAAATTCGACATTTTAAACTAGATTCCAGTATATTTTCTATCAAATTGAACATTACTTTTTTTCTACTTAATATAATTCCTTCTACGTTCATCACAATTCAAAGAAAATCTAGTATATTTTCTATCTAATTGAGTATCATTTAAAGAAAATCTAGTATATTTTCATCTAATTAAAGTGGAAAAAGAGTCGTGCTCAATTTGATAGAAAATATACTGAATTCTAGTTTATGTTGGACCCCGTGGATGTTTTGATGTGATCAACCAAGTTGGTTAGGTCCTGCTTTATATTTGATCCCTATGTCAGAGTGTGCAGGAGCTTAGGAGCGCAGGAAGTCGAGCGGAAGACGCAGCTAGCGAGAAGGACGGCACAGGAAGGGAGCCGACGGGCTCGGTGCGTCCGAAGGACGAGAGAGCTGCGGAAGAGTACACCGGTGGGCGAGAAGAACGTGCGCGACGTTCGAGGGGCATTAAGTCGGGGAGGAAGGATGCTCGAGGAGAAGGCCGGAAATTGAGTTCGGGTGAGCCCTATTTCGATTGGACGAATCACCCAAACTATCGGAGCATCGGTAGCCAACACAATGGAGCTGGAAAAGAAGCACAAGCTAGAAAACTATCTTGAAGGCACCTTCATGAAGCATGAAGGCGCCCTCAACATAAAGGCGCCTTAAAGCTTGATGAAGGCGCCTTCAACAGGTCAGTTTTGACCGTTTGCGCTGCGGATAAAATTTTATCCGCTGACTGAGCTGGAGGTGCCTTGAACCTTGTTAGATGCGCCTTGGACCCTCGGGATAGACTTTCCAGGAGCTATATAAAGGCCCTTAGAGTTAGGAATTATTCATTCAACTCAGTATTAGATTTCCTAGCAACTGTTGAGCTTTCTAAGTGTGTAAAAGGCTTCTCCACCTTCAGAGAAGGAGCTTTCTTACTGCGCCTTTCATCGCTTTGGATTAACAACCGTCTTGGTTGTAACCAAGTTAATTTCGGGTCTTCTCGATTTCTTTTTTCTTAATTGTTTGATTTTAGTGTTGTTATTTTTGAGTTGAAAGTTTGAGGAGGGTATAATTTTTATTTGCAGACAATTCACCCCCCTCTTGTCGGCCTCCGCTGCACCTACAATTGGTATCAGAGTCAGACCGCCTCAGAAGGACTAACCGTCGACTGAAGCACAACGATCAAGACGATGGCCGGAGCAAATATTCATCCTCCAAAGTTCGACGGAGATTTCGCTACATGGAAGCGAAAAATGTAGGTATTTTTTAAAACTGAATTTGATATACTTTTAATAATGAAATATGGATATGCATCCCTGAAAGATAAAGAAGAAAACACATGGAGCAAGAAGGAGCAAGCCGATTTTGTTGCTAACGGAAAGGCTGAGTTCCACCTGCTCAGCGTTCTGCCACCTCAAGAGGTAAATCGGATCAGAAGCTACGACTCCGCGAAAGATCTCTGGGAAAAATTCCCGGAGCTTCACGAAGGTACCTCCGAAGCAAAGCTAGCGGGGCGCGACATCCTCCGGACCCAGTTGACGAACCTCTGGATGAACCAAGGTGAGAAGGTAGCGCAACTCCAAGCGAGGATTAAAGAGCTGATCACGCAATTAAGAAACCTTGGAGAAGAAGTAAAGAACCGGGACTCGATCCGGTACGCGCTCAACGCCTTCCCCAGAACTCCATAGTGGGCCTCCTTAGTAGATGCGTACTACATCTCTAACGACTTCGAGGTAAGTACTCTAGAACAATTAATTTCTACTTTTGAACTTCACAAATCTCGAGTCGTAGAGCCCAATGGAGTAGAGAAGACTAGTCAAAACATTGCCTTAAAGGCAAGAATAAACGGTTCTGACTCCGAAGCCTCGATCGACGAATCCGAAGCGGCACTGCTGGTAAGACGCTTCAATAGATTTTTTAAATTTAATAAATTTAGATCGCAGACAAAGAGGCATCAGCAAAGAAAAAAGACGGTTCGTTGCTACAACTGCAATGAAGAAGGGCACATCAAAGATGGCTGCCCGGACTTGAAGAAAAAGGGGAAGGAGAAGGAAAAGACAAAGTACAAGAAACCAGAATCATCCAAGCACAAGAACCTGAAGGCCACTTGGTCAGATTCGTCTTCTTCTGAATCAGACGTCGAAGCTTTCCCCGGGTTAGCGATGATGGCTAACCATCTTCCCGAAGATGACTCAAGCTCCGAGATGAGCATAGATGAAGGGGGAGGAACATCAGAAGAAGAAAGCTGCAGTGAAGGGGGAGCATCACCTAGTCAGGTAAGTAAGGTGCGTAATCTAACCCTTACTCAGTCATTTCTATTTATCAAGTCTCTTTCTAAAGAGTTAGATCAATTAGAAAAAGAAAATGAACATTTGAAATTAGCGAATGCAAAATTGAAAAATGAAATTAAAAAATTGAAATCTGCTGCATGTTCAAATGTTTTTCAAAAATCTAAATTAAAATTTTTTGGTAAATTAAACTGGTATATTAGAAAGCATCAAGGTCAACTTAGGAAAATTCCTAAAATTTATATACCCCCTAGATTTTTAATTAATTCAGTAGGAAGAAATCTATACTGGATTCCAAAGTCTTTGATAAATTAGAATAATTGAAGTTAGAGCTTACAGCGAGTAAATTAAACAATGAATTTCTTTATGAAGCTTTGTCTAAGGAAATAGTTGTTGCTCCAATAACCAAGAAGGTCTAGTGCCTCGCCACGACCTGAAAGCCGAAATATCGAAATAAAATGTTTAATCCACTTTCTGGTAAAAGTATTAAAAGTTAAAAATTAAATAATGCTTTGAAAGTTTTTCAAACTTTTTCTTGAAAATTCTAAAAAATTCATTTTTTTTAATTATTCTAAAAATTCAGGTTACTTAGAATTTTTACTTAGAAATTCCTTCTAAAAATTCATTTTTTAACTTAGAAAATTTTTTCTGAAAAATTTAGTTTACTTGAAATCTTCAAAAAATTCAGTTTACCTCGTTTTTGCTGTGATCAAAGGGGGAGAAATCGGTACAAGTTTAGGGGGAGTTAGAAATATTTAATAATTTCAAAATTCTTTTAGTATTGCAAATTTTTATTACAATTTTTATGCTTAAACTGTTAGTTAGTAATTTCTTTAAATTACTATTTGTTTTTATACCCTAACTTGAACTTGGGTTGATGCATATCAAAAAGGGAGAGATTGTTGGACCCCGTGGATGTTTTGATGTGATCAACCAAGTTGGTTAGGTCCTGCTTTATATTTGATCCCTGTGTCTGAGTGTGCAGGAGCTTAGGAGCGCAGGAAGTTGAGCTGAAAACGCAGCTAGCGAGAAGGACGACACGGGAAGGGAGCCGACGGGCTCAGTGCGTTTGAAGGACGAGAGAGCTGCGGAAGAGTACACCGGTGGGCAAGAAGAACGTGCGCAGCGTTCGAGGGACGTTAAGCCGGGGAGGAAGGCTGCTCGAGGAGAAGGCCGGAAATTGGATTCGGGTGAGCCCTATTTCGATTGGCCGAATCACCCAAACTATCGGAGCATCGGAAGCCAACACAATGGAGCTGGAAAAGAAGCACAAGCTGGAAAACCAGCTTGAAGGCACCTTCATGAAGCTTCAACAGGTCAGTTTTGACCGTTTGCACTGCGGATAAAATTTTATCCGCTGACCGAGCTGGAGGCGCCTTGAACCTTATTGGAGGCGCCTTGGACCCTCGGGATAGACTTTCCAGGAGCTATATAAAGGCCCCTGGAGCTAGGAATTATTCATTCAACTCAGTATTAGATTTCCTAGCAACTGTTGAGCTTTCTAAGTGTGTAAAAGGCTTCTCTACCTTCAGAGAAGGAGTTTTCTTACTGTGCCTTTCATCGCCTTGGATTAACAATCGTCTTGGTTGTAATCAAGTTAATTCCGGGTCTTCTCGATTTCTTTTTTCTTAATTGTTTGATTTTAGTGTTGTTATTTTTGAGTTGAAAGTTTGAGGAGGGTATAATTTTTATTTGCAGGCAATTCACCCCCCTCTTGCCGGCCTTCGCTGCACCTACAGTTTAATGTGTTGAATTTAAGAAAAATTATACTCATTTTTAGACTTTTTATACCTAAAAATATCAGGGACAATTAGGTAAATTAGTGTATATTATTTTGAACTAGAGAGTGGAAACAAAGATTTTGATCAATGGGGACTACATGTAAAGTTGAGTTTATGATTGTGGACTACATACAAATTTACCCGGATTATACCAATACACGTACACACTACATTGATAAATTTCAACATAATCCAGATGCAAAATATTATTTATTTAGTTTTTTAATAAAACAATTTGATGGACAATAAAGTGTTTATTATTTGTCAAGTTGTTTAGTAAAATACTGTGATGAAAATATTTTAGTATAAATGAAGTGGAGAACATTTAGAGCATCATCAATGTAAGAATTTTAAAAAAAATTATAAAATGAAAAAGTTAAATATAAAAATTTTAATCATTGTGAATGTAATATTTGAAGTTTGTTGTTAAAGAACAGTAATAAAATTTTAAAATTTTTTTTTTATTGAATTGATGTAATATGTATATATCATGTAATTACATATTATAAAGTGGATCATATAAAAAATCATTTAAAGGTCTAATTATTAGAGATGTTTTAATAGATTTTTAGACGGTTGATGTGACATGATATATATATATTGAGATCATAATTTTTTTTTTTTTTTAGAACTTTAATTATTAGAAATGCTAGTTAGAGATGCTCCTAGATGAAGTACTTTCGATTAAGGTCAAACTTGTTTCGGACTAAGATGTAATGGCTAACTTTCTAACTAATTAATCATGTATTTAAGGTTTGAATTTTAACTAAGTGTATTATAGAATTTATTTTTAATGAAATGACAAATTTAAGAAAATTAGTCATTTGGATGGGCCGTGAATGCTTTTTGATTTATTTTAATAAATCATAAGATCAGTTATCGAACCGATTACTTTCAAAAGTAATCAAGTTTGAAGAGTTGAATACAATTTAGATTAACAATCTCTACAGTCGAGTTAAACATAAGGGCTTTAAACTCTCTGCTAAAGTAAAAAATTGCTAAACATATAGGGGTAAAATGAATATCTGCATGTGTGATTTGGACATATCAGATAATGCAGGTCTTTCGCTGCAAATTTCCTAGAACAGTTTTCAACCTTGGTATGAAGCAGCAGGCGGTCAGACACAAAGACGATCCACCCTCTTCCCCGTTGTCGCCGTCGCTGCTTGCCGAAGCAACGTCCGGTCATTCCTCTCTCCCTGCAAGGCGAGATGGGAATGCGATCTCGCGCGGAGGCTATCATCTCCTCCATCGTCCCTGTGCATCCCCACGAAATCTCCTCGCTGATCCACTCTGCTTCCTGCTTCTTCTTCGTAAAATCTAGCCCCCAGAGGTCTTTCGGATTTCTAATTGTTCACATAAGAATCTGTTGTTTCATTTCTTTTCTTGGTAAATTCGTGCAGCTCTTGAGCGCGTATTTTGTGATTCTTCCCCTGCGCGACGAGGGGGCGATATCTCTGGGGCTGGAGAACCTCCCCGGTCTTTTCGTTGGATCTCTGATTCTGACGTTGCTTGCCGCTCCAGTGTCGACCCTCGTCTTTTCCCTGCCTAATCTCTCCAAAGCAAGGGTGTGAGACTAAAAAAAAACTTCATTTTATACGCTTGTTTAGAGACACTAGACCGTTAGGTTGATTTCTTCTAGAAAATAGCATTTTGGTTATTGAAAACTTCTGCAGACTGGTAGGATAATTTAATGTTTTTCATAATTGCTTATCTGTATTTTTTGCTTAATCTGATGTTCAAACATTCTAATGACTCCGTTATCATTTTCAAAATTTTCAGGCGTTGGTTTGGATACATAGGTTTTTTAGTGTATCCCTTATTATATTCTTCCTTCTTTGGCATGCTTCTTCTCCTAGATTTTTTGGTAGCGCCTCCAAGGTAAGGAGACTCAAGGAAGGCAAACATTTGAGCTATATGCTAAGGATTTACTATCATTTGTTTCATGATTCAGTTGAGATGCATTCCCATGTGTAGGAATCAGAGCATTCACTTAAAGAACTGAATCCTAAACAGGATATTCATTCAAGTAGTTGGAGTAACCATGGATGGTTCTATGTTATAGTTCGAATAAGCTTATTCTTATGGGTATAACCTCTTGTTTGGCTGAGTTCTGTACTCTTACTGCTGATTTATATTATTTTGACTAAAATGGTTGATTTTGAAGGTTGCGTTGCTTAATCTTGTGACAATATCATCAACTTGGGCAAGGGTGATAGATGTTATGGACAACGAGGTAATTTATGGTGTAAAATGGTCTTCTAATAGTAAAATTTCTTGTCTGATTTTCATACATGTTCAGTCAGGTTCAAGACTATTTGGTTTCATTGGTGCTGGTGCTACATCAGGGCAACTTTTCGGATCACTCTTTGCAGCAGGCATGGCTTGGATAGGACCATGTATGAACTTCTAACGGAAATTGTTTTATTGATTTTCCAAGTCATCTCCTCTTGTTTTTTTTCTCTTTCTGATCACTGCTTTAGTTTTGCTCTTGTTCTCTGCCCTCTTGTTGGAGCTTGCTGCACAGTCATCAAAAGGAATACGTCATGATGTGCATACTGAATCTACAGAATTTTCAACCATTAGGTAGAATCATCCTTTTTGTTCATTTGGCATAGAAAAAAATGCATACATCATTTTCCAATATGGTCTATTGATTTGCTTGATAGACTAGTAAGCTTAAAAGCCAGATATAATATGGTCTAATCGTAGTATGGAACCTAAAACGGCAGGTAATATCTGATAATTCGTACTATTCTAAAGTCTAAACACGTGCTTTTGACTTCTCTCTTCAATTATATTTGTGAAAAAGTGAACAATAGTTGTGGGTGCAATTGTTTATGCCTTTTGAACTATGCTCGTCTTTTCCAGTTTAACTGTCTTTTCCAGTTTAGCTGCATATCAAGTGTATTAAGTTTATGTTCTTGTTGTTTTTACATTGTTTTATGCTAGCTATCACGTTATAATTCAAGGTTCAACATTTTTCATCTCTGTATTTCAAAGAGAAATAATTTAGCCTTGTTATTACTAGTGTTATTTTCCTAAATCGAGTTAAAGAGGTAAAAGAACTGTATTTGCTGAGCTGCATGTTATTCTGCAATTTTGTTTGCCAAATTATAAGTAACATGTTTGCTGAGTCAACCCAATATTAGTATTGACAACTTAAGTGGGATCCAATTCAAAAAAATGACTTTTAGTTAATATTATATGATATTTGCCAAATAAGTTAATATTATATGAATATACTGATCTCAAGCAAAATATTAATGTGCAAAAGAAGGGTGTTTAACAAGCTTTCAAACACTGGAATGTCAGGACCTACTTTTGAAGCTTGTAATTTGCTTTGGGCAAAAATCAAGGAGGCATTTTTTTTCCAAATCATCAAATGGGCGCTCCACTTTGACTTCTTTTTATTAAAAGGGCGCCCCACTTTGATTTTTTATCAAAAGGGCGCCCCACCCCACTGTTGACATGTTGTAGCAGGTTGAATCCGCATTGTGCCCGCTATAGTTTCGTAGCCGCTACGACATGAATGTTAAGTGAGCAGGTTGAATTCGTGTTGTAACAGTATAGTTTCGTAGCTACTACAACGTGAATGCCTATCAACGTTGAATATATTAAGTATGAATTGTAGCAACTATGTAATCGTAGCTGCTAGCTACAAAACTGTAGCTGCCGCAACACGCTCGACCGGCTTAAGATTTAGGTAGGAGATAACAGTACTGAACAATATTAGAGGGTAGTTGGGTAATTATACACGATAAATATCAAAGTGGGACACTCCTTTGATGATTTAGAAAAAATGGGGCTCCCTTTTGACTTTTGCCCATTAGCTTTTCACCTTTTTGAATAAGACCCTAATTATGAAGTCTATTGCTTGAGTTATTTTACATTGGCACTATGGCCATTCAAAATAGCAAAAAATTGGACCACCCTCTAAGACTTTCATGCCTCAAATTTTCTGATCATTTCCTATGTTGTGCTGGAGAATTAGGGACCTTTAAGTTGTTTACAAACAGATGGTTGCATGTAGTATCATCAGCTTGGTTAGTTGCCACTTGTTTGCATGGTGATCATCCACTTCATGTTATGGCGTAAAACTTTAAAGCTACAATTTCTATGTCTGTTTTATGCCTTGAAAATTGAAATGATTGTATATTGCAATTTGTTAGTAACTCTAGGAAAAGTATAAAAAAATGAAATAGAAAATATTTACATATTCAATAAAAGTAAACATAGAAAGGATTTTTCACCCATGCCAATCATTTAATGCCAAGTTAATTTTCTATAATATAAGAAAAATATAATTAATTATACAAATATATAAATCGCACTGGACATTAATCTAATATCTTTTTATTCTGTAAACAACGTAAATAAATATAGAAATGTAAAACTATATTTTAATTGTTGGATTTGAAAAAATTATTTGAATTAAAAAATGCAATATTTTTAATTAATGAAAAATTACTTTTTCACCAAAAAGATAATTATATAAAAAAGAGTATCTATTGATTTTGTGGATTGAATCACTTAGCATAAGAATATTGCTATAGTTTAGTATAAATAAACAGTAAAAACAAATCGTTGCATTGAGTTCATTGGAGGGATACCACGTAGCCCACCAAATTGTTGGGACTTGAATGATTTTAATATTCAGCCTTGATTTTAATTTCTATTTTTTGCAGATTTGATCCAGTACTGTTAACACGCTTTTGAAATCTATATTGAATTAATAGCAAATATGGAATATTGAAAGTGCAATTTGTCTTGACAAAATATATTCTCAAAGTCAATCAAGAATGCTAGTCCAAGTCCACTGAATTGGTATTAACTTTCATTATGGCGTGAATATAAAATGGTTTTTGATTTTATATTTATGTTCAATCAAGCGATTAGAGCTTGATTTCATATTTTGTCCAAATTAGTGGTAATAATATGCACAAAGAATTGTATAAAATTAAGATTTTGTTTAACTATATCTCATGTGGAGTAACCTTACAATGTGATGTTAGAATGTGCTCAAATTTCTAGCTATTCAAAACTAGCATGGTTGCCAATAACAAATTGCTCTTTCAAGCAGCAGCAATGTAGTTGCAAATGATATCTGCTACATTTGCATTTGCTTGCGATATTTGTTTTTTGTACATTTTTAATATCAAGCGTCCAAACATCTTTCAATAAAACTTATCCTTTTCTGTTTGAGGAAATGATGTAATGTAGTTCTATATGATGGCTGTTGTTCGAAAGAATCCTTTCATGCTGTACGACTCCTTAATATCTGCTAAAAATAACTCTTAGGTACTGAAGCTAGTTGTTTATTGTATTATTTGCCCTTTTTTTGAATATGCACAGCGTAGGAATTTCATTGAGGTGGTTAACTAGCTCCACTACTAGTCCTAATGGTCGTGGCTTTATGTGAATAGTGATTTACCTCTCAACATAAGAATCCAAAACTATGTCATACATCTTGCAGAATATATTCATGCAGTTTATTGTTTAGAATCTTTAGATAAACAATATTGGACTATTTCGAACCTGTATATTATTAGAATTAATAAGAACTGTACTGTGTGAGTTAGTCAAAATTTGCTACCTTAATTGCCCTTTTCCTCAGTTGTAATAATGCTATTATCTGATATTCACTCTCTCTGTATTTAGTTGTTTGCCTTTACTTCTCATGTAGGGAATATGTGCAGGATGATAATACTTTGTCAAATGAAGAAACAACAGCTTTGGTCATGGCTTCTCCTAAATCAGTAACAAATATCGTGAAAACTCAGCCTTTCATAATGTTGGAAGGACTTTGGCTTATCTTATCTTCAACTTACCTTCTCTGTGTGTCTCTCTTTCTGTGGCTGGGTGCTGTTGTATCTTCCTTCTTCTATTTTCAGGTAAATATATTTTAGGTTTATGCTATTAAAAGTGATTACTAGTACCAATTGTTTTTGATACATGTGAGGAGAAAGTAGATAAACAATTGAAGATTATATACAGTTCTTGATATTTGTCAGAAGATGTATGACTTGATTGCTTTTGTTAATCAACTTGGCATGGTACGACTCATTTAGTCTTGCTACTTCTTGTGGCAAGCAAAGAGGTGTCATTGGCTCGATTGTATTTCAAAACTGAAGTATCAACTAAGCTAGGACAGCATAGTAAAAGGGGTTAGGGGGTGTAACTATAATACAGCACCAGTAGAACAAGGACAGAAAATTAAATGGTAATTGGTTACCCATTCAGTTCATACACAACTGCATTTATCCTCTGACCTCAAAATCCATCATCCAATTCCTAAATCGAGATTGCAGCCCTCCAGTTTTAATGATTTATGGCAGTGGCTGCTTAGATGCCTTTTATGACCTCCATATTGTGAACCATCATTAAATAAGCCCACTGCCTCTGAGGACATGCTCCCATTGCCTCTGAGGAAATGCTTATGATACTCTATTGCTGTGGTGAAGCCAAATAGTCCAGCTTCATTCCTGCACAATATTAATGGAGGGCCCGGAAGTATAGTAGGAGACTTTTGAATCAAAACTCTTGGTAGTATTTTTTTCTGGTGTACATGATTGAGATGGGTGTAAAGTCTGTTATAATGTTGATCTTATCAGATTGTAGTTACATTGTCACATGTGTTAAAATATAAAATAGCTGAAATGTTTTTTTCTCTGTAAATTTAGAGGACATACCAGTGCGTACCTAGTAAACCTACTCTAGATATGAAGCACTCAGAACCACAATGGGAAATCTTTACACAGACTAAAATGATATTGTGCATTATGTACAAGTCTGTTTCCCTTGAATCCTTCTTACATTTCTTCACTGAACTAAATTATGGTTGTTGATATTAAACTGGAGGTTGGGGAACATAGGTCAGAGAACAAAAGTTCAATTCTGCAACAAACTAAGATCTCCTTCTTCTTGTTATCCTTTAAAATAATAAAATAGTTTCAGTAAAACAAGGCCACACCAAAACGTGATTGCATTTCATTCAGTTTATTTTCGGATTCTATTGCCAAAATACCATCATTTAATTCATGTGAGCACTTTCATTTAATTAATGTCCTTCAAATTTTCATTTATTGTCACCATAACATCTGAAGTAAGACAATTATCAATGTTGCCACCTTAATTATTTTTTATTGCTTTATTTTACTGTAACTCTTTTGGGACGTTTTCAATGGCAGAAAGTGACAATCATCGCAACAACAGCTGTGGGGTCTATTGCTAGGAGAAGATTATTTGCACTAATTAACAGCTTCATTGCTGTATTTATTCTTGCTGGGCAACTTACTTTGACGGTAGCCATTTGCTTTGAGTACTTTTTTTACTTGCAGATATCATTTTCTTTTGAACCTTAGAGTTTGATTCTTACAAGTAAAATAAATCTATAAAGCTATGCAACCAATTTTTCGGTGATTTTGAAAGCTTATTTCTATAATGTGGATTGCACTTTAATGCAATTTATTGATATAGGTTTCTTATCCTATTTATTTTTCTTGTCATGTTTCCCTTTTGTATAATAATTGCAGGGTCGTATTCTGACAGTTGCTGGTGTTACTATAGCTATTTGCTCGGCGCCATTTGTAGCAACTTTGAGCATGGTTGCCCTTGCTTTACAGCCTACATGGGTAGCAGTTGCTCTCACTGAAACTGTTAGGAAGGTTCGTAAAAAGGATGATTGTCTTAGACTTAACAATTTTGAACTAAACTTCTTATGTCATTCCATTTTTTCTTGTGGTTCACTAGTTATCAGAAAATCACTTTCAATTTTTAGATACCTCCGAATAGATTTAAATCTAGTCAAAAAAGGATCTTTGCTTAATTATCTTCCAAATTTATATTATACCTCTCTCATGGAATTTAATGATTTATTTTACTTGCAAGCGGTTAAGTTGATGGTGCTTTTGAGTGAGGTAGTCAAGGAAGACAAAGTAATGGTCATTCTTAGCCTATGACTGTGATTCATGAATTGTAACTTTATCTCATCCTCGAATGAGTAGTCATTATTTTCTCCAAACAAAATTATGAAGTTTAACTCATTGTGTATTTCCGCTGAGGATGATCGTCCTTCTCAGAGAGATTATTTTCCATGAAGACCTCATTCTAGTGATGTATTAGATGATGTCTACTGCATTATATATATCAATCTTCTGATTTCACATGATTTAGGACAGTATCTATCTTTAGTGTTATATAACAACTAAATTTTGAAATCCTGTTCCGTTGACAATTGCTCAATGAGGAACTGTGTCTTTTTAATATTATTCTAGTCAAAATTCATCAGTCTATTTGCATATCCAAGTTTATTTAGGCCAACTGTTCAATGAAGTTAAGTGTTCTCTTTGAATGTTCCAGTGGGCTAGTGCATCTCTATTCAACACAAGATCCAAGGCAAATTTATCATGCTGTTTTTTTTCATGTAAATTTAAACATTTTAAAGATGTTGAAACACTTTGACAAAAGAAGGATATTTAAATACATCTTCTTGTGGTCTACTTTGTTTAAGTTTAATTTGCTGATCTATGTTGACTCGATTAGTTATAAATTTATCCTTTCAGGTAACTACCTATGTGGTAACAAGACCTGGAAGGGAACTCCTATTCACTGTTGTATCACAGGATGAGAAATACAAAGCTAAGGTACCTGTTCCTAATTTCCTTTTTCAATTAGGACAATTAACTTTTCAGATGCTACTAAAATAGTCCTCCGATTTTGTCAATCTTTAACTACTTGTGTCTGTAACTAATGAGGTGGTGAATGAACTTCATTAAAAAAAAAATAGTGTGAGGATGTAAAGAGAATTGCTTCTTGTTTAGGTTCCAGGACACAATGGTTAGAGATCACTTGTTAAATTGGGAACCAATTTTGAACTGTTGTTGAGAAAAAAATGTAATTTGGCACGTAATTTACTTATCATTGAAAATCTCATTAACACGATCAAGCTGTGCTTGTTCCAACAATTTAGATTAATTACACAGTTGACAATCTCATCCCTTCATTGATTATCATTATAAATTTAAGCTTGAGAAACCTTGCAGTGCAGTATAGACATGTATTTGATCAATTTAGCTATGCTATATGGATAAGATTGAAAACTTGTAGAAATGGAATTTTATCTGGTTCTATATCAATCTCATTTAATTGACAAAATCTAGTTGTGGTATAACTTTGTTGGCTGGTCCTCTTTTGGTGAATGTTTTGCTGAAGTAAATGACACTGAAATTTTTGCAGATTTTCATAGATGTTATCGTCCAAAGACTCGGTGATGCAACTGCAGCTGGAATGTATAAATTGCTCTTTGGCAGCCTTAGCAACAGGACATCCATGGCCTCTCTCTATGTTTTACCCGTATGTTTTATTATTTATTTTTTCCAACAATACTATAGCATTGACATGATACAATAGCTCACATTTTTCACATATTTTGTGTAATGTACTGATTAATGTATACATGTTAGTTAAGATGTTTTATTTCACTAATAAGATGCCTTAACGACTCCCAATTGTAACCTTAAATATGAAAATTAGGTATTCCAGTTCGTGTGACCCACATGACGGTATTATTCAGAAATTGCTGTTACGGATGATTAATTATGGCCCTTATCATAGACGTTCCATCAAATACATAATCGAAGGGTATATGCTGGAAGAGTATCTTTCAAACTGCATTATGAGCTTGAATGTGTCCTATATCATGATTGTTCATATTTTTGGGTCAATGTATCATGATTATTATCGATCAGTTGCTATGAACGAACAATTCTATTTACTAATTGTCTTGTGATTTCAGCTTTGTTTCCTCTGGCTAGCCGCAGCATTTCACTTGGGAAGGCGCCAAACTTACCTAGCTAAGCTGCAGGCTGCTTCCTTATCGACATCCAAAACTGAACAGGTGCCTCAGTAATTCTCATCACAAGCAGCACGATAACTATTGACTACTTCAGATGTGATGAACAATGTTTACGCAACATCGCCATGACATTTCATGAGTTTTACTTTGGCCGGCTTCCAGAAAGAGACTGATTTTAACCAGTAAAGGTTCGACCGCGGTGCATGAACGTTCAACTCCAGTGTATATTTGTTTCTGAGAGAACCTTGGATGTTTCTTATCCACTTGAAACTATAAATAGCTAGTTTGAACTACACAAAGATATGGTACGACTGGTTGAGGAATAGTCAAAAATAGCTTCTATTCGACCATTCAAAATGTGTTGTATCTTATTCTCATGTCAAAATTGGGAAGATTTGTTTGATGTTTAGCTTTTGACCTGATAGCGTGGGTGCATAAATCTAAATAGTGTTGCCTGCCTTTCACAAGTTGTATTAAGTTTCATTTTTTTTAGAGTTTTATTGACGATTACTCGTAAAGCAGGTGGCATAATGGCATAATTAAAACCGATTATATATATTGATAAATATAAAAGTTGGCAACTGTTTTGAGGATTATGAAAGTCTATCTAGGTGGTTTAGTAAATTGTTGTTGAAATAGAGATTCAATTATTAGTGATAATATTCATGAAAAATATATATAAATAAAATTTAATATATTTGATGCGACCGATATAGGGAACCCTACACAGGATAGAGCTAAGTCAAAAGTCGAGTCAAGAGTTAAAAAGGGTCAGATCTCTCTGACTTAGTTCACTAAACTCCTCTCACTTAATTCACCCGACTCTTTCTATTCGATCATCTAACCTCTTTGACTCGTTCATCAGACTCTTTCAATTCAGTCATTTTCAGTTGAGATCTACATATTATGTGCCCCTACATATTATGTGATTATTGTATCATTTTTTTTTTTTTTTGAAGAATATGGATAATGTAGTCGTTTTTCTCAAAAGACGTGGGCAAACACGTGGATAGGGGTGCCAATTCAGATAGATTTGGTAGGGTTGGTTTTTTTTAAAAATAATTTTAATTCAAATCTGACCAACTTGAACTCGACCTAAATAACATGATTCAAATGATTTTTTTAAAACTATTTTTTTATAATTCATCACTTTATTTTAATATTTTATCATTTTCATATTAACATTTATATTAAAATACATAAAATATCTTAATTTTAAAAATAAAATTTGATTTAACCCGAAAAATCTCACTAAATCCTAAATTCGGATCAACCCGAATTTGACCCGAATCTGATCCAAAAATTTTCAACTTGAAAATCCTTCAATCCAAATCCGACCCGAATTTAAAAATCTCCAATCCAAACTTGATCTTTTTCAGATCAACTTGGGTCGGATTCATTTTTGACACTTCTACGTGTGGGTAACATAAGGGCACAACTATAACCCTTTAAAAGGTATCCTACTTCCACGAGTAGAGGTATGCACATATAGACATTTAAACTCTTCGCTCTATTATTTTTTTCACTTTTCTCTAGCTCTTATGGTAACTTGAGCGGCGGAGTGATCACGCCGATTCTAATCTTGACGTCCATTCTAACCGAACTTTATTATTCCCTTTTGCTGTCATCTGCAACCTTCTTCATGCAATTGCTCTTCGCGGAATCACTCGAGAGCAATTTCAGACCGGAACAATCTTCATCAATAAATTTTTTATTAAATTTATAATAAATAAAAAAAAGCTCTCAAAGCAAATATAATTAAATTCTATAGTTACCTTGTAACCAAACTCAAATTAAAAAAAAAAAACCCGGTAACCTTAAATAACTGCATTTTTTTTTGTTCTTTGAAAAAAAAATCACAAATTTTCTTAAAACTCAACCGACATCCTTCGCTGGAAATTAGTTTATCACTTTATTATTATCCAAGTAATTGAGTGTGATTGCCAACTCTGTGCCTTCCTGGCAAAGAAAAGTGAGGCAAACTCCCATAATATTATTATATTACTAAAAGCAGCAGCTGATTCCCGTGCAAAAATTTAATGAACTTCACCTTTTTTTTTATGGTGATGATATGTTAAAGAAAAAAATTTTAAAAAAAATTTAAGGATAGACATATAAAATTATGCCCTATTATTTCATTTTTTGTGAGTTCCATCATTTTATATGTCTATTCTTAAATTTTTCTTTAAAATTTTTTTCCTTGATACTGTCTTTACGCGCCTGTGTACAACGACAAACGTGGTTTCTCAGCGTGATTTTTTTTCTATTATTTCTCTTTTCTCTGCCGCAACATATTTCATTTTATTTTTTAAAATCTAACTTTTCAGCTACGTCATTCCCACAACACCATCTTCACTCTCCGATCCTCGCTTGCCTCACCTCGGCATTCCTCACTCGTCTTCGATAATGACTTCAACAAACCTTCCAACCTTCGATTTCAAAAGTGTTTTTAAGGTCTAAGCCAGAATTCTTAAGATGAACTAATTTATTAATTTGAACTTCTGACATGGAAATCCCTTCAACTACTTGAGAAGCTCAATCAATTCTCCGTTATTCTCCATATGCCTATGTTTCTCTTCACTATACTTGACACTGTCAATTGCTTGGTGAATACGCTCTATATCATCCATCAGCATTTCCTCACTCTGCTTTGAAGCATTAAGTAAGGCTACTAATCCTGCTATCTTATCCTCAGACTCTTGATGCAAATTCAGCAAGTCAGTCTTATACAATTTTATTTTTGAATTGGCTTCCAGAAGATTCCATTCAAGTTTAGCTTTATCTGAACGTAAGATAGACACCTCTTGCACTGCATCTGATGCTATTTTTTCTAGGATGACAAGGTTGAAGGTATTTAGTCCGAAGGTATTTAGATTTTTCATGTGTTTTCAATGTAGGATTTATTTATAATCTTGCAATCTCAACAATTGTTAGAGCCCCTGTTAAAATTACTTCTCTAATCAAGTAATTATATTACATTTTGCCGGACTTATGTAAACTAGTAGAGGAGTCTTTTTTTTTTCAATGTGAATGACTCTCATTATGGTATAAATTAGACAGTTTCAAATTCTTAATGCTTTCTTGATTTTGATATTTAGCAAGTAGAATGATCATCATCCTTCGTTTTGTTGATAATTTCTAATAGTTTTATTGATTTAGTACTTGCATAAATTTGTGAGTGATGCTGGTGTAAGAAAATAGCAAGCTTCCAAGTTTGAATCAGTGAGATGCATATGCTTTCAGTTTGATGCTGTAGGAGTCTGTAGATTTAATTCTTATTTTTCTTAGGTAAGGATGAATCTTGTTAGTTGTTAGCTCCTTGTGCTGAACGTTTGCCAAGACATTGTTTTCTCAATGCCAACCGGTCAAAAATCAATCATCCCAATGTTGGTTAGTCCTAGGAAGATCGTACCGGTTCCACTGTACAAAAATTTTATACAAGTGTCGAACCTTTCCTAAATAACCTATTGCGTTCTTTAGAAGTTAAATTAGGAATCGCAGACGGAACTTAACATCATTGATTCCAAATTTAACTTATCTATTCTTAATGGTTTAGATTTGAATCGCAAGCGGAACTTAACACTATTGATTCAAATCCACCTACGTTATAAATTTCATTAAATATTCATTTCCAAAATTGGCTTCCAAGACTGCATGGCGAGGCACATGACCTTCTTGGGTATGGGAGCATCCACCACCGCCTAAACAAAGCCTTTTAAGGAAAGCTAATATTTAATTTCTTTATATAACTCTAGGTTTAACCAAAAAGAACAATCGAATCACAAATTCGAAAAATAAAGAAAAACACAAATTCGAAACAAATCCGAAAACTTTAGAATCATATACCTCTTGTGTTTGGTATTTCCAAAAATAACTATACAAAGGAAATTAGTATGATGCGGAAAACAATTACTAGTTATACCTTTCTTTGTAAGCAAATAACCTCTTGATCTTCTACTGTATTCCTCTTCTAATCTCAGATGTTGTGTGGGCAACGATCTCCCGAGACGAGAACCACCAAACTCCTTCTTCTCCAAGCTAGATTCGGCCACCATCAATTCTCCAAGAGAAGTAGAGGTCTGACCACCACCACCAAGCTCCAAGGGATGCTAGAAACAATGCCTCCTTTTCCTCCTTCTTCTCCAAGCAATATCCGGCCACCTTCCAAGCTTCAAAGATTGAAGAGATTCGGCCACCAAGGAGAAGAAAGAAAAAGGAAAGGGAAGAACATGAAGGGTTGGCCACACCAAGGAAGAGAGGAAGAAAAAGAATAGAGTTCTCTCTCATGAAGGCACCTCTAGCCCCTCTTTTATAATCCTTGTCTTTAGCAGATAAGGAAATTTAAATAAAAACTTCCTTAATTCTTTTGCCATGAAAAGAAAAATAAATTAATTTAAAAATCAATTTTATTTTCTTAAACATCATGGCCGACCACTTTCTAATCCCAAACAAGGAGAGTTTTAATCAACACAAGAGTTAAAACTTCCTAATTTGTTTCCGGAAATTTATAAAAAATTTCTTCAATAATTTTTCCTTTATGGTGGTTTGTAAAAAGAAAATTTTATAAATTAAAATCTTTCTTTTAAACATGTGGATGATTTCTAAAAAGGAAAGTTATCTCTAAAAAATTAAAATCTCCTTTCAATTTACAAATAAGGAAAGATATCAAATCCTTTCTTAATCTTTTGTAGAAACTTATAAAAGAAATATTTAATTTTTAAACTCTCTTTTAAATCATGAACATGATTTAAAAAGGAAAGTTTTCTTAAAATTAAAATCCATCTTTCAATCTATAAATAAGGAAAGATATCAAATCCTTTCTTAATCTTTTGTAGAAACTTATAAAAGAAATATTTAATTTTTAAACTCTCTTTTAAATCATGAACATGATTTAAAAAGGAAAGTTTTCTTAAAATTAAAATCCACCTTTCAATCTACAAATAAGGAAAGATTTCAAATCTTTTCTTAATTTTTTGTAGAAAGCTATAAAAGGAAAGATTTAAATTTTAAACTCTCTTTTAAAACCATGATATCCATATTAAGAAAAGATTAAAAATAAAATCCTTTTCAATATGATGTGGCCGGCCACACCAAGCTTGGGTTCAAGCTAGGGCCGGCCACACCAACTCAACTCATCCTATTTACTTGGCCGACCCAAGCTTGGGTTCCAAGCTTGCTTGGCCGGCCCCAATAGGATGGGTATAAAGGTGGGTAAGAAGTGGGTATGTGGTGGGTATAAATCTCTATATACAAGAGGCTACGATAGGGACCGAGAGGAGGAATTGGTTTTGGTCTTCCGATGAAATTAAGCTTCCCGTGTTCGCCCCGAACACACAACTTAACTTCATCAATAATAATTCATACCACTAAAGAATTATTATTGAACTACCGCACCAATCCCAAATTACATTTTGGACTCCTTCTTATTATGAGTGTGTTAAATGAGTTACTGACACTCACTCAATTAATATATAAAAGCTAGGCTTTTAGTATACACTCTAACAATCTTCCACTTATACTAAAAGACTATGCTACCATAAATGCTGCCATACATCTGATTCCCAACCCTTCAACATGCCCATCAAAAGCTCTTGCCTTAAGGACCTTAGTGAAAGGATCTACAGGTCATCACCTGATGCAATCTAGGCGGCAACAATTTCTCCTCGTTTATACTATGTCTCGTATTGGGTGGTACTTGCGCTTTATTGTGTTTACTTGTCTTATGGACTTATGTTTTCTTCGAGTTTGCTACTGCACCACTATTAGTACAATAAATTGTAATAATTTTTGGACAACCCAGAAATCATATCTAAGTCCATCATGAAGTTTTTGAGCCATACAGCTTCTATGGTTGCCTTAGAGACTGCCACATACTCAGCTTCTATGGTGGAGTCTGAAAAACATCTATGCTTAACACTCCTCCATTGTTATGGCTTTACCTCCTGAAGTAAACATAAAACCCCGAGGTTGACTTACTACTATCCCTATCTGATTAGAAGTCAAAATCCTTGTTACCCATAAGGATCAAATCATCTGCCTAGTAAACTAGCATATAATCTCTAGTCCCTCTAAGGTACTTTAATATATGCTTTACGGCAGTCTAGTGTCCCGGTCCTAGGTTACTTCGATATCTGCTAACTATGCCCTGGGCAAAACAAATATCCAGTCTCGTGCATAGCATACATTAGGCTTCCGATAGCCGAAGCATAAGAAACTGTCTTCATGTCTTCTATCTCTTTTGATGTCTTCAGAGACATCTCTTTAGATAAAGTTTACTCCATGTCTAAAAGGTAGAAAACCTTTCTTGGAGTCTTGCATGCTAAAATGAGCAAGGATTGTATCGATATATGAAGTTTGGGGTAAGCAAAATATTTTTTTCTTGCGATCCCTTATTACTTTGATCCCAAGAATATGTACATTCTCCCAAGTCCTTTATATCGAATTTGTTTGGACAACCATACCCTTACTTCCGACAACATTTTGATATTGTTTCCAATTACCAAAAATGTCATCTACGTATAGTACAAGAAATACCACCACGCTTCCATCACACTACTTGTATACACAAGACTCATCTGGACACTGAATAAATCCACAGGTCTGGATTACTTCATTAAACCAGATGAACCAAGACCTTGAAGCTTTTCTTCAGTTCATAAACTGATTGAGCTTACATACTAGATGCTCTTTACTCTTTGCAATGAACCCTTCTGGTTGCTATATATGGATGTTTTCTTCAAGACTTCCATTAAGGAAAGCTGTCTTGACATCCACTTACCAAATCTCATAGTCCATATAGATAAAAGAATCTGAATAGACTTAAACACGGCTACCGGCGAAAAAGTTTCCTTTTTCAACAAGCCTTGCTTTGAAAATTTCCACCTTCCTGTCTACCCCTCTTTTCCTATTATAGACCTATTTACACCCAATGACTTTTACACCATTTGGTGGTTCTACAAGCTCCCAGACTTTATTAGAATACATATATTATTCTAATTCATTGCTCTTTACAAAGATGGTGCATCTTTATCTTGGAGCGCTTTGTCATAGGTCTAGGAATTAGGTTCATGTTCACCAGGGAAAAACTCTCCCAAAACATGAATATTTTAGGTTGCCTAACACTCCTCCCACAGACACTTTTCGATGTGTATCATTTATGGCAGTGCTTCTTGTGATATTTCATCTTCTACGCTTGGTACTAGATTAGGCGTGTCCTTTATTATTTTCTTAAGAACAAATTTACTTATGGGCTTATGGTGTTTATTACATAGTCCTTAAAATTCCTCTACGTATTTGGTGCAACTTCCGATGACTATAAACCTCCTTCGCGTTTCTTCCAAACAAGTGAACCACGTGAAATCAAGAGCGGTGGAGAAATCACAAAACGAACTGAATAGGCTTACTGATTTGGAGTTATTATAGTAGAGAGTTCGACTTAGAAGGTACTATGTTCACTTCCATTTCCAATATATATTCTCAAAAGAATTTTGGTAATTCGAATAACTTATCATTGATCTAACTATTTCCATAAGAGTCCTATACCTTCATTCTACTACACCATTTTGTTGGGGTGGTAGCAGTGCGGATTGAATCCCCTTCTAATAAGTGACTCCTAAACTCTCCCAAGGTACTGCCACTGCCACACGACTCTCAGTAGTATCTTGATACTTACGTTGACTCCATAACACTCTAAAGCACTTTACTAGCTTCAAATACATGTAGTAAATGTACCCATATTTTGAATAGTTGTCTATAAAATTGATGAAATATTTAAAACTACCTCTTGTCTGGATAGTCATAGGATCACATAAATCAGAATGAATCAATTTTAACATATCTTTGGCTCCCTATCCCTTAGACTTAAAAGCTTCTTGGTTATTCTTCTTTCCAAGTAAGATTCGTAGGTTGGAAAAGATTTCCACTACCAATGAACCCAATAGTTCATTGGTTATTATCCTTTGAATCCTACTCAAGTTAATATAACCTAGCCTTAGATGCCAAAAATATAATTGGTTCATTTCCGAAGGTCGTTTTCTCTTATTAAAGTTAGAAGATGTGTTATTAATTTCCATTTATTGCATCGTGGGAGTTATTGGATTATAAATTGTCAACCAACATATAGAACAGATAACTTCCCTATTTTTCTTGATAACATGTTTGTTATCAAAATAGACAGAATATCTATTCTTTGATAGTTTAGAAACCAAAATCAAGTTCTTTCTAAACTTGGTATGTAAAGACAATTTTCTCAAAATCCACTTTTTATTCCTATCAGAGGATAAACATCTCCCACTGCAACAGCTGCTACTTTTGCAGTAATGGCCATGTAGACAGTGATTTTTCTTTCATATAATTGTCAGGTTTCCTGGAACCCCTACAATAAATTGTAGACATGATCAGCGGTTCCCATATCTACACGCCAGGTACCGGTAGATAACTCCACTAAACATGTAACAACTAATGAATAAAATACATCTGAATTGTTCTTAGTTCTAAGAAGACAGTTTACCTTAATGTCCAAGTCCTATTTCCAATCATTATAATTGGGACTACTAAGTCTTTTCTATAGTATAACAACTAGGGGATTGACTAACATTTGAAATCCTAAGAATCACAAAAATATTTGGTCAAGACCAACTCCTTAAAATCCTCGTGAATTTTGTATGTCATGATAGTGTGGACGTATAAAAAATCAAAGAGGAGATTTTATCCATTAATTTTATTATCTCATCAACCTTACTTTATGACGAATAAAATTAATAGTTGGTTTGTCTTTGATCAAATATTTGGTCAAAACTTTTGAATTTAAAATAACATTGATTCCTCAAACAATATTATTTAAATTCACCAACACCTCAAACACTGGGAATTATGCATGCCACGTTAGTGTGGACATATACAAATTCAACATTCGTAAGAGGAGGGTCTTACCCATTAATTATCTTGTCAACCTTAAATTACCTCAAACACCGTGAATTTTGTATGTCACGTTAGTGTGGACGTATACAAATTCAATTGTTTGTAAGAGGAGGTATTACCTATTTTATATTGTCAACCTAACTTTATGACAAATAAAATTATCTCAAAAACCGTGAATTTTGTATGCCACGTTAGTGTGGACGTATACAAATTCAAACATTTGTAAGAGGGGGGGGGGGGGTTTACCTAACTTTATGACAAATTAATAGTTGGTATTGCTTTGGTCCCGCAAAACAATAGCAGTGATTCCGTTGGGGAGGATACTATTGAATGCGTCTAAGTGTATACCATTACTTGATACTTAGTCCATTAAATAGGATTATGCCCTTTCAGTTGGAGAAGATCACACACTCCTAAATAATTTCCTATAACCATCCATAAAGGAAGTTTGATCTAGTTATCTACAACAAACCCATCTGTTGTGGAGGGAGGCACTCAGAGCCAACACGCAAGCTTGTTGCATCACTTACAAACCAGTAATGGAGACCATGAGATTCATATACTAATCCCTCTCTCACTTAGTTATTTATGGTGAGGAATTTTAACCTATGCTAGCATACATCACATGCACACACACATCACAGTAAATAAAAGTAATAAATATGGAAATTAATTTTCCAACTATTATGACTTCTTCAATCACTATCCATCGTGTGCTGCCAACCCTCAGGTTCATGCCGTCGAGTCCATCGAGCTTCCTTTTCCGCTGCGCCTCTAGTCCTCCAATAGCACCACACCTTGCAAGGATACGATCCGCGATAAATATAGAATTTTACATATATCGATCGTATATTCCATAAAGGAATGTATATGTATTCTAGATCGAACAAAAAATAAAATTCTAAAACTAATACAACTCCTGCTGTATTTGATACATATAATCATGCACACACAAAATAATGCCCTTGACATGTCCAAGGGTCCAATCACACATAATATCTATATGTCATAATAGTTGGAGTCTGCAACCACAAAGTTAGCACATCCTACTATTGTCCTGCCTAAATTATGTATGACATGTGCATAATTAATTTGAAAACCAAACACACAGAGGCAAACCCTAACTCTGATATCAATTGTTGGTTAGTACTAGGAAGATCGTACCGGTTCCACTGTACAAAAATTTTGTACAAGTGTCGAACCTTTCCTAAATAATCTATTGTGTTCTTTAGAAGTTAAATTAGGAATCACAGACGAAACTTAACATCATTGATTCCAAATTTAACTTATCTGTTCTTAATGGTTTAGATTTGAATCGCAAGCGGAACTTAACACTATTGATTCAAATCCACCTATGTTATAAATTCCATTAAATATTAATTTCTAAAATTGGCTTCCAAGACTGCATGGCGAGGCACATGGCCTTCTTGGGTATGGCAGCATCCACCACCGCCTAGACAAAGCCTTTTAAGGAAAGCTAATATTTAATTTCCTTATATAACTCTAGGTTTAACCAAAAAGAACAGTCGAATCACAAATTCGAAAAATAAAGAAAAACACAAATTCAAAACAAATCCGAAAACTCTAGAATCATATGCCTCTTGTATTTGGTATTTCCAAAAATAACTATACAAAGAAAACTAATATGATGCGGAAAATAATTAATAGTTATACCTTTCTTTGTAAGCAAATAACCTCTTGATCTTCTACCGTATTCCTCTTCTAATCTCGGACGTTGTGTGGGCAACGATCTCCTGAGACGAGAACCACCAAGCTCCTTCTTCTCCAAGCTAGATTCGACCACCATCAATTCTCCAAGAGAAGTAGAGGTCCGACCACCACCACCAAGCTCCAAAGGATGCTAGAAATAAAGCCTCCTTTTCCTCCTTCTTCTCCAAGCAAGATCCGACCACCTTCCAAGCTTCAAAGATTGAAGAGATTAAGCCACCAAGGAGAAGAAAGAAAAAGGACAGGGAAGAACATGAAGGGCCAGCCACACCAAGGAAGAGAGGGAGAAAAAGATTAGAGTTCTCTCTCATGAAGGCACATCTACCCCCTCTTTTATAATCCTTGGCTTTGGCAAATAAGAAAATTTAAATAAAAACTTCCTTAATTCTTTTGCCATGAAAAGAAAAATAAATTAATTTAAAAATCAATTTTATTTTCTTAAACATCATGGCCGACCACTTTCTAATCCCAAACAAGGAGAGTTTTAATCAATGCAAGAATTAAAACTTCCTAATTTGTTTCCGGAAATTTATAAAAAAATTCTTCAATAATTTTTCCCTTTATGGTGGTTTGTAAAAAGAAAATTTTATAAATTAAAATCTTTCTTTTAAACATGTGGATGATTTCTAAAAAGGAAAGTTATCTCTAAAAAATTAAAATCTCCTTTCAATCTACAAATAAGGAAAGATATCAAATCCTTTCTTAATCTTTTGTAGAAACTTATAAAAGAAATATTTAATTTTTAAACTCTCTTTTAAATCATGAACATGATTTTAAAAGGAAAGTTTTCTTAAAATTAAAATCCACCTTTCAATCTACAAATAAGGAAAGATTTCAAATCTTTTTTTAATCTTTTGTAGAAAGCTATAAAAGGAAAGATTTAAATTTTAAACTCTCTTTTAAAACCATGATATCCATATTAAGAAAAGATTAAAAATAAAATCCCTTTCAATATGATGTGGCCGGCCACACCAAGCTTGGGTTCAAGCTAGGGCCGGCCACACCAACTCAACTCATCCTATTTACTTGGCCGACCCAAGCTTGGGTTCCAAGCTTGCTTGGCCAGCCCCAATAGGATGGGTATAAAGGTGGGTAAGAAGTGGGTATGTGGTGGGTATAAATCTCTATATACAAGAGGCTACGATAGGGACCGAGAGGAGGAATTGGTTTTGGTCTTCCGATGAAATTAAGCTTCCCGTGTTCGCCCCGAACACACAACTTAACTTCATCAATAATAATTCATACCACTAAAGAATTATTATTGAACTACCGCACCAATCCCAAATTACATTTTGGGCTCATTTTTATTATGAGTGTGTTAGACTCCCTGTGTTTAAAATGTCGAATGTCCACTAATTAAATGAGTTACTGACAACTCACTTAATTAATATCTTTGTCTAAGAGTAGTACCACTCAACCTCATCGTCATGTCGGACTAAGTCCACATGCAGGGTTTAACATGACAATCCTTATGAGCTCCTCTTGGGGGCATTCTCAACCTAGATTATTAGGACACAGTTTCCTTCTATAATCAACAACACACACTATAAGTAATATCATTTCTCAACTTATCGGGCTTATTGATTTATCGAGCTAAATCTCACCCATTGATAAGTCAAAGAAATAAATACTAAATATATGTGTTTATTATTATATTAGGATTAAGAGCACACATTTCCATAATAACTAAGGTCTAGTTCTTTTATTAAGTCAGTATAAAAGGAGCTTACCTAAAATGGTCCTACTCAATATACGTAGAGTGTACTAGTGTAATTTATTAATCAAGATAAACTAATACCTAATACATTACGACTATTCCAATGATTTGTTCCTTTCCATCTTAGTCATGAGCAACTGTTTATAATTTATAAAGAACTGATAACATGATCTTCTGTGTGTGACACCACACACCATGTTATCTACAAGATAAATTAATTGAACAACTACACTTAACAAATAAATGTAGGTATTTGACCATTGTGATTCTTTATTTCTAAATAAATGTTTATACAAAAGCTAGGCTTTTAGTATACACTCTAACACCAAAGACTTTGAAGAAGCATTTCTGAGAATAATATCTACCCTTCCATTATCAGATTCTCAAGATTTGTTGAAGCAGTGCTTAAGCTTTTCCACTCAGAACATCGATGACTGCCCACACTTTATCTTGGCATTCAAGACTTGGTTCCGACGAGCAAACAGGTTGGCTACCAAGGAATAAGGATAATGACATTATGACATTGCTGGTTGAGAATGTAGTGGATGTTGATATTCTGAATTATTCAAATGAAATGCCTATTTGTTTGAAATTTATGTATACCCGCTATATATGATCCTTCCTCAAGAAACTAAAGAGATGTAAATATAGTACTCGTGTGTTGTAACTGTCTTATGCATATGGGAATAAATCCTTCATCATTGCAACATTTAATTAAAGCTTTCAAAAATGATATGAAATATTTAAAAAAGTTTACATTGTCAAGATTAAATAGAGAGAAAAGTTAATACATCAACAACCTGTCTTATGCATATGAAATATTTAAAAAAATTTACAGCCTCAAGATTAAACAGTGAGAAAAATAATACATCAATAGTCTCCTCAAATATGAAACCTACAAAACTTGTATCTTTTCAGCAATCTACTCAAATGTCTCTCCAAGCACTAGATCTAGGACATCGTCATCTTCTCCACCTTTAGGTGCTGCAACTTCAAGTACTTGTCTCTTCAAGTTATCTATATTATCAGGACATGAGGAACCAAATGTTCATACAAATGTTAATGAGAGCATTGATAAGCACAAATCAAGCTAACATAAGTGTAATAGTAAAAAAAAATGCAGAAAACTATGATTGTTTAAAGTAAATTGAGGTCAATATATATAAAAAAAATGCTGAATATTAGTATTTTAAAACTATTTTTGTTAAACTGTAGGAACCCTATGCTCTAACCTTGAGAACCACTTGACATTGCAAGATATTCCTAGGAAGGATCTCAAGTCTAACAACCATTAGTATACTTAATATGTTACATCCTTCATATGAATAATAACCTACAAATGAATTCAGGCTTAAACTTTCTTCAGAAAAAACACTTAAACATGTTAAACTCTATCTCCATCACTCATTTTTCATTGTACAAAGTAGTACTAAATAGACATAATTAACAAAAGTGAAAAAAACCTAAGAGTTGAATTTATAGCTTCATACACTGTCCCTTCAATATGAATTGGACTGTATTGATTAAGTTTTAGACAAGCTTCATCCGTCTAATATTGCCCCCATTGAAATATTTGCTTATATATGGTACAATTTTTGTAGCTAAATCTTTAATAAAGAAAAATATAACTATGTCTTTTTTGTAGCTTCATCTGTCTACACGAATTAGGGTTTCATTAACTACAGTTGGCTTGATTTTGATCTATCTTTTTTGTTAGTATTAGCTCTAAGAGTCAATTATGAGATGATTGACACATCCGGATTAGAATAATTGAGTTAGACTCAAGTGAATCCACCCATATGGATTCAATCTAATCCGAATTAGACTTGAGTTAGACTCAAGTGAATTCATTCACTAAAGAGGATTAATGGAGATTTATAAAACATTAGAATAGTTAATTTCAAAATTCATTTAATTTTGAAATTGAATTCAAAAATGAAGAGTTCAAAAATGGCCTTAATGGAATGTTAGCACTCATTAAGTGAACTAAGTGAATTAATGCTCATTAAGTATTTTCATTGGATGAAGTACAAAAAGTTTTTTTTTCTCATTTTTGAGTGTGAATTCATTCTTCTTCTTCTCCTCTCTTTCTTTGGCCGAAACTCATTAGAGGGTTGCTAGCACAATCTTGAGTGTTGGTCTTCTCCATTTTCTTGTGTTTGTGTGGATACCGAAAGAGGCACGGACATGTGATCGTGCTGAGATCCTAGCTGTCGGGAGGTCGAGTAGACGCATCAAAGGTATAACTCCCTATCATGTTAAAATTTTGTATATGTTATCTTCCTTCGCATGGATCTTCTGATAGGAACTAGATATTTTCTATTTCGCTTTCTGCGTATTTAACGCCCTAGTTCCTTACAATGGTATCAGAGCCACTTGCGAATGCATATACTAAGTTGTTAGATTTTATATGTGATGTAGAACTTGTATGATAGGTTTACTATGATTTGCATGTTTATGAGTTTTCTGTTGGGAACGAAATAGTGAGTATATGAACAAACTAAAGGATATAACATCTTCATACTTGTTATGAATGAGTGCTATAACCTATTTTGTTTGATAGAAATATACTTCCAAGGTTTTGGCCAATAGAAGTTGTGAACAGCAAGGTGGTCTCAGGCAAAGTGTTGTGAACAACACGGTCTCTCGATTTTTACGGGGCTGCTGTAGCATTGCGACTCATAATTAGTTGTTAAAATCATAGTAGATTTATGTCATAAGGATATTATATATATATATATATATACACACACACACACACACATGATTATGGCCTTTAACCCTAATGTGATTGGATGTGTGTTGTAATTCATGATATGACCTGCGTGTCGTGCCTTCATCTTTTATCACTCTTGTTGTAAATTTAGATTACCCTCGAATGTAACTCGAGGTTTCTTTAGGTTTTGTAATGTAAAAATTAGAAAAGAATTAGTTGACTGGACGATGGTGAAAACGGGAGAAGGACAACAACACACGGTGACCAAGGAAGCACTTGGAGAAGATGCTTAGACCTAGGTTGACATTTTGATCTTCTCATTTGCTTGAGAAGATCATAGTTTATGGGGCCAAAATCATGTCACGTTTAATTTAGCATATATGTTGATGTGTGCCATGATTGTATGTGATACATGTGTAGTTTAACAATAATTAGGTCCTTGTAATATATGCTTACCAAAGTTTGGTACTCACTTCTAGCTCGATCAATTGTAGTCAGGTTTTGCCAAAGCAAAGTGACTTGATTTATCTTGCTAGAATGCGATAGGACAATTGTGATGTCTGACGATTAAACTTTGGGTGTGGCTTAACTAAGTTATATCAATTGGATTAAGAACTTAGAGGTATATCCCATATGATGAAATTCAAGTTATACTAGTCTTGGGCGATTAGCCAAAGCCAACTCAAGATGAGCTATAATGTGGATTTCATAATATGGGCAAATGAACAAATAGTCTTGTTCACTGAATGATACAAGAGTGACATAGGATGTAATTGGTAAACGTTACCTACTTAAGTTATACTAAGTCTTGGGCGATTAGCCAAAACTAACTCAAGATGAGATATAATGTAGATCTTGTCCCACATGAATGTCATCGTGATTGGATTTAGAGCTAGTAGTGTGGGTAAAATCACATCCGTGACTTGTTCCTACCAAGCTTTATAATTTAGTGGGAGAATCATTTAATTAAAGTCCTAATTGAATTACCTAAATATAATACTTATTTCTACATTTTATTGTTGTAAATTACCATGTCGTCAAATATGTCGAATACCCTCTCTCTGCGATCTATCTTTGATAAGGACAAGATCAATGGAGCTAACTTCCTAGACTGGTATAGAAACTTGAGAATAGTTCTCATGCAAAAAAGAAAACTGTATGTCCTAGAGCAGCCCATTCCCGAAGCACCCCCACTACTACTACCACTAGAGCTGATATGGATGCTTATAAGAAGCATCAAGATAATGCATTAGATGTATCATGCCGTATGCTCGTCACCATAAACTATGAGCTTCAGAAGCAACACGAGAACATTGATGCTTATGATATGGTTGAACATCTTAGACAACTATATCAAGGACAAGCTATTGGTTGCTACTCGGAAAACCTAATGGTTCCACTGCACAAAAATTTTGTACAAAGGTCTGAACATTTTCCTAGCTGCCATGTGTTCTTTTAAATTAAACTTGGATCGCCTGCGAAACTTAACACGTTTAATCCAAAGTTTAATCTATTTGTTCTTTTAGGTTTAGACTTGGATCTCCTGCGGAACTTAACACGTTCGATCCAAATCACCTAGGTTATTAATTCCATTAAATATTAATTTCCTAAATTGTTGCATGTTGACTCATAAAACCCTATTCTCATTTATGACCACCACCGCCTAAACAAAGCCTTTTAAGGAAAGCTAATATTTAATTTCCTTAAATAACTTTAGGTCAACCGAAAAGAACAATCAAATCACAAGAAAAAGAAAAACAAAGAACACAACACCGAAAATAAATTCAAAATACTAGAATCGCATGCCTCTTGTTTAGTAAGAAGATGAAACTAGTATGATGCGGAAATAAAATACTAGTATACCTTTTCTTTTGCAAGCAAAAACCTCTAGGTCTTCTACCGTATTCCTCTTCTAACCTCGGACGTTGTGTGAGCAACGATCTTCCGAGATGAGAAACCACCAAAGCACCTTCTTCTCCTCCTTGCAAGGTTCGGCCAAAACAAGTGCACCTCCAAGGAAGAAGAGAAACCACCACCAATGCTCCAAGGGATGAAAGCTTTCTCTCCTTCTTCTCCAAGCTAGAAAACCGGCCACCACTTGATCTCCAAGAGGAAGAAGATGTTCGGCCACAACAAGGAGAAGAGAGAGCTTGAAGGGGCCGACCACTCCAAGGAAGAAAAGAGGGAGAAGAATAATAAAGTTGTGTGTCATGAAGGCACCCCAACCCCCTCTTTTATATTCCTTAGCTTTGGTAAATAAGGAAATTTAATTACAATAAAATTTCCTTAACTTTTCTTGACATGAATTAATTAAGAAAAATAAAATAAAATTTCCCAATTGGACATGTCATGGCCGACCACATCAATAAGAGCAAACAAGGCAATTTCAATCAACAATTAAAATTCCTTATTTGTCTTCGGAAAATTTAAAAAAATAAAATTTCCCTTTAAAATCCCTTCATGGTTGATAAAAAGAAATCTCTATAATTTTAATTTTTCCACATGTGAATAATTTACAAAGGAGAAAAATAAAATATCTTTCCAATCTACAAATAAGGAAAGAGATATAATCTCTTTCTTTAATCTTTTATAGATCCTTTTAAAAAAGATATTTTAATTTTTAATCTCTCCAATAAATTATATCTTTTACATAAGAAAATTTTAAAATTAAAATTCTTTTAAATTTAATGGGGGTCGGCCACCTAAGCTTGGTCGGCCCTAGCTTGATCCACAAGCTAGCTTGGCCGACCCCTACATCATGGGTATAAAGGTGGGTATAGGTGGGTATAATACTCTATAAATAAGAGGCTACGATAGGGACCGAGAGGAGGAATTGATTTTGGTCTCCCGATAAAATTAAGCATCTCGTGTTCGCCCCGAACACATAACTTAATTTTATCAATATTAATTCATTCCACTATAGAACTATTATTGAACTACCGCACCAATCACAAATTACATTTTTGGGCTCCTTCTTATTATGAGTGTGTTAGTCTCCCTGTGTTTAAGATGCCAAATGTCCACTAATTAAGTGAGTTACTGACAACTCATTTAATTAGTATCTTAGTCCAAGAATAGTACCACTCAACCTTACCGTCATGTCGGACTAAGTCCACCTGCAGGGTTTAACATGACAATCCTTATGAGCTCATCTTGGGGACATTATCAACCTAAATCACTAGGACACAGTTTCCTTTTATAATCAACAACACACACTATAAGTGATATCATTTCCCAACTTATCGGGCTTATTGATTTATCGAACTAAATCTCACCCATTGATAAATTAAAGAAATAAATATCAAATATATGTGCTTGTTATTATATTAGGATTAAGAGCACACACTTTCATAATAACTGAGGTCTTTGTTCCTTTATAAAGTCAGTATAAAAGAAATGACCTCTAATGGTCCTACTCAATACACTCTAAGTGTACTAGTGTAATTATATAGTTAAGATAAACTAATTCCTAATTACACTACGACCTTCCAATGGTTTGTTCCTTTCCATTTTGGTCGTGAGCTACTGTTTATAATTTATAAGGTACTGATAACATCATCTTCTGTATGTGACACCACATACTATGTTATCTACAATATAAATTAATTGAACAACTACAAACAAATGTAGATAATTTGACCAAATGTGATTCTTTATTCAAAATAAATGTTTACAAAAGCTTAGGCTTTCAGTATACACTCTAACACAAGCTAGGCATGAGAGATTTAAGATATCTAAGGCACTGTTTCAATGCAAGATGTAAGAAGAAAGTCTCGTAGGGCCTTATGTGCTCAAAATGATCGGGTATGTGGAGAATCTATAAAGGTTGGGATTTCCACTAGGCTAAGAATTGGCCACTGACCTTATTATGCAGTCATTGCCCGAAAGCTACAGTTAATTTCTCATGAACTACAATATGAATGAAATTGATAAATTACTGCTTGAGATGTTGAGTATATTGAGAACTGCTGAACTCAACCTTAAGAAGGTAAAGACTAGTATCATTTTGATGGTGACAAATGCAAAGGCAAGTGGAAGCCTAAAGGTAAGGGTAAAACCCAAGCCAAAGGCAAGGGCAAGACTCACACACTGAAACCTAAAGGCGAGGTTGCTAAGGAAGGAACCTGCTTCCACTGCGGTGAAACCGAACATTGGAAGAGGAACTGGAAGGTGTACCTAGAGGAACAGAAAATAAAGAGAAGTGAGACTTCCGCCTCAGGTATATATGTTATAGAAATCAATCTATCTATTTCTTCTTCATGGGTATTAGATACTGGGTGTCCATCTCACATTTGTACTAATGTGCAAGGGCTGAGAAATAGTAGAGCATTGACGAAGGCGAAGTTGACCTACGAGTAGGCAATAGTGGTAGAGTTGTTGCTGTCATTGTAGGAGCATATTCCTTATCTTTGTCCACTGAGCTTGTTTTAGATCTAGAAGAGTGTTGTTATGTATCTGCTTTAACCAAAAATATAATCTCTATTTCTAGTTTAGACAAGAAGGGGTTTCATTTATAATAAAGGATAAATGTTGTTCTGTTTATTTAAATGATATGTTTTATTGTAGTGCACCTCTGCTAAATGGACTTTATGTTCTAGACTTTAAAAACCCAATCTATAATATAAATACCAAACGGTTCAAGTCTAATGATTTGAACCAAACATATCTCTGACATTGTCGCTTGAGTCACATAAATGAGAGTCGCATATCTCAACTCCATAAAGATGGACTTCTGGACTCATTTGATTTTGAATCATATGAGGCATGCGAATCTTGTCTTCGAGGCAAGATGACTAAAACTCTATTTAGCGGGCACAGCGAAAGATCTAATGATCTATTAGGACTCATACATACCGATGAATAGCAGCTAGAGGAGGCTATCATTACTTCATTATTTTCACTGATGATTTCAGTAGATACGACTATGTGTATCTGATGAGACACAAGTCAGAATCCTTTAAAAAGTTCAAAGAATTTGAGAATGAAATACAAAACCAACTTGGTAAGCGTATTAAGATGTTTCAATCGGATTGAGGTGGAGAATACCTTAGCCAAGATTTTCATGACCATCTCGTTGAGTGTGGAATCATATCTCAACTTACTCCACCTGGAACACCACAATGGAATGATGTATCAGAAAAGAGAAATCGTACTTTATTAGATATGGTACGATCAATGATGAGTTATACATATCTTCCTACTTCCTTCTGGGGACATGCTTTAGAGACAACTGCTTTCACACTTAATTGCGTTCCATCTAAGGCTGTTATAAAGACACCATATACGATATGAACTGGGAAGAGTCCCAAGATGTCCTTCTTGAAGATTTGGGGTTATAGGGCTTACGTTTGACGACAAGTCTCAGATAAACTAGGACCCAAATCAGACAAGTGCTATTTTATAGGATACCCCAAGGAAACGAAGGGATATTACTTTTATAATCCAACATATGACAAAGTGTTTGTTGGCAGAAATGATGTTTTTCTAGAAAGAAAATTTGCTTTTAGAAAAACTAGTGGGAGTAAAGTCGATTTTGAAGTAATTCAAGATACACAAACTAGCACTGACGCCTTGATGGAAACTAAATAAGTACCATAAGATGTTGTGGATCATGATTTTGTTACACCGCAATAAGTTGTGGAGTAACGACCTATTCAAGTAGCACAAGCTCTACGTAGATTTGATAGGATCCGTCGTCAACCTGAGAGATATTCTTTTTTCTTATCTGTAACGACCCAATTTTCCTTATTTCGAGTTCTAAAAGTCCATAAAAATATTTGGAAATACTTTTAAAATATTCTAGAGATTTTTAGGAATTTTTAGAGTATTTTTACGTAATTTTTGGAGGTCGTTTAGTAGGGTTACAAAAAGAAAGAAGTTTAAAAAAAAAGCGTTGAAGGTGAGATTCGAACCCACGACCTCGGGTCAAACGCGACCCATCCGGACGCAGCTCGACCAGCTGAGCCAGTGAGTTTTTGTTAATTATATATGGAGCAATATGTATATAAGTAGTAGTTAGGAATAAGAATAAATAGGAAGGAAAAT
The DNA here is from genome assembly GCF_018446385.1 of Zingiber officinale. Taxonomy (NCBI): domain Eukaryota; kingdom Viridiplantae; phylum Streptophyta; class Magnoliopsida; order Zingiberales; family Zingiberaceae; genus Zingiber; species Zingiber officinale. The sequence continues at coordinate 75,609,322 of NC_055994.1, forward strand.
AGTAGGAGCCGAGACTCGAATCCGCGAGCCCTGACTTAGTCAGAGCGCAGCCAACCAACCGGTCTACGAAAGCTTTGTTAATTACATAGGAGGTGGAATATATTTAAGCTATAGTTAGAGCGCTTTGAATAAAAGAGGAATAAAAGTGCGCGGGTGGGATTCGAACCCATGAGCTGGGCTTTAAGCAAAACCAGCCCAAACCAGCTGAGCTACAAGATTCTTAGTAACTATATAAGGGAAGAATAGAGTTATAGCATAGTTTTGGATTTAACCCTAATATATTAAAGGGAATTAGGTTTTGATTTTTCCAAAACTAAACATTTTCTCCCGATTCCTCTCCTCTTCTCGCGACGGCGCGCGGCTCCTTGAGGTCGGCTCGTCGAGGGGAGCACGCGGGCGCAGAAGGATCGCCGGATTTGAAGCTTCATCCAAACCCTAGATCTCTTTCTCGGTTGTAAGCCCAAGCAAACCAAGGTGAGTTGCTTCTCACCTGCAGTAGGAGTAGTTCCGAGCTTTGATTTGTTTTCATGACTTTCGGATTTTAGGTTGTATAGATTATGGTTTTGTGCTTACTGCCGGGGATCTCAAAGAAAAAGGAATGAATTGATTAGTTTAGGCATATGATTTGGATTTCCTTCATGCCTTGCAATTAGAAATTCAAGTTAGAGTTAGAATTTTCTGTTGTGACCTTGCTGTGCAAATCGGATTGGTACGGATTTGGATTTGTGCCATGCATTAGGCTTGAGTAACCTTGATTTGAAAGTTCAGTTTTGAAATCTTGTTGTAAATTCCGAACATGAACAGCCTTTACAAGTGCAGATCTAGTTTTGTTGAAATTTGAGATAAATGAATAAGTTGTTTAGGTTTAACATGTGGTTTCGGTTTCTACTAGTTGAACATGAGCAGCCGACCCTTTAGTTTGCAACATTGATATCTTTAAATTCCTTTCTTTGCTACTGCATGAGAATGAGCAGCCGACCTTTAGCTTGCAGTGTTGATTTCCTTGATTTTTCTTCCTTGCTATTAATTGAGCATGAACATATTCTTTAATATTCCGGAACATGTTGTACAAGATGATTCTTTGTTTTCGGAGTAAGCTATACAGAATCTGCTAGTAGTTTCGAGTTTTATCTGCTCCTTTATGTTCTGTTGTAGTATGTTTAAAGAGGCTTTGCTTGTTCTAGGAGATCCTTGGATCTGTTAGTTTGTTAGTGGGCAAGAACAGCCCTTGCTGTTCAGTTTTGAACCTAAGTATAGCACTTAGAATTATGATACTGCTGTGAGAGAAATCTTTACTTAAAAGCCTTCGGATTAGATTCAAGACAACTCTAGGCATTCATTTGACTTGCTGTTTTAGTTCTTTGAGTTATGTTTTGTGCTTGAATTTCCTTGCCATTGAAGAGCCTGATTAGTTACATCTTCAAGCATGTCTCCTTATGTTCCTTATTAATGAACAAATTCAGTTCTTGGCATTTCAAGAGCATGAACAGCCGTAAGTTCCAGCATGCAAACATTAGCATTTTTGTTACGTTTGTGTCATTTAGCAAGATCAAATTAGTTTTCTTTTTGCTCTATTTTGTAGCATGATTAGTAAGATTAGATTAGCTTTCTTTGCTCTTATCACAGCATGTTTTAAAAGTTTTCTATGCCGTTTATATTTTTCCCTTGCTGTTAGTAAAGCATGAGCAATTATCCATTTGTTAATAATTAAGCATGATCAGTTTACCATTTTGCTAATATTCGAGCATGAGCAGATTTCTTTTCCTTTGCTAATAGATGTGCATGAGCAGATTTGTTGAGTATAGTATGCAGACTTTTAATAAGCAGATTTTTATAAGTATAGCATGCAGATTTTTATAAGTATAGTATGCAGATTTTTAATAAGCAGATTTTTCATAAGCATTGCTTGCAGATTTTGATAAGTATTGCATGCAGAACTTCAAATTTAGGACAGATTTTTATTAAACTTAATATGCAGAATTTTATTAGCATAGTAGGCAGTTTTTTTGGTTTAAGCATTTCAAAGATAGAATTTGCTTAAACATTTCAGTTTCTCTTTAAAGAAGTATTCTGTTAGAAGTATTAACAAGTATAAGAAAGATAAAGAAAAGAAAGAAAAAGGTCAAGGCCTTAAGTAGATCCCAAAGTCAAGACTTTAGGGATTTTTGGCACACAAGGTGCTTATTAAAATGTCAAGACATTTAAAGAAGAAGTAATTAAGATAATAAGTATTTTACTTTTAAAGGGCATGTACCGGACACAAGGTCCAAGGGATGGGCTCCAAGATGCCCCTAGGCACAAGGCCTAGAAGTTCCTTAGTAGTTTCGGGATTAGCTACCTCGACTCTTATTAAGGATGCGCGCAAAAAGTTGGTACAATGCCGGGCCCAAAAGAAGTTTATTATTATTTTGAAGTATTAAAGTATAAGTTTTGAAACAAATGAAACAAGCTTCAAATATGTTTAGAATTAGGAAGTCTAGTTTCTTGTTATTTGAAGCATGCAGTAGTAGTTTTATTTATTTCTTGCTATTAGATTATTCAGCATGTTTAGTTTTATTTGCTTTCAGCATGCTGTTATAGTTTTATTCTTATGAGCATGTTTAGCTTTACATGTTTAGCTTTACATGTTTAGTAGTTTTACATGTTTAGTAGTTTTACATGTTCAGTAGTTTTACATGTTTAGTACCTTTACATGTTTAGTAGTTTTACATGTTTAGTATGCTTCTTTTATTAGTTTATGAGCATGATAAACTATACCTGTTTAGTATTTCAGTTAGCATGATTTCCTTTGCTATATATGAGCATGAGTAGTTTTATATGTTAGCGTTTAGTTTTAGCATGTTTTTATTTATATACATGCATATCGAGTTTTTGTGAGTAGATAGCGCTCACTAAGCTTTATGCTTATAGACTGCATTTCCTCCTACTGCAGATAAAGGAAAGGAAAAGATTTAGCAAGGAAGGCGACAAGGTGGTGGTGATGAAGGTGTGTGATGGCTGGACTATGGGGAGATCAAGAGTTTGCTAAGGAATCATTAAGACATTTCTGTTTAGAGTTTTTTAGTTTTCTTTTAATGCTATTATGAGTCAATATTGTATTTAAGTTTATTCCGCGTTTGTAGTTGGGTTCTATTGATGGAGTGATATTGATGTTTGTTATTGATAAAGTAGTTTCTTTCTTTTATTTGTGATATTATACTGCGTGGTTGTGAAGATATATGTTCCAGCCGCCTGTGGCTGAGTATAGTATGGTCACCGGTACAGGGGAGACTCTGCCGAAATTTTTCGGTAGGGTTTTCCTAGAGATTTTTAATAAACCGGTTAAGTAGAGTAGTAGATAAGTAACCGTCACTCTTAGAGAGTAGTAGTAGTAGTAAGAAGGGTGGTTGTTACATTTTCTGACCACGGTGATATAGTTCTTGTTGGTCTCAACAAACTTACATCTTATCAAGAAGCTGTATAGGGCCCAGATTATGAGAAATTTCTAGAGGCCATGAGATTTGAAATGGAATCAATGTACAGTAACTAAGTATGGACTTTGGTTGATCCACTTGAAGGGATCAAACCCATTGGGTGTAAGTGGGTCTTCAAAGTGAAGACTAACATGGATGGTCATATGCATGCCTATAAAGGTAGATTGATAGCTAAAAGATTCAAGCAGATTCATGGTATAGATTATGATGAAACATTTTCACCAGTTGCGATGCTTAAGTTTATTCGGATCATGATTGCTATTGCTGTTTACTATGATTATTAGATCTGGCAGATGAATGTTAAAACTACATTTCTTAACGGAAATCTACTCAATGATGTATACATGACACAACCTGAGGATTTTGTCGATCCATAGCATGCTGAAAAAGTATGTAAGTTGCAACGATCCATTTATGGATTAAAGAAAGCTTCTAGAAGCTGCAATTTTTGATTTGATAATGCAATCAAAGCGTTTGGTTTCATCAAAAATGAAGATGAACCTTGTGTCTACAAGATAGTTAGTGGGAGCACAGTCATCTTTCTCATATTGTATGTGGATGATATACTTTTCATTGAAAATGATATCCCTACTCTTCAATTAGTGAAGACTTGGCTTGGGAATTGTTTCTCAATGAAGGACTTAGGTGAAGCAGCCTACATTTTAGGCATTAAGATTTATAGAGATAGATCTAAGAGATTGCTTGGTCTAAGTTAGAGTACATATATTGAGAAGGTACTTAAATGTTTTGCCATGCAACATTCCAAGAAGGGATTCCTACCAGTGTCACATGGTGTGAGTCTTTCGAAGACTTAATGTCCTTCTAAGGAAGAAAGAGACCACATGGACCAGATTCCTTATGCATCTACTACAGGGTGTATCATGTATGTCATGCTTTGTACTTGCCTAGATGTTTCGTATGCATTAAGCATGATGAGCAGATACTAGTCAGATCCAGGTGAAGGTCACTGGACAACAGTCAAGAATATTCTTAAGTACTTAAGAAGAACTCAAGATTATTTCTTGACATTTGGAGGTGATGAAGAGCTTGATGTAAAGGGTTACACCGATGCTAGCTTCCAAATTGACAAGGATGATTACAGATCATAGTCAGGGGTATGCATTTTTCTTAAATGGTGGTGCTGTAAGCTAGAAGAGTTCAAAGCAAGACACAGATTCTACAACAAAAGCCAAGTACATTGTTGTTTCAGCTGTAGCTAAAGAGGTTGTTTGGATCAGGAAGTTCATTACAGAGCTTGGTGTTGTTCCTAGTATAGCGAACCCAATAAACCTTTATTGTGATAACAATGGAGCTATTGCACAGGTTAAGGAACCTTGCTCTCATTAGAGATCCAAACATATACTACGACGATTCCATCTCATTCGAGAGATCATCAATAGAGGAGATGTGAGGATATGCAGAGTACTAACTGATGCTAACATTGTGGATCCCTTGACCAAGGCTTTGGCACAGAGGAAGCATGATGGTCATATTAGGTCGTTGGGTATTAAATATTTCAGTGATTGACACTAATTCTAGTGGAAGATTGTTAGTATTAACCCTAGTACCAATTATAAGATGATTGTAAAGAGCTCCTTTTGTATCATATTTCATTACTAATAAAAGGCAAAGTTGGTTATTATATTTATTTCAATTCCATGCCGAATGAATAAGTATAATAATGTCCTAGAGTAGGAGGTTCTAATTAACAACATATCAATTGGTTGAATTGATAGTGAGATGTTGTAGATATACATAGAATCCTACTTTAAACTATTCCTAATCATGCATTAATATGTAAGGACAATATTAATGCGTTGAGACTAGAATATAGGTCAATGAATGACTTAGTTTTACAAGTCATGGATATGAGATATCAGGTTGACAAATGAGTATATATTAGAGAATATATACTGAATTACCTGCTGATATGGGTTAGGTTTTGTGGGCCCCCCGATGAGGAAAGAAAAGGAGGAAGGAAAAGCAAAAGAGATAGGGTAATATCGGCCGGGACATACTTTCATGATGAAGGTAGGGTAATATCGGCCGGTACACACCTTCAGGAAGGAGGTAGGCTAGTATCGGTCGAGACATACCCTGTTAGGAGGTAAACCTATATCGACCGAAATACGCCTCCCAGGAGAAAGACCTATATACTTTAAAGGAAGTAGGCTAATATCGGTCGGGACATACTTTCATGATGAAGGTAGGATAATATCGGCCGGTACATGCCTTCAGGAAGAAGGTAGGCTAATATCGGTCGGGACATACCCCGTTAGGAGGTAAGCCTATATCGATCGAAATACGCCTCCCAGGAGAAAGACCTATATACTTTAAAGGAAGTAGGCTAATATCGGCCGGGACATACTTGCATGATGAAGGTAGGGTAATATCGGCCAGTACATGCCTTCAGGAAGAAGGTAGGCTAATATCGGTCGGGACATACCCCGTTAGGAGGTAAGCCTATATCGATCGAAATACGCCTCCCAGAAGAAAGATCTATATACTGTAAAGGAGGTATAATAATATCGATCAGGACATACCTTCAGGATGAGGGTAGGTTAATATCGGTCGGGAATATCCTTTTGAGAGGAGAGCCAGTACGAGCTGGTCGATCAATACCTTGGAAAGATACTAAATAAAATGCAGCTTATTAACATAAAAAGGGGGTGCAAATAGAAGCTACGTGAGAAAGGATCATAAATGAATATTTCAAAGAAGATAATTAATGAGGATATCTGTAATATGTAAATGTATGACAGGTGTTATATATTTTGGCGGGAAATATGCTTCCAGATTATTTTGCAGGTACTAAACGACAAAGAAGGTACATCTGGGGTACAAAAAAGATTCCTTAAAAATCATCTACCACAAGTACGCAGCTAACGTCATCTCATAACGAACTCTAACAAACCGGGGTCCACTTCATGACTACGGAGGTTATATGAAGTGGTATAAAAAGGGGAATCCTCTCCGTTGGCAAGGTAAGTTCACATTATTGCGCACATTCATAACCCTAATTTTGCCAGCTACTGTTCATCATCTTCCTCCTTCTTCCACACCAAGAGAGATCACTGACTTGAGCGTCGGAGGGCCTAGACAGGGATTCCCACCCCGGTCTTAGGTCACTGACGATAGTGTTGGTTGGTCTCCTGTGCGCAGGAAGTCTTGGAAGCTTTGGATCGGAGTTTCTTCTCTTCAGAGTAGGCGTTCTTCTTCGTCATCGGGTCTTCATACGAGGAAAATCTCCGGTGACTTTATTCTTTCCCGATCCGCTTTAGATTTCTCGGATCGCTATTCTGCAGACGTTATTCTTCATCGGCACGACATTATTCTTCATCAGTACGGTGGGTTTCTTTCTTCCAAATCTCCGTCTTGTCCAGCTTCTCAGACAGGATCACCTGCCATGAGAATGCTTCATGGATTGTTATATGAGTGTCATAAATATTCTCATGTGACTATTGGTATGAATAGTCCTTAGACCTGAAGTCACTACGGTTCCCTACATAAGGAGTTGTGTACTTTAGTATCGTCAAACGTCATCTGTAACAGGATGGACTATAAAGTCGATCACTAGGTATGAAATGAGTTATGCGGAGGGATGTGAGTGATGTAGATGAGATCTATCTCTTTCATATGACGGAAGTGATATCTGTGGGCCCCTTGATTAGTAGGACACAAGAAAGCATGCTCATGCTCATATGAGTCAATATGAGATATTGAGCTTATTTGATTGAGTGTGTCTACTTAGAGATCAAGAAACACAAAGATTAATAAGAGGAGGACATAGTCTATATCTCATTGATCAATCTAGATATCAAGGATAGAATGATTGAGTCATATAAGATAATAGCCACGGAAAGGTTAAGTCGGATCTCGACATTCTCGTCACTTATGTAGCAATGATGCCTTGCTAGATTCCACTCATTGTTTATGTATCTAAAATAGTTTTAGAGACATTGCCAACATTATGAGAACCTATTGGGTCACATACAAAGAACATATTGATTTGGAGATAGGTTCACTTTAGTTTAACTAAAATGTGATGAACCATTGGATGAGATTATTTTAGTAATTGACACTTGAGCTAGTGGGAGATTATTAGTATTATCTCTAAGAGTCAATTATGCGATAATTGACACATCCGGATTAGAATATTTGAGTTAGACTCAAGTGAATCCAACCATATGGATTCAATCTAATCCGAATTAGACTTGAGTTAGACTCTAGTGAATTCATTCACTAAAGAGGATTAATGGAGATTAATGAAACATTATAAGAGTTAATTTCAAAATTCATTTAATTTTGAAATTGAATTAAAAAATGAAGAGTTCAAAAATGGCCTTAATGGAGTGCTAATGCTCATTAAGTCTCATTAAGTGAATTAATGCTCATTAAGTATTTTAATTAGTTGAAGTACAAAAAGTATTTTTTTTTCTCTCATTTTGAGTGTGAATTCATTCTTCTTCTCCTCTCTTTCTTTAGCCGAAACTCATTAGAGGGTTGCTAACACAACCTTGAGTGTTGGTCTTCTCCATTTTCTTGTATTCGTGTGGATACTGAAAGAGGCACGGACATGTGATCGTGCTGAGATCCTAACTGTCGGGAGATCGAGTAGACGCATCAAAGGTATAACTCCCTATCATGTTAAAATTTAGTATATGTTATCTTCCTTCGCATGGATCTTCTGATAGGAACTAGATATTTTTCACTGCGCTTTCTGTGTATTTAGCACCTTAGTTCCTTACATTTTTTCCTTAGCATCCATGTGAGACCAAGTGAGTGATAGTGATCACACAACAACAAACAACTAATGAGAAGATAGCAAGCAAGGCATTGAAGAAGAATACCATTGTCAGTCTCATACTTGTTATTGAATCTACAAAAGTTTTATCCTAGAACATATTGTTTGAACCTACAACAATAAAGGCAATTGTTAATTTCAATATCTCAATCAATCAACCACTATAATTTTATAAAAGTATACTTTGATAGATGTCAATTCTTCTTCATATGTGTTATCATCGCTGTTATGATGATTATCTATAATTGATCTGACAATCAACACATCATTATATTTACAAAATTTAGTAAAAATAATTGATTTGTAAATAAAATTATCATACAAATATGGAATTAATTGACACATACCCTTAATGTAAAATTGGGCAATTGCGCTTGTCATGTGACACACCTCGATGCCTACATCCACGACATAAGCGGGACTTTAAAGTTGACTTCTCCTTTGATGACTTCAATCTCTTCTCACATCCCTTTGTTCTTACTAAAGAAGGATCAATAATATTATTAGACTCATCCATGGATTTCTTCCTTTGACCTCCATTGTCGCATGGTTTACTAGTGTTCATCTTTTGAATTTTGATGTAGATATAATTGAATTGTGCATGCAAGAAGTTTGCCCCCTCATCAGTTAAAGATGCATCATCAATTAATACTGAAGCTTTATAGGATAACCTTGAGTATCTTGACATCCAAGCCCTTTTTGGATCATCGATAAAATTTTACTCCTCCAAAGCATGTATTGCTCTAACCTTTGCATTCGTGTCCATTGTTTGAGTATATACTTATGTGGCAAATGAAACACTTGGTTGATACAAAAAAAAGCTAACATATATCTGCATGGAATGCCATTGAACTCAAATTTTCTACAGCTACAAGATATGTTATCATTCTATTTGTCATGCGTGAGCACCCTTTGTTTTGAGGAAGAACTATTTTGAAAATTCATCACATGGTAAACCACTAAGTTGTTGGTGCAATATCCCTAGGTCAATGTTGAACTAGTTGACTAAACTTGAGTTGGCTCAAGATTGAGTCTTGATGTTTGGATTTCGATGTTTAACAATACACGAAGATTGCAGATGCAATCGTCTAATTGGAGAGATTCTTGATACAATTCCCCTTTGGTCAAGGGATGACAGTTAGATGTGAAGAAGAGTCAAATAGGTCAAAGGGTTGACTGGATACTTGACTGGGAAAGCCCTAACTAAAGGTTAGGCAGTTGGAAGTCCTGGTGAGTGAAGCTAGGTAGTTGAAAATCCTAGTGAGTGAAGCCAAGTGAAAGACCTAGTGAGTGAAGCTAGGCAGGTGAAAGTCCCGGTGAGTGAAGCCGAGCAGTGGGAAAATCTGGATGAGTGAAGTTAGGTGAAAACCCTAGTGAGTAAAGCTAGGTGAAAGTCCTGGTGAGTGAAGCCAGGCAGATGGAAAGTCCTAGTGAGTAAAGCTAGGCAGATGGAAAGACCTGGTGAGTGAAGCAAGGTACATGGAGATCCAGGTGGGTCAAGGTTGACCGGACACCTAGTGTTGGGAAGCCCAAGTAGGTCAAAGGATTAACCGAATACTTGACACGAGGAAATACAGATGGGTCAAGGGTGGTCGGACATCTGGTGGAAGTCCAAGTGGGTTATGGAGGACTGGACACTTGGCACGAGACGTAAGTCCAAGTGGGTCAAGGTGGACCGGACACTTGGCATGAGGAGAAAAGTCCAAGTGGGTCAAAGGGTTGACCAAACACTTGGTGAAGAAGTCCCAGCAGGTCAAGGTTGATGGGATGCTAAGCATGAGGAGTTTCAACAGGTCATGGTTGTCCGGATGTTGGATATGGAGACCCTAGACTTGGTTTAAGCAAGTCAAGGGGAGGTCAATCGATCAACCGATCGATCGAACAATAGTTCAATCTATTAGCTGATTGATTGGCATCATAATCGAACAGCCAATCGATTGGGCACCTCCAATCGATCAGGCGATCGATTGGAGGTTGTTTCTCATGCGTGGAAGCGAGGAAGGCTGAAACAATTAGCCGATTGATTCAAGCCTCCCCAATCGATCAGCCGATCGATTGGGAAACAACTATTGTGCTGGATGCAGGTTTTGGATGATTGAGATTGCTGTGATCTGACGTGGCAATCGATTGAGAGCAAGCTCAATCAATTGGGAGCCCTAGGAGCACACAGTATAAAGCCCGTGGCAAGCTTTCTTCTCAACTGAGCTTACATGATTTCTCACTTTTACTGTTCGCCGGATTTTGAGTGGGGAAGACAAGTGCTGTTGCACTCTCCAGCTGGTCCAGAGGCGTTCTCATTAACAAGGTCAAGCAAGAAGAGGGTTTTTCATTTTCATTCTTGTATTTTCTTCTTATGTGAGTTGTATCTTGTTGTGTGAGTCTTGTACGAGGTTTCTCCACCTCTAGTAGTTACCGAGAATAAGAGTTTTATTAGTGGAGTGAGCGTCGTGTGTGGATCCATGGATTAGTCACCTCTTCTTGAGGTGGATACCAAGTAAATCCTTGTGTTAGCGTTGTAAGTATTGCTTCAAGTTCATTCCGCTACATATCATCATCACGAAGCAAGACAACGAAGCGTGATGAGCTATTCACCCCCTCCCCCAGCTACAAATCGACCCTAACAAAAGTCAACTCCCATAGATGCTTGTCGTACATAATAACCATGGATCTCACTTATTTCACTTTAAAACTCCAACCATTTCTTTTTCTTGTACAACTTAACCATTTGAGTTTTCATTGGTCAGGTTGTCTTAATCCTGGGACGCTCATTCATATTAATATGGTCAGCAACTAACTCATTGTATCTTTGGTGTCTCAGTGCCCTATTGAAATGGATGATAAAATCCATCTATGAGTTCTTATTTGAAACATACCTCTTGAAAAATGCATGTGAACCTTCAGATCTTTTACTACTTGACATTCCAGCACAAAATATATGACTAAAATATGCTAGAACCCACTTGTGTCGCAATTCATACATCGAAGACAACCAATCATTTTTCTTTAAGTTTGTACACTTGATAACATCTTCCCATGAATTCTCAAATTCATCAAGTGTGATAGAATTCCCAATGACATTCTTTATGCTTTAGTAGTAGTTACAAAAAGTCAAAGAGTGTAATTTATCTGAAAATTTATTCAGTATGTGCCACAAACAATATTGATGTACTGTTTGAGGGAAAATGTGGGCAATGACTTTCGTCATAGCAGGATCCTAATTAGTGATGATCACATTTGGTGCACCTTTAGGCATAACTTTTATAAACTTGTTAAGAAGTCAAACAAAAGACTCAGCTTTCTCATCACTTATAAAGCCACAACTAAAAATAATTGTCTGATGATGATGATTAAATCCTACAAATGGTGCAAAAATTAACGAGAAAATTATGTTTTCAGTCCTATAACTTACATCTTTTTCAATTTTAATCTTGTTATGAGTCAATTTACGTTTTTAGTCCCGTAACTTGTAATATTTTTCAATTTCAATCCTTTTTCTTCTAAAATTAAAATTTTTTAACAGAAAATACTGAGTTGTAAATTGAATTTGGGGATTTTGATTTTTTATGATCCATGTACTTCTTATATTCCAACCAATAACTGGACATTTTTCGTTGAAAAATTTTAATTTTAGAGGAAAATGGACTGAAATTGAAAAATATTACAAGTTACAGGACTAAAAATATAAATTGACTCATAACAGGACTAAAATTGAAAAAAACATAAATTATAAGACTAAAAATATAATTTTCTCAAAAATTAACCCATATTTGTTGGTGTTATATGTTGTATCAAATACAACTACATCACCAAATACATTGTATACCTTCCTTGATAGTTGATCTATCCAAAAATACCTACTAAATTTGTTATATGAATTAGTCTCGTAATCAAAGAAAAAAAGTTGAATTCTTCTCTTTCTCAGATGCAAATAACTCAATTAGTGCTTCAATATCGATACCTTTTTGTTCATCCCTTATTTCTTTCTCAAATTTTCTAATATCTCTTTTTATGCAACCTACCAACTCAAGCCCTCCATACTCTATCTCCAATAATCACATTTGTTGGCAAGTTGGCACATTGGCCTTTGAAAATTATTGAGTCAATGCTTTCTTTGCTGTCAAAACATTACAATGTGAGTGTAGTAAATGCACTTTTGAAAGAGTCGAGAGTGGATGCTTATGACATTCCATGAAGTTAGTGACAACCCAATTAGGTCCAGTTTGTTTCTTGACAAGTGAAATCTTTGACTTACAACCAGTTCTAACTTCGCCACATGCTCTTTCCCTCGTCTGTTGATCACCTTTTGCCTGTTTATTCCGTTGATCATTTTTATGCCCTTCTTTAAAGCATACAATATTTTCCACACAACTTCATTTGTCATCTTATTTTTCTTGCTATTATTTATCCTTGCACTAAATCTAGATTCACGTGCATATTAGTTATAGAACGAAAATGCCTCCTCTATTGATGAGAATTCCATCCCATATTTTGGCTTTCAATCATCTACAACTTGGAGAATATATAGTTGATCATTTTCTTCCATTACTAGGGAATTTCATATTTAGATGAAGTGAAGCTCTGCATATCAAAGTAAAGTGAGGAAATGTTAATGGATGATATAGAGCGTATTCACCAAGCAATTGACAGTGTCAAATATAGTGAAGAGAAACATAGGCATATGGAGAATAACGGAGAATTGATTGATAAAGCTTCTCAAGTAGTTGAAGGGATTTCCATGTCAGAAGTTTAAATTAATAAATTAGTTCATCTTTATAATTCTGGCTTTAGACCTTAAAAACATTTTTGATGATGCAAACTTGGAAAACCAAATGTTGGAAAGTTTGTTGAAGTTAATATCGAAAGAATATGAAGAACTAAAGAGTGAGAAAGAGTCCTTGACCGAGAGAGTGACCAACATGCAGGAGGCTATATCTGGCATTGAAGAGGATACGCACAACAGGGTTGTGTTGCAAGAAAAAGTTTTACTATTAGAAATTGAGCTGTTGCTAATAGTAAAATAGGTATGAGTCTCACGTAGAGGGACAGCATGGCGTCAGTGGGTCAGCGTTGGTGCCTCTCGACAAATAGACGGTGGGGATCGATGAGAGAGGAACTCCAAGGCGAGGGTTGTGATGATCGGAGAGCGAAGAAGGTGGCTCTTGATAGACAATGACGGCGGTGATGAAAGACAACAGGGATTGGCGAGCGAGGAACGACAAGGCCAGGCAAGTGAGGATCGGAGAGCAAAGATGGCATCGTGGGAACAACGTCGCTGAAAAGTTAGGTTTTAGATAATAAAAGGAAATATGATGCGACAAAGAAAAGAAAAAAAATCACACTGAGATGTCATGTTTGCCGTTGCGTACAGGCGCATAAAAGAAGTCGTGCATTATATATATATATACTTAGAGAAAACCTGTTTGAAATATCAATTTAGTGGAAGTTAATTTATTTCATTAACCTAAGGTATAAATAGGTTAACCTAGGTATATGAAATCAAAGTTAGGTTGACAAGAATAAAATTAATGGGTAAAACCTCCTCTTACAAATGTTTGATTTTATATACGTCCACACTATCGTGGCATGCAAAATACACTGTGTTTGAGGTGTTGGTAAATTTAAATAATATTGTTTGAGGAATCAATATTATTCTAAATTTAGAGTCTTGACTAAAGTTTATTTTATGATTCTTAGGATTACTTTCAACCCACTGGCTGTTATACTGAAAGAGAACAAATTTACTAGTCCCAACTACATAGATTGAAAAATAAACCTGGGCATTGTCCTAACTGCTGAAAGCTATTAGTTTGCACTGTTAGAGGTCTGCTCTAATGTGCCTAATAATGATTCTATTGAAGAAGAGATTAAGTATCATAGGAAATGGGTCAAGGCAGATGAGATGGCGTGGAGTTACATTTGGCTTTTATATCAAATGTGCTGCAACATCAGCATCAGATCATGCCTATTGGCCAAGACACTATGTACAATCTCAAGGAACTCTTCGGACACTAGAATCGGGCTGACAGGCAAGAATGTATGATCTCTAGGTACTGGACTAAAAGCAGGAATGAAGAAGCTGAAATGCAAGTGCTTCATTTGCAAGTAGTCTGGACATTTGTAGGCGGACTGACCTCGTAGGAAGAGAACAATATAGGTATAACTTATTCTTTAGTAATTGGAACATGATTAGTGGTGTTATCTACCAGTACCTGGCGTGTAGATATGATAACCATTGATCATGTCTGCAAATCATTGCAGGGGTTCCAGGAAACCCGACAACTACACGAAGGAGAAATCACTATTTACATGGGCAATGCTGCAGAAGTAGCAGCTGTTGCAATGGGAGATGTTTATAGGAATAAAATATTAGTTTTAAGAAATTGTCTTTATATACCAAGTTTTAGAAAGAACTTGATTTCAGTTTATAAACAATACAAGGATGGATATTCTGTCTATTTATGATAACAAAGGTGTTATCAAGATAAATAGGGAAGTTATCTGTTCTGATACATTGGTTGGTAATTTGTAAATCCAATAACTCCCACGATGCAACAAATGAAAATTAATAACACATCTTCTAAATCTAATAAGAGAAAGGAACCTTCAGATATGAACCAAACATATCTTTGACATCTAAGGCTTGGTCATATTAACTTGAGTAGGATTTGAAGGCTTATAGCCGATGGACTCTTGGGTTCATTAATGTTGGAAAACTTTCCAACTTACGAATCTTGCTTGGAAGGTAAAATGACCAAGAGACCTTTTAAGGTCAAGGGGTATAGAGCCAAAGATGTGTTGGAACTGGTCCATTCTGATTTGTGTGGTCTTATGTCTATCCAGGCAAGAGGTGGTTTCGAATATTTTGTCTCTTTTATATACGACTATTCAAGATATGGGTACATTTACTTGATGCGCCGCAAGTTTGAATGCTTTGATAAGTTCAAAGAGTACAAGGCTGATGTGGAGAAACGTCATGGTAAAAGTATCAAGACACTACGGTCTGATCGTGGTGACAAATACCACTTTGGAGAGTTTAAGAATTACTTATCAAAGGCTGGGATTCAATCCCAATTGTCTGCACCTGGTACACCCCAACAGAATGGTGTGGTAGAACGAAGGAATAGGACTCTTATGGAAATGGTTAGATCGATGATGAGTTATTCAGAATTATCAGATTCGTTTTGGGGATATGCTTTGGAAATAGCAGTGTACATTCTGAATATGGTACCTTCTAAATCAGTACCCTCTACTCCCATGGAATTATGCAATGGGTATAAGCCTAGTCTGAGTCATATTCAGATATGGGGTAGTCCAGCACATGTGCTGAAGGGAGATACTGACAAGTTGGAATCACGTACAGAAGATTGTCTATTTGTAGGATATCCTAAGGGAATGAAAGGTGGTTTGTTTTATAATCCTAAAAATCAGAATATCATTGTTAGCACTAATGCTCAATTTTTAGAGGAAGATTATGTAATAAACCATAAACCCATGAGTGAAATTGTTCTAGAAGAAATGCGAGAGGACATGCTTACTTTAGTACCAACAGTGCAAGATGAAATATCACAAGAAACTGCAACACGTATCATAAATGATACACAACAACAGACAGTGCCTCGTCGTAGTGGGAGGGTTGTTAGACAACCTGAAAGATTCATGTTTTTGGGAGAGTGGTCGGACTTGGTCCCAGGTAAACATGAACCTGATCCCCGAACATATCACGAAGCACTCCAAGATATAGATACAGAATCTTGGCAAGGAGCAATGAATTATGAAATTGAATCTATGTATTCTAATAAGGTCTGAGAGCTTGTAAAACCACAAAAATGGTGTAAAAGTCGTTGGATGTAAGTAGATCTACAAAAGGAAAAGAGTGATAGATGGGAAGGTGGAAACCTTCAAAGCAAGGCTTGTAGCGAAGGGGTATACTCAGAAAGAGAGAATCGATTATGAGAAAACCTTTTCATCAGTAGCTATGTTTAAGTCTATCCGGATACTCTTATCTATTGCCACTCATATGGATTATGAGATTTGACAAATGGATGTCAAGACAGCTTTCCTTAACGGAAGTCTTGAAGAAGACATCCATATGTAGCAACCAGAAGGGTTTATTGCAAAGGCCAAAGAACATCTAGTATGTAAGCTCAGTCAGTCTATTTATAGACTGAAGCAAGCTTCAAGGTCTTGGAACATCCGGTTTAATAAAGTAATCCAGTCATATGGATTTATTCAGTGTCCGGATGAGTCTTGTGTATACAAAAAGTGTGATGGAAACGTGGTGGTATTTCTTGTACTATATGTAGATGACATTTTTGATAGTTGGAAACAATATCAAAATGTTGTCGGAAGTAAGGGTATGGTTGTCCAAGCAATTCGATATAAAGGACTTGGGTGAATACGCACATATTCTCGGGATCAAAGTAATAAGGGATCACAAGAAAAGAGTGTTGTGCTTATCCCGAGCTTCATATATCGATATAATCTTAACTCGTTTTAGCATACAAGATTCCAAAAAAGGTTTTCTACCTTTTAGACATGGAGTAGCTTTATCTAAAGAGATGTCTTCGAAGACATCGAAAGAGATAAAGGACATAAAGGCAGTTCCTTATGCTTCAGCTGTAGGAAGCCTAATGTATGCTATGCACGAGACTGGATATCTATTTTATCGTGGGCATGGTTAGCAAATGTCAAAATAACCCTGGACAAGGACATTGGACTGTTGTAAAGCATATATTGAAGTACCTGAGAAGGACTAGAGATTATATGTTGGTTTACCAAACAGATGATTTGCTCCCTGTGGGTTACACGGATTCTGACTTCCAATCAAATAGGGACAAATAGTAAGTCAACCTTGGAGTTTATGTTTACTTTAGGAGGTAGAGCCATAACAATGAAGGAGTGTTAAGCAGAGATGCTTTTTCGGACTCCACCATAGAAGCTAAGTATGTGGCAGCCTCTGAGGCAGTCATAAAAGTTGTATGGCTCAGAAAATTCATGATGGACTTAGATGTGATTCATGGTTTGCCCAAAATTATTGTAATAATAAATGGTGCAGTAGCAAACTCGAAGGAACCACAAGCCCATAAAGCAAGTAAACACATAGAGCGCAAGTACCACCCAATATGAGACATCGTATAATGAGGAAAAGTTGTTGTCACCTAGATTACATTAGATGATAACCGGAAGATCCTTTCTCTAAGGCCCTTAAGGCAAGAGATTTTGATGGTCATGATGAAGGAATGGGAATCAAATGTATGGCAGTATTTATGGTAGCATAGTCTTTTAGTATAAGTGGGAGATTGTTAGAGTGTATACCAAAAGCCTAATTTTTGTATAAATATTTATTTTATAAATAAAGAATCACATTGGTCAAATGTCTACATTTATATGTTAAGTGTAGTTGTTCAATTAATTTATATTGTAGATAACATGATGTGTGGTGTCACACACAGAAAATCATGTTATCAATTCCTTATAATAGTAGCTCATGACTAAGATGGAAAGGAGCAAACCATTAGAATATTTGTAGTGTAATTTGATATTAGTTTATCTTAACTATAAAATTACACTAGTATACTCTGAGTGTATTGAGCAGGACCATTTAAGGTAAGTTCTTTTTATACTGACTGATTAAAAGAACAAGACCTTTGTTATTGTGAAAGTGTGTGCTCTTAATCCTGATATAATAACAAGCACATGTATCTAGTATTTATTTCTTTGACTTATCAATGGGTGAGATTTAGTTTGATAAATCAAGAGGCCCGATAAGTTGGGAAATGATATTATTTATAGTGTGTGTTATTGATTATAAAAGGAAATTGTGTCCTAGTAATCTAGGTTGATAATGTCCCCAAGAGGAGCTCATAAAGATTGGCATGTAAACCCTGCAGGTGGACTAATTAGTCCGACATGACGATAAGGTTGAGTGATACTACTTTTGGACTAGATATTAATTAAGTGAGTTGTCAGTAACTCATTTAATTAGTGGGCATTCTATATCTTAAACACAGGGAGACTAACACACTCATGATAAGAAGGAGCCCAAAATATAATTTGGGATTGGTGTGGTAGTTCAATAATAATTCTTTAGTGGTATGGATTATTATTGATGAAATTAAGTTGGGTGTTCGGGGCGAACACGGGAAGCTTAATTTCATCGAGAGACCAAAACTAATTCCTCCTCACGGTCCCTATCATAGCCTCTTATTTATAAAGTATTATACCCACCCATACCCACCTTCTTACCCACCTTAAGGTGGTCGGCCAAGTCAAGCTTGGAGCCCAAGCTAGGGTCGGCCAAACCAAGGTGAGTTAGTTTCATTAGGTGGCCGCCCCTAGCTTGAACCCAAGCTTGATGTGGCCGGCCTCATTAAATTTAAAAGGATTTTATTTTTTAAAAATCTTTTCTTATGTGGAAGCCATAGTTTTAAAAGAGAGTTTAAAATTTAAATCTTTCCTTTTATAGTTTTCTACAAAAGATTAACTGAAAGGTTTAATATCTTTTCTTATTTGTAGTTAAAAGGAAGATTTTAATTTTTGATAAAACTTTCCTTTTTGTAACCATCCTCATGATTTTAAAAGAGAGTTTTAAAATTAAATCTTTCCTTTTATAGTTTCTACAAAAGATTAAGAAAAGATTTGATATCTTTCCTTATTTGTAGATTGAAAGGAAGATTTTAATTTTAGAGAAAACTTTCCTTTTTGTAAATCATCCACATATTTTAATAAAGAGATTTTAATTTATAAAAGTTTTCTTTTATGACCAACCATGAAGGAAATTTTCAAAAGAGAAATTTTTATTCAAAAATTTCCGGAAACAACTTAGGAAATTTTAATTTTGTGTTTAAAACTTTCCTTATTTGGAGGGATTAAGGTGGCCGGCCATATATAGTTTGAAAGGGAAATTTTATTAAACTTTCCTTTCATTGGCAAAGAGAATAAGGAAGTTTTAATAAAACTTTCCTTATTTGCCAAGACCAAGGAATATAAAAGAGAGGGTAGAGGTGTCTCACCTCATAACAATATCTCTTCTATTATTCTTCTCTTCCTTGGTTGGTGGTCGGCCCCTCTCTTCCTCTCCCTCTCCTATTCTTCTTCCTTGGCCGGCGCCATCTTCATCTCAAGGAGCTTGGTTGGTGGCCGGATCTTGTTAAAGGAAGAAGGAGAGATAGGAGGTCTTGTTTCATAGCATCCCTTGGAGCTTGATGGTGGTCGAACCTCATCTTCTCTTGGAGTTCTTATGGTGGCCGAAACTTGCTTGGAGAAGAAGGAAGCTTGGGTGGTTCTCATCTCGGTAGATCGTCGCCCACATGACATATGAGATAAGAAGAGGAATATGATAAAAGATCAAGAGGTTGTTACTTATAAAGAAAGGTATAACTAGTAATTCTATTCCACATCATACTAGTTTTCTTTGTATAGATTTTGAAATACCAAATACAAGAGGCATATGATTCTAGGTTTCGAATTTGTGATTCGAGTTTGTGTTCTTTTGTTTTTTTCAATCTTGTGATTCGATTGTTCCTTTTGGTTAAACCTAGGTTACTATAAGGAAATTAAATATTAAATTTCGTTGAAAGGTTTTGTCTAGGAAGTGGCGGATCCTCTTATACCCAAGAAGGCCTAGTGTCTCGCCATGTTTAACTTGGAAGCCAATCTCTAAATTAATATTTAATTGAATTTGTAACATGGGTGGATTTGGATCAATAATGTTAAGTATCGTTTGTGATCCAAGTCTAAACCTCTAAGAACAGATAAGTTAAATTTAGAATCAATAATGTTAAGTTCCACTTGCGATTCCTAATTTAATTTCTAAAGAACACAATAGGTTGTTAGGAATGGTTCAGGACTTGTACAAAATTTTTATACAGGGGAACCGATACGATATTCCGAGTATCAACCAACACTATTCATGTCATGAAATGACTAATCATTTCCAAGTTTGTTAACATATAACATAACTTTTCATTATATAATTTTGTTCGTACATAACGACAGAAATTATTACATGACCCAAAAACTAGATGAGCTAACACTGTTCGTACATAACGACAGTAAATAGAACACTAGTAACATAGATAAGTTAGCACTACTCCCACTAGGATAAATGCTAGAGCAGTGGGTAATTGCATCCCGTTTATCCCGGATTCTATGATGGGTGGTTCAACCTCAGATGTATCCATCATATCCATTTTTGGATCTTCTACACACTCTTGAGGATTCTCCTCTGATTCTTCGGGATCCATCTCTTGATCCTCCTCACTGTCCATCTCTGGATCCTCCTCAAAATTTTCAGGACCATTTCTGGATCCTCTTCAAATTCTTTGAGGTTCATCTCCGGATCATCCTCAGATTCTGCGGGATTTAGATCCTCCTCTAAATCTTCAGAATCCATTTCTGGATCCTCCTCAGATTCTTCAGGACTCCATTCCAAATGAAATAACTCCCTACATATCTCTGAATATGAGATGTACCTATCAGAATTACCCCAAAGTTGGAATGCTATCTGCCTTAGATGTTCCGATAATGAATAAACCAAAGACCATCTTCTTTCCTTTTCCTGGACTGGATACCCTTCTCGCTCGAGATTCCAGAACAACTAATCGAGCCGACCAATAAGCCTACCGACTCCGTGATCCGGGTCATATTCCAGCTTCTTGATCTCCTCCCATAGCTCATGTTGTTGTTCATAGCGACCAGTCATCGTGTATATCGTTCTTTGTATCTGGAATTGAAAATCATGATGTCAGTACAAAATCAACAAACTAGTAACAAAAACCGGTCTAATTCAATTCCCACATATAGAACAAAATATACAGAATGCACAAGCAATTAAGAAAAATAAATTTCCTGACACATTGGATCGGTCGATCAGGAACCCGGATCATAAGCTTAATTTATTGTCCTCATTAGAACTAATCTAATTGGACAGGAATTTCTGACCTATGTTCTGTTATTGTTTAAGCTCATTTGAGTCAATCTCAGACTTATTAATCAAACTTAGGTTCGTTTGATTCATCCAATGCACATTAGATTAAGTCTGACCCATTAGAACTAATCTAATTTTTATGATCAAATCTGATACAACAGAACTAATCCGGTCATATTTGATCAACCCAACTTCTGTAATCAAGATCACCCTAATTAATTCAATAATATCTAAAGCTGGTTAAACCAACAAATAATTTCAACCAGCTTTAGGTATCATTGAATCAAAATGGTCTACTTAAATCAATTAATAATTTAAACCAGACCTGGGTTTGATTGGATAAGTTGGTCTGATTCAATTTTCAATAAATCGAACCATAAATTAATTAAATATTTTTTTAATTAATTAAATACATATAGATATGTATTATTAATTAATAAATAAATATTTAATTAAATGTTAGCCACTATTCATGAACGTGAAGAAGAAAAAAAAAATTAAAAAACATGCATGCACTTTTTTTTTATACACGTTTTTTTCTTCTTCACAGTAATTCGTCTGTTCATTCTTTTTTTTTCTCCTCAATTGATTGAAGAATTGATTCAGTGATCAAATTTTTTTTTCACTATGCTTCATCAAAAAGCAGCGTTTTCTTTTATTTCTCAATCGATTCATGAATCACAAGATGCACTGTATCATCAATTGAATCGACTCAATTCCTTATTAATCAATTCAAATATTTGAATCGATTGAACAATCAATTAAAACAAAAAAAAATCATGCACTGTTCATTATCTTCTTCGCGACAGAAGAAGAAAAACACGAGCTTTTTAGCATCGATTTTCATGCTTTCAAAACTATGATCTGATACCATTGTTGGTAATTTTGAGAGCATGAAACAGTAATAAAACAATACGGTAATCACTCACAGTGACCTCCCGAAGAAATCGCCGAAGAACCTCCAGAGACGTCGCTGCTGCTGTCACCGAGAAGATCACCTCACGGAACCTCCTCGAACTCTTTCACGAACCAAATCCCGACCTCTGAACGTTCTCTACTGCTCAACCAAATCTCCTCACATCCCCTCTTTGATCACCTTCTACTGCGCTCTCTCCGATCGACGATCGACCCCCTTCTCAAAGGCTTGGACGCACCTTTATAAGAAGGTTGAGGAAGATGAAGGGGAAACGACGTCCCTTCGTCTCCTTGCCATTTGCAGCAAAGAGAGTAACGAAGGGGAAGCTATGCCCCTTCGTCTCCAGTAACGCCCAACATTGGATATGCATATAATATTGTGTTTGCATATGCTGTTATTTTATTATATCCATATGACTGTGATATATTTACATATGATTAAGATATATCTATTGCATGTGTATTGACACTAGAGCCGTCAGTTTGGGTTAGGCCCGTCAGGTTGACCCGCCCCACTAAACCAATTAAGCGGATTGGGTTGAAATTTTATCAACCCAAGCCTGCCGCGGGCCGACCCGCCTAGGCCCGCGACCCGTGCGGGTCGGCTCGTGATGGGCTTGGGTTGGCCTGAGGGTTGATAAACACATGGCTGGCTGTCAACTTTATTGATCATGAAATTGAGGTCATAGATGACTGAATCTTTTTCAGCTTGAAGCATTGAAATTTACTTCTATTGGTCAACAATTATCAACTCTTGCATAGCCCAGAATCCATCTATCTCACCCTTTGTTGTTTTAATCTTCCTAATTGTCTCTCGCAAACCATTAATCTCTTCTTCAAGTAACATTTTCTATGAATTTATCTCAAGCTACAATTTTTCATTATCCTTTTAAAGGTTACATATCAAGCTGTAGAAGCTTGTATAAAGTTTTTTTTAATTTTTTTAAAAAAAATTATGGGCCTGCGGGTTGGCTCGCTAAACCCACAACCCGCCTCCGATTGAGTTGGGTTGGAGATTTTCCAATCTGCCAAGTTGATCCAGCCATGTGAGTTTATATGTTTACTTGATGTTTTTCACTGTATTTATGATCTAGCCATGTGGGCTACACATTATACTAAATAGTTGTTATTTCTAACCGTGTGGACTGTAGATATTATTTTATATTTCCTTGTGGTTATGTATCCAAGTTTTATATGTTATCATAAAGGGAGAGATGCTATATGTTTATCCGATAGGAACTCCCTCGGAGCGTCCATTTTTAACATGTGCAAAATATGTCGCGGCTCATCTGATCCCAAATCTTAAATTCCTTTGTCCATGTGTTTAAGACATATGGCAAGATTATCACTTAGGCAGGTATTAATGCCACGTATTAAGCTCTTCGCTATAATAGACCCATCTCAACCAATCAAGGTGCAACCAATGATAGCTACAAAGTCACAAAATGGCTCTCACGAATTGATACATTTGATATTTATATGTGATGTTGCTGTAATAAGTTGTGATTCAATTTTCAATATATGCAAAATATGCCTCACTCTTTTGTTTATCTCCTTTTCACTTCGATTTCTCTTCTATAAGAGCTTTAAAGTGATTGGTGCGCCCGCAATACGTAGTACATATAGTGGGTGTATGGTATTTCTGTCGTAATGGCTAGGGATCGATTCTCAGGAATTGACTGTTGGACACAAACAATCTATTGTCGGAGATATACAGGGTATTAGCCGAATTTAAATACTTGAATTAAATTCAATTTACAGCTGAGATGACCTGAGCTGATAATCTCAGGCTGCCAGCAGGAGTTAGTTTCTGCCAAGTGATAAAGGCAGGCTACACCGTGTTGACAAGTGGGTTGAGCAGTCGGGCGGGCAGGTCAGCCGAGCAGACAGTTTGTACAAGAAGATCAGCCGAGTGGGTAGAGCGGCTGATCGGGATTTAAAGCCGAGCGGTCGAGCAGACTGACCGGGTGGCAGACAGGTCGGGTTGTAAGAGAGGACGGTCGGGTCGAGCAGACAGGTCGGGCTATCAGAGAGGTCGGTCGGGTCGAGCAGACAGACCGGGCGGTAGACAAATCGAGTTGTCAGAGAGGTCGTTCGAGTCAAGCAGACAGGTCGGGTTGTCAAAGAGGTTGGTCGAGTCGAGCAGACAGACCGGGCGGCAGATAGGTTGGGCTATCAAAGAGGTCGGCCAGGTTGAGCAGACAGGTCGGGCTGTCAGAGAGGTCGGTCGGGTCGAGCAGACAGGTCGCGCTGTCAAAGAGACTGCCCGACCGGGCGAGCTGACAGACCAGGCAAAGATCTCGAACGAGCAGAGAAGTCTGTCGGTCGGACAAAGAGACCGACCGAGCGAGCTAACCGAGGCCTACGAGTCACAGTTTCCTTGAAACAGATTCGCCCACCTCTGCCTGTGCTTCGAGGCTTACAAAGGTTGTCTGTTCCCCAGGATACAACGGTCGACCGTGAATCCGACCAAGCACTGGTGGTCACGGCGAGCTGAGTGGTACCCGAATGCTACCACGGGCACTCCGCCGAGCAGGAGATGCACAACAGAGGAGGAGGAAGAAAAATGGAGAGCTTTTGCTTTGCTGTTGTTTTTTTTCTTTGCCTATAATCGGAACCTCCTTATATCGGAGCTCGGATCAATGGCCAAAGTTAATGATCTTAATGGTCATTATCAGCCGAGCAGTGAAACGACCACCGTTTCACTCATTATTACTCAACCGGTTTTATTCTGCATTAATCTCGAATTTAATGCCTCCGTTTCACAGCAGCAAAAGATCTACGTGGCAAAATGTTAGTTGTTCCACTTGGGTAAATTTTACCCCGACCGGTCTGGCATTCGTGTGCACAGGTTGCGCTCGCACACAAGTCAACTTGGTTCAGTGTAGTCCGGGCCCTGGATTTGCAGCCCCCCACGCACCTATGCGTGAAAGGGAGCCTCTCCCCATGCATTTGTTCACATCCTCAATGCATGTGAATCAATATAAACCAACAAAAATACCTTGAAACTTCCAATGTGGG
Organism: Zingiber officinale; assembly: GCF_018446385.1. Taxonomy (NCBI): domain Eukaryota; kingdom Viridiplantae; phylum Streptophyta; class Magnoliopsida; order Zingiberales; family Zingiberaceae; genus Zingiber; species Zingiber officinale. Next base: position 75,634,463 of record NC_055994.1, read on the forward strand.
ACTAAAGTCCCATTCACGATGGAACCTCTTTCTTCTTCCATTTCTTATCCATTCACTTATTCAACAATCCCCCACATGAATGCAGATAGGGTAAGTGATAGCATTCAACAGTTGAGTCAAGTATAGGATAGATAGGTTTTACCTTTTGAACCTTCCCTTGTGAAGATTTGGTTGCTTACTGGCTAATAGTAGACATGATGTCCTTGAACTATACTGTCATCTGTGTAAGCAGTGACAAGTCTCACCCAAGATTCTGTTGGACCCCGTGGTAGTTTTGATGTGATCAACCAAGTTTAGGTTAGGTCCTGTTTGTTTTCTGATCCCTGTGTCTAAGTGTGCAGGAGCTTAGAAGCGCAGGAAGTCGAGCGAAAGATGCAACTAGCGAGAAGGACGACACGGGAAGGGAGTCGATGGGCTCTGCGCGTCCGAAGGACGAGAAAGCTGCGGAAGAGTACACCGGTGGACGAGAAGAACATGTGCGACGTTCGAGGGACGTAAAGCCGGGAAGGAAGTCTGCTCGAGGAGAAGGCCGGAAATTGGGTTCGGGTGAGCCCTATTTCGGTTGGCCGGAATCACCCAAAAGAACGGAACTTCAGAAGTTGAAGCAAAGAAGCAAGTGTGCTAGAAACACTACTCAAGGCGCCTTCATCATAGCTTGAAGGCGCCTTCAAGACTTGATGAAGGTGGTGAAGGCACCTTCAAGACTTGATGAAGGTGCCTTCATTTGGTCAAAAGTGACCGTTTGAGCGCGGATAAAGTTTTATCCGCTGACTTGGTTAGAGGCGCCTTGAACCTTGTTGGAGGCGCCTTGGACCCTTGGGATAAACTTTCCAAGAGCTATATAAAGACCCCTGGAGCTAGGAAATATTCACTTATTCAAGCAATCATCTCTGTAGTCATTCCTAGCAATAGTTCTAAGCTTCCAAAGTGTATAAGGCTTCTCCGCCTTCAGAGAAGGAGATCTTTCAGAGTTTTTCTTACTGCCTTGGATTAACAACCTTCTTGGTTGTAACCAAGTAAATTGCTGGGTTTTTTTTCTTTATTTCTGTTAATTTACTTTATTAACTATTGCACTATTTGAGTTGAAAGCATCGAGGAGGGTATACTTTTATTTTGCAGGCAATTCACCCCCCCTCTTGTCGGCCCCACTGCACCAACAAGTGGTATCAGAGCCCGACAGCCTCAGAAGGACTAACCGCCGACTGAAGCACAAAGATACGGACGATGGCCGGTGCGAACATTCATCCCCCGAAGTTCAATGGAGACTTCGCTACTTGGAAGCGAAAAATGGAGGTATTTTTTAAAACTGAATTTGATATACTTTTAATAATGAAATATGGATATGCAGCGCCAAAAGACAAAGAAGAATTCAACTGGACGAAGAAGGAGCAGGCCGATTTCGTGGCCAACGGAAAGGCAGAATTTGACCTACTCAGCGTGCTGCCGCCCCAGGAGGTAAGTCGGATCGGAAGCTACGACTCCGCCAAAGACCTCTGGGATAAATTCCTAGAGCTCCACGAAAGTACCTCAGAAGTAAAGCTAGCGAGGTGCGACATCCTCCGGACCTAGTTAACAAACCTCCGGATAAACAACGGCGAGAAGGTAGCGCAACTTTAAGCGAGGATCAAGGAGTTGATAACGCAACTGACGAATCTTGATGAAACGGTAACGAACCGAGATTCCATTCAGTACGCGCTCAACGCCTTCCCCAGAACTCCGGAATAGGCTTCCTTAGTAGATGCGTACTACATCTCTAAGGACTTTGAGGTAAGTAGTTTAGAAAGTCTATTTTCTACCTTCGAACTTCACGAGTCTTGACTTGCAGAGCCTAAACAAGTAGAAAAGTCGAACCTCAACATTACCCTACAAACCGAAAAGGGCGATCCCGACTCCAAAGTGTCGATCGACGAAACTGAAGCGACTCTTCTGGTAAGAAAATTAAATAAGTTTGTTAAAACTAATAAGTTTAAATTGCAGTCGAGGAAACATCAACGAAACAAAAGGACGGTCCGATGCTACAATTGCAACGAGGAAGGGCACATCAAGGATGACTGCCCCAAGTTGAAGAAAAAGCACAAGGAGAAGCCTCAAAGACCGACGTCCTCTACACGCAAGAACCTGAAGGCCACCTGGGATGATTCTTCATCTTCCGAATAAGAAGCTGAAGCCTTCTCAGGATTAGCACTAATGGCCAACCATCTCTTCGAAGATGACTCAAGCTCAGAGATGAGCATAGATGAAGGGGGAGGAACATCAAAAGAAGAAGAAAGTTGCAACGAAGGGGGAGCATCACCGCTTAAGGTAAGTAAGGTACGTGATCTCACTCCTACTTAGTCTGTTCAATTTATCAAATTGCTTACGAAAGATCTAGCAAAATTAGAAAAAGAAAATGTTGAATTAAAATTAAACTTAGCAAAAGCATGCCCACTAGAAATATATGATAATTTAAATTTAGAAAATTAAAAATTAAAAATTAAAATTGAAAAATTGAAAAATAATGCATGCTTAAATAAATTTTCAAAATCAAAACTAAGGATTCATGGAAAATTAAATTGGTACATTAGAAAATATCAGGGACAACTTAGGAAAATTCCTAGAAACTATATACCCCCCAAGTTTTTAAATAACCCTATAGGAAGGAACCTCTATTGAGTTCCAAAATCCATTCTAGACTAATTTTTTTCTTTAAATTAAGGGTTTCAGAAGAAAAATTAAACAGATAATTTCTTTTGAGGCTTTGTCTAAGGAAGTGGTTGTTGCTCCAATAACCAAGAAAGCCTAGTGCCTCGCCACGACCTGGAAGCTAAAATATTGAAATGAAATGTTTAATTAACTTCTTATTAAAGCATTAAAATTAAACTTAAATAATGCTTTAAAATTTTTTTCCATACATAGGAAAATATTCTTGCTTAGAATTCTTACTTGGAAGATCTTTAGAACAACTTTTGCCTAAGTTAAAAAGTTTTCTAGAGTTAAATTTTTTTTTTGTTTAACTTAAAAATTTTTTGCAAAAACTTAAGGAAAATCTTTAGAACTATTTTTGCCTAAGTTAAAAAGTCTTCTAAAGTTAAATTTTCTTTTAACTTTTTTTTTTTTTTTGCAAAAACTTAAGGAAAATCTTAGAAATTTTTTTTCAAAAGACTTAGAAATTTTAAAAAATCTTTTTTCAATTCTCTTCTTAATTAACTTAGATTTTATTTTGAAATATTTGATAACCTGTTTTTGCAGTGATCAAAGGGGGAGAAATAGGTACAAGTTAAGTTTAGGGGGAATTAAAACTAACTTTGGTTAAATTTTATTTATGTCTTTCAACATTTAGTATTAGAACTAAAGTTTATGCTGGTTTAAATTTAGTTTAATTGCAAATTTACACTTTAAATATTAGTTTTGTAATTTCTTTAAATTACTACTAGTCTGTTTTTACCCTAACTTAAACTTGGATTGATGCACATCAAAAAGGGAGAGATTGTTGGACCCCATGGTAGTTTTGATGTGATCAACCAAGTTTAGGTTAGGTCTTGTTTGTTTTCTGATCCCTGTGTCTAAGTGTGCAGGAGCTTAGGAGCACAGGAAGTCGAGCGGAAGACGCAGCTAGCGAGAAGGACGGCACGGGAAGGAAGCCGACGGGCTCGGTGCGTCTGAAGGACGAGAAAGCTGCGGAAGAGTACACCGGTGGGCAAGAAGAACATGTGCGACGTTCGAGGGACGTAAAGCCAGGAAGGAAGTCTGCTCGAGGAGAAGGCCGGAAATTGGGTTCGGGTGAACTCTATTTCGATTGGCCAAAATAACCCAAAAGAACGGAACTTCGAAAGTTGAAGCAAAGAAGCAAGTGTGCTGGAAACACTACTCAAGGCGCCTTCATCATAGCTTGAAGGCGCCTTCACCTTGAAGTCACCTTCAAGACTTGATGAAGGCACCTTTATCTGGTCAAAAGAGCGCGGATAAAGTTTTATCCGCTGACTTGGTTAGAGGCGCCTTGAAATCTGTTGGAGGTGCCTTGGACCCTCGGGATAGACTTTCTAGGAGCTAGGAAATATTCACTGATTCAAGCAATCAACTCTGTAGTCATTCCTAACAATAGTTCTAAGCTTCCAAAGTGTAAAAAGCTTCTCCGCCTTCAGAGAAGGAGATCTTTCAGAGCTTTTCTTACTGCCTTGGATTAACAACCTTCTTGGTTGTAACCAAGTAAATTGTTGGGTTCTTTTTCTTTATTTCTGTTAATTTACTTTATTAACTATTGCACTGTTTGAGTTGAAAGCATGGAGGAGGGTATACTTTTATTTTTCAGGCAATTCACCCCCCTCTTGCCAGCCCCGCTGCACCAACAGACTCTCCCTGATACAACTCAGTTCTCATGAGTGTGTTTGTTCTTGGCCATGAACACGCCTGGTTCTGTGAGAAGCTCTAAGAATTGTGCCTCCAATTCTTTTTAAAGCAGCCCCACTTCTTTCTCACATAGGTGATCCCTCAAGAGTTGTCATCTACTCTTCTTGATCATTAAAAGTTCATCAGCTTACCCTAGTCTAATCACTGTTTTATTGGGATATTCCCCACAGTGTGTCTAGTCAGTGCAGATTAGTTGTCCCTTTAAACCTAGTTCTTGGGATCTCCAGTCAGCATAGGTGGGTGTCCTCTGCACTGATAGCTGACAACAACATTCAACCCATTCCTCGTGATGAGCTTGCAACTAACTCTCGATTTAACCCCTTGGTTAGTGGATCCTCTAGGTTATCCTTTGACTTCACATAGTCAACAGTGATAACTCCCGTTGAGAGTAGTTGTCTAATAATATTATGTCTACGACGTATATGTCTAGTGTTGGATCAAGACGCGCTAGAGGGGGGGTGAATAGCGCTCGCGGCTATTTTGATCGTATCGGAATCGTAAAACTATCAAAGTAAATATACGCAGTGGAAATAACAAATGCAATCACAGAGGGACACAAGAAGTTTTACTTCGTTCGGAGCCTAGGTCGACTCCTACTCGAAGGCCCGCGATCCTTGATCGCTTTCGGTGGGCAACACTTATAAGTACGAAAAAGAGTACAAGATTTACAATTAGTACAGTAATTAAAAACAAGTATACCGATGACAGAATCGTAATCTCGAAGCTCCTGGTCGTCGTGGATTCGTAACAGCACTTCAGGGTCGTTGATTGAGCAGCACGCAGCACAAGGATCGTTTGAAGGTTGCATTCAAGGCGCCTTCAAGGCTCCGAGTCCACCGTGCAGATGAGCGCTGACCAGTTTGCGCTTATCACCTTTGAGGGCGCCTTCAAGGCGCCTTGAAGGCGCCTTCCAAGGAGCCACCAGAGCCAGCCAAGGCGCCTCCAAGCTCCATGGAGGCGCCTCGGACACTGTTCATCCGAGGAATTAGGTTGCTCCTTTGCACCTGCAAGATATGTTAGTCCCAAACACAATCCTGCAACACAAAGTTAGCACAATACACATGATAAATAAAGTATAGACAGTCTTCGGACTGTCCGAGTCTGACTTTGGGTTTCCGACCGGAACCTCACCTACTCCACTCAGGAGATTTACCTGTTGCCAGTGCGATCCTCCAGATTGACTGGACTTTTGCTCAGCACTCGATGCTTCCGGACTTTCTGCTGGACATCCGCTTCCCGGCCAATCCAGTCTTTCACCTGGTTCGCGACACCAGGACTTTCCACCTAGGGTTACTACCCCCTAGGACTTTTGCCTGAAGACATCGACCTACCAAGACTTTCCGCATAGGGTACCACCCCCTATGACCTAGGGTTACCGTCCCCTAGGGTTTTCCCTTTGCCTAACCGCAGCTAGGACTTTCCTGAAATCCTCAAGTAGACTTGTTAGACTACCAAACATCTTAACTTTGAATTCTTTGCCATTATCAAAACACGAGTTCGATCGTCGGATGCTTCCCGCACCAACAATCTCCCCCTTTTTGATTATGGCAACTCAAATTCAAAGTTAATTAAACAAACGAATAGACATTTTTAACATAGACAAATCTGCAAAGTATAGATGTCCAAAATAACTAAAGCAAATTTGCCTTATATGCTCTCCCTTAACTTTTGCTCCCCCTTAACTTTTGCTCCCCCTTAACTTTTTGTTTACATTTTTGCTACTCTCCCCCTTTGCCATATATCAAAAAATGGGTAATAATAGATGTTTGTTTGAGTTGTACATGATTTTACTAAGGTTAACAGGTTAGCTAAGTTCAACAGGGTTTGAAAGTTAATGTCAATTGGAACTTAGTTTCAATAAAGTTTTAAGACAAGGTTATTTATTTAAGTTCAGTTGGTCCTTAAGTCCAAGCACAAGACATGTTCAATAGATTGATTTATTAGGTATCAGAGCTATAAAGAGCAAAAACATTCTTTAAGAAGAAAATTGAGTATCCTTTACCAACTGTCTAACCTTTAGTTACTTGCTGATAGTCTACAGGACAATAGCTTTCACTAGGTTAGTCAAGTTAAGTTATTTTGGTCCAGATAGACTTGACTAGAGCTGGAGAGCTTAACTTGATTAATGTTTATTGCATATTTAACGCCCAAACTCATATTGATGCACAGATATAAGCATTCTTGAGTCCAGGCTATACCATATGCATCTCACACCGTTCTATATTTTTCAAACACAATCAAGGTAAACCTAGGTGTTTGTGAGATGCTCTGGCTTAATTCTAGGGGAACATGATATCTAGGGGGAAAACCTAGGCTAATTCCAAAATCTTGAAAAAAATCTAGGAACTTGGGAATTTTGAAAAATTATTTTTCCTAGAATTTGAAAAAAAATGATAAGTAAGTCCAGAAGTTTGAAGAAACTAGGAATTTGGAAATTTTGAAATTTTCTTAGAATTTGAAAAAAAAACAATGAGAGTTATTTAAAAAATAAGAACACTATTCTACCCAACACATTCCTATTTGCCTTCTAAGTACACTGAACTCAAGTTCAGGTAAGGGTTTTGTAAAGATGTCAGCTAAGTTTGATTTGGACTCAACGTGGTTGAGTGCAATTTCACCTTTAGCTACATGGTCCCTTACAAAGTGGTGTTTTACCTCTATGTATTTAGTCCTAGAGTGGTGAATAGGATTCTTGGTGAGATTAATTGAGCTGATATTATCAATGAAGATTTGTGTATTTTTATACTCTAGTTGATAGTCTTTTAACGTATGCATCATCCATAGTAGTTGAGATGCACATTCTCCTAGAGCTATGTATTCATCTTCTGTGGTGGATAGAGCAACACAATGTTGCTTTCTGCTTGACCAACTTACTAGGCACTGACCTAGAATCTGGCAGCTACCACTTGTACTTTTTCTGTCTAGCTTGCACCCAGCATAGTCTGAGTCAGAATAACCGTAAAGGTCAAAGATGCAAGTTCTTGGATACCAAAGTCCTACATTTAGAGTTCCTTTAATATACCTAAGTATTCTTTTAACATAAGATAGGTGTGACTCTTTTGCACATGATTGGTATCTTGCGCACATACCTACTGCAAACAATATGTCGGGTCGACTTGCAGTTAGATAGAGTAAGCTACCTATGACACTTCTATAGTATTTTGAGTCAACTGGTTTTCCTTCAGGGTCAGAGTCAATGTTTATGTTGGTTGTCATTGGAGTATTTATAATTTTTGAATTTTCCATACAGAATTTTTTAATTAACTCTTTAGCATATTTAGTTTGATAAATGTAGATCCTTTCTTTAGTTTGTTTAATTTGTAAGCCTAAGAAGAAATTAAGTTCTCCAACCATACTCATTTCAAATTCACTTTCCATTAATTTGACGAATTCTTTTAAGAATTTTGAATTCGTTGAACCAAAGATTATGTCGTCAACATAGATTTGGGCTATAAAGATGTCTTTTCCTATAGTTTTCACGAATAAAGTAGGATCGATTTGTCCTTGGTTAAATTCTTTGGATATTAAGTAATTAGATAATCTTTCATACCATGCTCTAGGGGCTTGTTTTAGTCCATATAGTGCCTTTTTTAATTTAAATACGTGATTAGGGTAGTCTATGTCTTCAAACCCTGGAGGTTGGCTTACATAGACCTCTTCCTTGATAAAACCATTTAAAAAGGCTGACTTAACGTCCATTTGGTACAATTTGAATCCTTTATTGGCTGCATAGGCTAATAACATCCTAATGGACTCGAGTCTAGCTACTGGAGCATAAGTTTCATCATAGTCTAAGCCTTCGACTTGACTAAACCCTTTGGCTACTAACCTTGCTTTGTTTCTTACTATATCACCGTGATCATCCAACTTGTTCCTAAAAACCCATTTAGTGTCTATTATTGATTTATCTATGGGTTTAGGTACAAGGTCCCAGACTTGGTTTCTCTCAAATTGTGCTATTTCGTCTGGCATCTCAATGATCCAGTCTAGATCAGCAGGGCTTCTTCTATAGTTTTAGGTTCAATTTTAGAAATTAGAGCAATCGACTAAGGTTTCTATAGGAGTTCTGACTCCTAGGTTTGGGTCACCCAAAATTTGGTCAGGTGGGTGAGAGGTGCTTATTCTAGTTGGTCTTATTTGTGAGTCAGAAACTGGTTCTTCTGACTCATTATGATTAGGTTGGATTTCATCATCGTCTGCTGCTCTTGGATTAGTGTCAATATTTTCATTTATATTAGGTAAATTGTTTTCTTCATCAAATATTACATTAGTTGTTTCTTCAACTTTCAAGGTATTTTGATTAAATACTCTAAAGGCTCTACTGGTAGAGGAGTATCCTAAGAATATTCCTTGGTTAGATTTGGGTGTAAATTTTCCTAAGTAATCTTTAGTATTTAAAATGTGAACTTTACACCCAAATACTTTTAGATAGTTTAGATTGGGAATTTTATTATAGTAGAGTTCATATGCTGTTTTATTGTGAAATTTATTAATTAAAATTCTGTTTTGAATGTAATTTGCAGTATTTATCGCTTCAGCCCAAAATTGATGATTTAAGTTCTAGCTGCTTCTTGTAATGTTCTATTTTTACGTTCCACTAGTCCATTTTGTTGGGGGGTTCTAGGACATGAAAATTCATGTTGGTATCCATTTATTTTACAAAATTGGGTGAACTTATGATTTTCAAATTCCCCTCCATGATCACTTCTTATTCTTTTAATTTTAGTATCTTTTTCATTTTCTGTTAAGTTGCAAAAATTACTAAATATTTCATAGGTTTCATCTTTTGTTTTTAGAAATTTTACCCAAGTGTACCTAAAGTAGTCATCAATTATTACTAAGCAATATTGGTTCTTGTTTAGTGATTTGGCTCCATGTGAATCAAATAGATCAAGGTGAATGAGCTCAAGTATGGTGTTGGATCTTTCTAGGTTAGTTGACTTGTGGGTTGACTTGGTTTGTTTTCCTTTTTGACATGCATCACAGATTGAATTTTCAATAAATTTTAATTTGGGCAAACCTCTAACTAGACCATTTTGACTCATTTTTGAAATAAGTCTTGTGTGTGTGTGACCTAGCCTTCTGTGCCACAGTTGGGTTTCCTCTTGCTGTGTCAGTAGACACTTTATTGAGGATATTGCCAAATCAATTGTGTAGATGTTATTTTTTCTAAGTCCCTTAAGTTTAATTTCTGGATTTTCAATATTTTTAACTAGACATCCAGATTTATCGAAATTAACTAGGTATCCGCTGTCACACAATTGACTTATACTTAGTAAATTAAAGTTAAAATTTTCAACCAATAAAACATTTCGAATAATGAAATCGGAACTAAGTTCAATATTACCTTTTCCGATTACTTTAAGTTTACCGTTGTTGTCGAATGCAACTGATCCTAGACTCTTGTACTTGAATTTGGTAAACTTCAACTTATCTCCAGTCATATGTCTGGAGCATCCACTATCCAACATCCAATGATCCAATTCCTACACATGAAGTAGTTGAATTGGTTTTTTTTTTAATGGATTAAAGATAGCGTGATGGAAGCAGACACTATGTTTATTGTCTCCTTAAATTTTCTATTCTATTGTATTCAAGATAATTTAGCAAACACTTACGTTTATTGAGTTTTAAGAATAATTTTGAGATTTAAGTTTTTAAAGTAATTTTGAAATTTAGGTTTTTAAAATGATTTTGAAATTTAAGTTTTTAGAATAATTTTGAAATTTAAGTTTAAAATAATTTTGAAATTTAAGTTAAAATAATTTTGAAATTTAAGTTTTCAAAATAATTTTGAATTAAAAAAGTTTTTTTTTAAAACTAATTTTGAAATTAATTTTGAAAAGTTTTTTAAATAATTTTGAAATTAATTTTGAAAAGATTTTTAAATAATTTTGAAATTTTAAGTAATTTTGAAATTAATTTTGAAATAATTTTTAAATTGATTTTGAAAAGATTTTTAAATAATTTTGAAATTAATTTTGAAAAGATTTTTAAATAATTTTGAAATTAATTTTGAAAAGATTTTTAAATAATTTTGAAATTAATTTTGAAATAATTTTTAAATTGATTTTGTTAAATAATTTTGTTTGAATTTGAAAAATTTTTAATAAATTGAAAATTTTTAAATAATTTTGAAATTGATTTTGAATTTTTAAAATAATTTTGAATAATTTTGAAAAAGTTTTAAAATTGATTTTGAAAAGTTTAATAATTTTAATGATTTTTGAAAAGATTTTAAATAATTTTAAATAATTTTGAAAAATTTTGAAATAATTTTTGAAAATTAATTTTAAAAAATTTTGAAAAATTTTTAAATTAATTTTGAAATAAATTTTGAAAATAATTTTAAATAATTTTGAAAAAGATTTAAAATTTTTTAAATAAATTTTGAAATTAATTTTGAAAAAAATAATTTTGAAATTAATTTTAAATAATTTTAAATTAATTTTGAAATTAAAGATTTTTAAATAATTTTAAATTGATTTTGAAAAGATTTTAAATAATTTAATTTTGAAATTTAAATAATTTTGAAAATTTTGAAAATTTTAAATAATTTTGAAATTAATTTTGAAAAGATTTTTAAATAATTTTTAAATTGATTTTGAAATTTTAAATAATTTTGAAATTAATTTTGAAAGATTTTTAAATAATTTTGAAATTGATTTTGAAAAGATTTTTAAATAATTTTGAAATTAATTTTGAAAAGATTTTTAAATTTTTGAAATTAATTTTGAAAAGATTTTTAAATAATTTTGAAATTAATTTTGAAAAGATTTTTTAAATAATTTTAAATTGATTTTGAAAAGATTTTAAATAATTTTGAAATTATTTTTGAAAAGTTTTTAAATAATTTTGAAATTATATTTTGAAAATAATTTAAAATAATTTTTAAATTGATTTTGAAAAGATTTTTAAATAATTTTGAAATTAATTTTACAAAGATTTTTAAATAATTTTGAAATTGATTTTGAAAAGTTTTTTAAATAATTTTGAAATTAATTTTGAAAAGATTTTTAAATAATTTTGAAATTGATTTTGAAAGTTTTAAAAATTTTGAATTTAAGATTTAATAATTTTGAAATTTTAAAATTTTAAATAATTTGAAAAGATTTTAAATAATTTTGAAATTAATTTTGAAAAGATTTTTAAAAGATTTTAAATAATTTTTAAATAATTTTGAAATTAATTTTGAAAAGATTTTTAAATAATTTTTAAATTGATTTTGAAAAGTTTTTTAAATAATTTTGAAATTGATTTTGAAAAGATTTTTAAATAATTTTTAAATAATTTTTAAATTAATTTTGAAAAGATTTTTAAATAATTTTTAAATTGATTTTGAAAAGTTTTTTAAATAATTTTGAAATTGATTTTGAAAATATTTTTAAAGAATTTTGAAATTAATTTTGAAAAGTTTTTTAAATAATTTTGAAATTAATTTTGAAAAGATTTTTAAATAATTTTGAAATTGATTTTGAAAAGTTTTTTAAATAATTTTGAAATTAATTTTGAAAAATTTTTTAAATAATTTTATTTCTTAGTCATCTCACCCGATCTAAATTGTCAATCAGGGAATCCTATAAGTGATGTGAGATGATTTATTGTTGAATTCAAGGGTCTGGTTTAACTTTGTGTTAGATTCAGGTTTAGCTTTGGGTTCAACAAGTAAGCATTCTTTGGATAAACTTCTGGGCTATGGTGAGTCACAAGGAGCTCATTAAAGTAACCATGCCTTCGAGGTTTCCCAAATAGTCCTACCCACTGAACTTAGTACAAAACCTTGGTCTAACTAGTTAGGATCCATTTAAGGGTAGCTTCGGTCAGTTCCACTTGGCCAAATGCACCAGGTCGAAGCCATATCTTCCTAGACATGCGATGCCCAAGCTTCCCTAACGTACTATCATCCAAAAACTTCACCAGTACTGTGGTTCAAGTTAAACTTATCCCGTTTTAATCTAACCTTAATTACCCTGCCGGGTAATCTATTCTTGTTTTACCCATTTTGGATAGATTAGGTTCAGTTACCCTATCAGGTAGTTCAGTTGGAGGTGCCAGCTAGTTTGGATCCTCCATCTAGTTTTCAATTTAATTTTGAATTTTTATTTAATTTAATTTAATTTTGAGTTTTGAATTTTGAATTTATTAGAATTTAATTTAATTTTGGATTTTAATTTAATTTTGAGTTTTGAATTTTGAATTTAGTTTAATTTAGGAATTTTTAATTAAGATCGTTTTCATTTTAGCTTTCCCTCGATCATGGCCTCGATATGGTCTGTCGAGGTAGTATATTTGATCCTTCGGAACCCAGTATTGGCCAAGTCCAATTTGATTGATCAATTTGGACTTGGGGACCCATGCTTGGACTGATTTACTACTTTGTTTGTCTATTAAGGATAAATAAGATTTATATTTCTTTTTACTTTTATATCCTAGCCCAGTTCTATTGTAGACGGCTCTTTGTGTCCCAAGAATTAGATCCAAATTCTTGGAGCCCAGAGAGAACTTTTCTAAAGTAATTTTTAAATCTTTTAACTGATTTTTCATATTCGAATTTTCTTTCTCAAGTTGTTGTACTTGAGTTGAATCTTCAGTTAAAGATGTTGAGTTAGTTACTCCTTTAAGAATGGTTACTTCTTTTAAAAGTGACTTAATTTTCAAATTTGACTTAGCTAATTTGCGAAGTAAGTAATTGATTAAATTATTAAGCCTAGGAATACTTACAGCAGAGTCTGGCCCTTCGAAAACGGATGCGGATCCGTGGCTTTGCTCGGAGTCGGCTTCTGACTCGCTCTCGGATTCGCTGATCTGGTCTTGGGCCATCAATGCGAGTAAACTCGTTTGGTCGAGTTCGTCGTCTTCGTCCTCCGAAGAAGATTCGTCCCAGGTTGCCTTTAGTGCCTTCTTTCTTCTTTGCTTCTTGGCTTCCTTTTGATTGGGGCAGTTGGCTTTTATATGCCCCTTCTGGTTGCACCCGTAGCAAGTGACTTCGTACTTTGCCTTTGAGTTCTGTTGAGCCTCCTTGGATTAAACTGCCTTCTTTAGATCTTTCTTGTTGAATCCCTTTTTCTTCTTGTAGAGCTTCTTCACGAGATTCACTAGTTCGCTGGTCAGTTCATCCTCTGAATCTTCTGAGTCGGGTTCGTCTTCTGATTCCGATTCAATCTTTCGCCGTACTCTTGATTCCCTTGTTCGACTTGTACCTGCAACCAAAGCAATGCCCTTCTCGGATGGCTGTGCATTAGTTTGTTCATGAAGTTCAAATTCACTAAATAATTCATCTAATTTTAAGGAAGACAAATCCTTAGAGACTTTGTAGGCATCTACCATTAATGCCCACAATGAGCTCCTAGGAAATGAGTTAAGAGCATACCTTATTATATCTCTGTTTTCTACCTTTTGCCCGATTCCATGAAGAGAGTTCAGAATATCTTGGATTCGAGCGTGTAGAGAACTTGCCGTCTTGCCTTCCTGCATTTTCAAATTGTATAATTTGTTAAGTAACAGATCATGCTTACTTACCTTGGTTTCCGAGGTTCCCTCGTGAAGTTCAATCAGTTTCTCCCATAGTTCCTTTGCGGAGGAGAATGGACCGACTCTGTTGAGCTCTTCTTTGGTCAGACCGCACTGGATGGTGCAGGTGGCTTTGGCGTCGGCTTCCACTTTTTTGATAAATGCGGGCTCCCAGTTCTCACAGGATGTAGGCTTACCGTCTATACCAGTTGGCAGTTGCAGTCCTGTTTTGACGATCATCCAGGTGTCGAACTGGATCTTTAGATATATCTCCATTCGCCCCTTCCAATATCTGAAGTCTTCTCCGGAAAATAATGGGGGACGAACGGTGCTATATCCTTCTTGTTGGACTAAGTCTTGGATTAGTAGTGCGGGAGGAAGAGAAAAACTAACAGGCTCAAGTGGTATTGATGAACTTTGAGCAGAAAATCGATTCGTAAAAAGAAATTAGAATATAGCTATGAGGCTAAATTCTAATTGACTCCGAACAAAACCACGAAAAAATTGTCTCGAATAGTGGTTGCACTGATTCAAGACGACCCCGCTCTGATACCAATTGTTGGATCGAGACGCGCTAGAGGGGGGGGTGAATAGCGCTCACGGCTATTTTGATCGTATCGGAATCGTAAAACTATCAAAGTAAATATACGCAGCGGAAATAATGAATGCAATCACAGAGGGACACAAGAAGTTTTACTTCGTTCGGAGCCTAGGTCGACTCCTACTCGAAGGCCCGCGATCCTTGATCGCTTTCGGTGGGCAACACTTATAATTACAAAAAAGAGTACAAGATTTACAATTAGTACAGTAATTAAAAACAAGTATACCGATGATAGAATCGTAATCTCGAAGCTCCTGGTCGTCGTGGATTCGTAACAGCACTTCAGGGTCGTTGATTGAGCAGCACGCAGCACAAGGATCGTTTGGAGGTTGTTGTTCTTCAATGCTGCTCGAAGTCCCCTTATAAAGGGCATCCAAGGCGCCTTGAAGGCCTCTGAAGGCGCCTTCAAGGCTCCGAGTCCACCGTGCAGATGAGCACTGACCAGTTTGGGCTTATCACCTTTGAGGCGCCGAGGGCCTTCAAGAGCGCCTTCAGCGCCTCGAGGCCACTGAGGTGCCTAACCTGTTCGCGGCCAGTCGGCTGCCGAGGCGCCTCCAAGCTCCATGAGGCGCCTCGGACTGCTCATCCGAGGAATTAGGTTGCTCCTTTGCACCGCAAGATATGTTAGTCCCAAACACAATCTCGCAACACAAAGTTAGCACAATACACATGATAAATAAAGTATAGGCGGTCTCGGATTGTCTGAAGTTCTGACCGGGTTTCAGGGAAACCCTAGGTCGACCAGACGCCTACTGTTCCCTCTACGGGGAACGCGTCCTCACCTACTCCACTCAGGAGATTTACCTGTTGCCAGTCGATCCTCCAGATCGACTGGACTTTCGCTCAGCACCCGACGCTTCCGGACTTTCTGCTGCACATCCGCTTCCCGGCCAATCCAGTCTTTCACCTGGTTCGCGACACCAGGACTTTCCACCTAGGGTTACTACCCCCTAGGACTTTTGCCTGAAGACATCGACCTATCAAGACTTTCCGTATAGGGTTACCACCCCCTATGACCTAGGATTACCGCCCCCTAGGGTTTTCCCTTTGCCTAACCGCAGCTAGGACTTTCCTGAAATCCTCAAGTAGACTTGTTAGACTACCAAACATCTTAACTTTGAATTCTTTGCCATTATCAAAACACAAGTTCGATCGTCGGATGCTTCCCGCACCAACATCTAGACTTACCATTATACAGATGACTCTGTGCCCGACCAATTGCCAATTGACTATCGCAATGTATGCAAATCGTCGGCACAGGTTTCAGCCATCGTGGAATATCTTCTAAGAATTGTCGTAACCATTCAGCCTCTTCACCACATTTGTCAAGAGCTACAAACTTAGATTCCATCGTGCATCTGGTTATTACAGTTTGCTTAGAAGATTTCCAAGAAATGGTTGCACCTGCAAGAGTGAAGACATATCCACTCGTAGACTTAGAGTCTTTTATATCAGATATCCAACTTGCATCGTTGTATCCTTCGATCACAGCAGGACATCTTGTATAGTGCAAACCATATTCACAAGTATACCCCAAGTACCTCAGTACTCTTGTTATCCCTTTCCAGTGCTCAACACCGGAATTACTCGTGTATCTACTCAGTTTGCTTACTGCGTAGGCCAAGTTTGGTCGTGTATAACTTATCAAGTACATCAGACTTCCAATTACTCGAGAGTACTCTATCTAAGAGATACTTTCACCTCGATTTTTTGATAGATGTTGACTCGTATCTATTGATATTCGTGCCAACGCAGTATCACCCTTGGTGAATTTCTCAAGAAATTTATCCACATAATGGGACTGACTAAGAACAAGTCCTTCTGTTGTTCTAAGAATTTTGATTCTAGAATCACATCAGCTAGGCCCATGTCTTTCATATCAAATCTTGAGCTCAACATATCTTTTGTGGATTTTATTATCTTATCATTACTTCCAATGATAAGTATGTCGTCTACATAGAGGCACAAGATGACATAGTCACTCTCTGTGACTTTCATGTAGACACATTTATCACATTTATTGATCTTGAATCCACATTCTTTCATGATGGCATAGACCAATCTACAAACCTTATTTTCCTGTCCTAGCACAGAAAAGCCCTCAGGTTGCTCCATGTAGATCTCCTCTTCTAAATCCCCGTTTAGAAAGGCAGTCTTTACATCCATTTGATGTATTTCGAGATTCCATAGAGCGGTGATAGCCAACAGTACTCTAATGGAAGTTATCCTCGACACCGAAAAATATGTATCAAAGTAATCGAGACATTCTCGTTGTCGATATCCTTTGATTACCAGTCTAGCCTTATACTTATCAATTATGACATCTGACTTCATTTTCTTCTTGAAAATCCACTTGCAACCTAGTGGTTTACTTCCCGGAGGAAGATCCACAAGTTCCCAAGTGAGATTTTACAAGATAGATTCTATCTCAGATGCAATTGTCTTTCTCCAGTGAGGTTCATCAGAAGAGTCTACAGCTTCTGAGTAACTTCGGGGCTCACTCTGCAATACGAAAGTGATAAAATCCGATCCATAGAATTTTTCTACCTGAACTCTTTTGCTCCATCTAGGCTCAACCTCCATAGGTTCCTCATCATCATCATCTTCTTCTTCGCCTTGTGTTTCATTTGCCTGTTTTGAGGAGCTAGTATCCTCTCGGGTCTTATACGGAAACACATGCTCGAAGAATGAGGCATTTCTCGATTCGATTATCAAGTTCTTGTGTATCTCCGGTATGTGTGAATCATACACACAAAATCTGTACGCAGTGTTATTTTGTGCATATCTAATAAATATGCAATCAACAGTCTTTTATCCTATCTTAATCCTTTTCGGGTCAGTCACCAATACTTTGGCAAGACACCTCCATATTCGTAAATATTTGTAGGACGGTTGTCTTCCACTCCACAACTCATAAGGGATCTTATCTATTTTCTTCCGTGACACTTTATTTAAAAGATAATTAGATGTTAACACAGCTTCCCCCCACATGGACTCTAGCAATCCAGAGCTCAATAGAAGAGCATTCATCATCTCCTTTAGAGTTTGATTCTTTCGCTCAGCAACTCTATTTTGCTAAGGAGTATAAGGAGCTGTTGTTTGGTGTCTGATCCCATGTTCAGCACACAACTCAGCAAACGGTGATACATATTCACCACCTCGGTCACTTCGAACCACCTTAATCTTTCTATTAAGCTGGTTTTCAACCTCATTCTTATAGAGAGCAAATTTCTCTATAGCTTCATCCTTACTTTTGAGAAGATACACATAACAATATTTTGTGTTATTATCTACAAAAGTGATGAAGTATTTATTACCACCACGAGTTGGCGTACCTTTTAGGTTGCACACATCAGTGTGGATTAGGTCAAGTGGTTCATTACTTCTTTCAATATGTTGAAAGGATGACCTTGTCATTTTCACTTCAACATAAATCTCACACTTGTATTTTGGGTTAAGGTGAAATGTAGGTATGCTTTGCATATTAATTAATCTACGCAATACATCGTAGTTAACATGTCCTAGTCTACCATGCCACAAACACGAAGACTCAAGCATATAAGTGGAAGAGCTTTCAGTTTTATTTATCTTAGGCCTAATCGCCATTACATTGAGCTTAAACAGCCCATCAGATACATAACCCCTTCCTACAAACACTCCATTCTTGAACAATACAACTCTATCCGACTCAAAGACAATGTGAAAGCCATGCTTGCTTAACAGTGATCCGGATACTAGATTCTTTCGAATCTCTGGAACATACATAACATTGTTCAGAGTGAGATCCATGCCCGAGGTCATCTTCAACACCACCTTTCCTTGGCCTATAATGTTCGAGGTTGCTGAGTTCCCAATGAACAATTTATCTCCAGTGACTTCTTCGAAGTTGTGGAGAAACTCCTTGTTGCAGCACATATGTTTGGTGGCTCAAATATCGATCCACCATTGCCGCGAGTTTGAACCGATCAGGTTCAACTCAGAGACCACAGCGCAGAGGTCGTCCATTTTTGGTCCCTCATTCAGGTTGGCCTCTTGCTTCTTCTTCGGCTTTCTGCACTTCGAAGATTTGTGACCCACTTTGTCACAGTTGAAACACTTCCCAGAGAACTTCTTCTTGTTGATGCCTCCTTTGGGTCCCATTTTGGAAGATTTGGAGTCCTTCCGTTTCGAGCTTTGACCATGCTCGACAACATTGGCTTTCACAGTAGCTTGAGAGAACAACTTTCTCTCTGAACTCTTATTGTCTTCTTCGATGCGAATTTGAACAATAAGTTCTTCCACATTCATCTCCTTCCGCTTGTGCTTCAGGTAGTTCTTGAAGTTCTTCCAACCAGGAGACAACTTTTCAATGATAGCAGCCACCTGGAAGGTTTCACTCAGAACCATCCCTTCTAAGTGGATCTCGTGCAAGATCACCTGAAGCTCCTGGACATGACTAATCACCATCTTGGAATTAACCATCTTGTAGTCCAGAAATCGGCCCATGATGAACTTCTTTGCCCCTGCATCCTCCATCTTGTATTTCTTGTCCAGGGACTCCCACAGCTCCTTAGTTGTTCTCTTCATCCTATACACAGCGTACAGCGAGTCGGCAAGGCAGTTGAGGATATAGTTTCGGCAAAGAAACTCAAAATGAGTCCATGCCTCCATTATACTGATGATTTACACATCAGCATCCTCAGCACACTTGGGAGGGTCCTCGGTCAAGAACCGAGCCAGATTGAGCGTGGTCAGGTAGAAGAGCATCTTTTGCTGCCACCTCTTGAAGTTCAGTCCACTGGACACAAACAAACTGTTGCCAGAGATATACAGGGTATTAGCCGAATTTAAGTACTCGAATTAAATTTAACTTACACAGCTGAGATGACCTGAGCTGATAGCAGGGGCTGGTTTTCTGCCAAGTGATGAAGGCAGGCTGCACCGTGTTGACAGAGCGGACTGAGCGACCGAGCGGGCAGGTCGGCCGAGCAGACAATTTATTCAAGAAGATCAGCCGAGTGGGTAGAGCGGCTGATCGGGATTTAAAGTTGAGCGATCGAGCAGACTGACCGGCGGGTTGTCAAAGAGGCCAGCCGGGTCGAGCAGACAGGTCGGGCTGTCAGAGAGGTCGACCGGGTCGAGCAGACAGAAAAGTCAGGCTATCAGAGAGGTCAGCCGGGTTGAGCAGACAAGTCGGCCGAGTCGAGCAGACATATCGAGCGACAGACAAGTCTGGCTGTCAGAGAGGTCCGCCGGGTTGAGCAGATATGTCGGGTTGTCAAAGAGACTGGTCGACCGGGCGAGCTGACAGGTTGGGGAAGATCCCGAGCGGGCAGAGAAGTCTGTCTGTCGGACAAAGAGACCGACCGGGCGAGCTGACCAAGGCCTGCGAGTCTCAGTTTCCTTAAAAATAGATTCACCCACCTCCAGCTGTTCTTCGAGGCTTACAAGGGTCGTCTGTTTCCCAGGATACAATGGTCGACCATGAATCCGACAAAGCATTGGTGGTCATGACGAGCTGAGTGGTACCCAAATACTACCACAGGCACTCCGCCGAGCAGGAAGAAAAATGGAGAGACTTTGCTTTGTTGTTGTTTTTTTTCTCTGCCTATGATCGGAGCCTCTTTATATAGGAGCTCGGATCAATGGCCAAAGTTAATAATCTTGGGCGTTTCACTCATTATTACTTGGTTCAGTGCAATCCGGGGCCTGGATTTGCACCCCCCTGTGCACCCATGCGTGAGAGAGAGTCTCTCCCCATGCATTTGTTCACATCCTCAATGTATGTGAATAAATATAAACCAACAAAAATGCCTTGAAACTTCCAATGTGGGACTAAAGTCTCATCACAATGGAGCATCTTTCCTCTTCCATTTCTTCTCCATTCACTTATTCAACACTGACGATCTAGGATTTACCCCACCATGCACCTATAGCCTATGTACCTGTATTTACCTCCCTTCATATCTATGGGACCGACACTAGGGGGCTGCTAAGGTAGCGGATCTACTTTTTTTTTTCAAAATGATTGGTGGCCCTAAGGCGTAGCACAAACGGTGGACACATGACATCTCTGGCGTAATAGCCATGGTCGATTCTCTGAAACTGACGACTTGAGATTTGTCCTACCATGCACCTATGGCCTATGTACTTTTATCTATCTCTCCTCCATATCCGTGGGATCGATATTAAAGGGACCGTTAAGGTAACATATCTATTTGTTTCAGACTGATTGGTGGTAAACATAAAAAAAATACCTTTATTATTATTAAAAAATTATTTTTGTTAAAAATATATTAAAAAAACACTTTAATATTTTTTTAAAATTTAAAAGTACCTTTATTCTAGTACTACACGTTAAAAAAAAATCAATTCAGTTTAATCAAAATTATTATGCATATAATTTGTTATAATAGTTTTAAAGTGATTTTGATCCCAATAAAATGATTTTAATTAAATTTAAATTATTTTAATTAAATTGATATAAAAAAATATTTTAATATAATAGTATTTTACATGTAATAATTTTAATTAAATTCATTAGATTTATATTAATACATTATATCAGATACCCATAATATATATTCAAAGGTATTATTTAAATAACAAAGAAACATTCTTTTAAAAAATATTTTTGCCCAACTTAATTTCAATCTTTTTTATATAATTATTCACAGAATGTTCAACCTACATCCCACTCACAAAGTAAATCTAATAAATACGATAACTCTTTGTTAGTTAGAGCCCTAGAGTCAATCATTTGATAATTGTATGGACTCATTGTAGCATATTCTTGTATATTAATAAAAGCATTTGTTTGGTTATTATACTTATTTGTATTAGTGCCAAATAGACTAAGTATAATAGCGTCCTTGAGTAGAAGGTTCATACCTATATCAATCGATTAGTTGAATCGATAGTGAGATGATATAGGGAACACTACTCTAAATCATTCCTTATTGAGTATTAACATTCAGGGACAATGTTAATGCAATAAGACTAGCATGTAGGTCAGCTCGATGACTTGATCTCACAAGTCATGGATATAGAGATATCAAGCTGACACATGGGTATACATTGGAGAATGTATATTGAATGACCCACCATGAGAAAGTATCATGGATCGTTATATGAGTGTCATATACTTTCTCATGTGGCTATTAGTATGACTATTAGTCCTTAGACCTGAAGTCACCATGAATCCCTACATAAGGAGTTATGTACTTTGGTTTCGTCAAACGTCACCCGTAACAGGGTGGACTATAAAGGCGATTACTGGGTCTGTAACAAATTATGCAGAGGGATGTGAGTGATGTAGATGGGATCTATCCCTCCCATATGACGGGAGCGACATCAATATTCTTGATAGAGTTAGACCACGAAGTGCATGGCCATGCCCAAATGAGTCAACATTAGATGTTGAGCTCATTTGATCGAGTGAGTCTACTTGGAGTTCAAGATTTAGATTGATTAGAGGATGACACGGTCTATGCCTCATATTGATCAATCTAGATGTCTAGGATAGAAGAACAATGACATATTTTGTGAGGAGTCACAATTGGTAGTCACAAGGTGATGTCGGATCTCGACATTCTTGTAACTTGGGTAGTAATGATGTGTTGCTAGATACCGCTCATTACTTATGCTCCTAAATGGGTTTAGGGCATTGCCAATGTTACAAGAACCTATAGGGTCACACACTAAGGACAATTAGATGGAGATTTGGTTCATATGATGAACTAAGAGGATTAGATTCATTTGATGAATCATATTGGATTAAGAGTAATCCAAATTGGGCTAATTGAGTTGGACTCAAGTTGATTCATGTATTCAATGAGTCTAATTTAGATTATGACTCATTAAATCAACTTAATTTAATGAATTAGATTCATTATATTAAGTTGGCTTGAATCATATGGTTGGATTAGATCAACCATGAGAGAGATTTGATCAAGTTTGACTTGATTTGAGAGGAAGAGAAAAAGTCATGTTTGACTTGACTTTTTGCCACATCACTAGTGAGTTGGCAAGATGTGGACCAATAGGATTGCTCCACATCATCAATGTGTGCCACCTCATGGAGGTTACATGCCTCCATAGCATTTAATGTGGCCGACCCACATTAAATGAGGCGGTTACACTTGTTGCCATGTCATTTAGTGAGGTGGCAAGATGTGGACCAATAGTATTGATCCACATCATCCTAGAGTGCCACCTCATGGGGGTTACAACTCTTAATGGTCTCCACATTAATTGGAATTAATGTGGGGGTTACACCTCCTAGAGTGGCCTGCCACTTGATGGCTAAGGGGTTGTTTGAATTTCCTCTCATTGATTTCATTCACTCTTCTTCTCCCTTGGGTGCTCTCTCTTCTCCTTCTCCCATTCCTTGGCCGAACACTCCATTGGTGCTAGCACACCTTGTGTTTTGGTCATCTCCTTCTACTTGTGTCCGTGTGGATACATATAGAGGTTATCTACTTTGACAACTAGAGATCCGGCGACATCTTGGACAAGCGGGAACGCGAAGCGCTTCGCTACAAGGGTAATGATCTTAACTTTAGTGTAGATCTAAAGTTTTTACAAACTCGTACAAGAAAAAGGTTTTTCGATAATTTTGTTTACAAATCTTTGCACGAGATCCATGGCTTTGGGTGACTCGGGGTTTCCGCGACGTGAAAAAGCGGTTTTCGCGGCCCGAAGAACCCAACAGTGGTATCAGAGCCACGTGCAAAGACTTGTACGAGTTCGTTTGTATTTTTATGAAAAATATACCTTCTGTGATTTTCTGTAAAAATTGAGTTTTTAGAGTTTTTATGAGTAATTTTTCCGTAGAAGCGAAGCACAAGTGTCTCGGCACTTGTAGGCTTCGGCTACCAGAAAGATTTTGCCCCAAATCCGTTTGGGACAGCGGGGTCGGGTGCCATTAGATCAAAAAGGAGCAACTCACGATGGTTAGATCGTGGGTAGGGGCATTGCCCCTAACCCCGCAAGGGAATTTGCTCCGCGATTGCACCCGAAATCGCTAAAAACGAACCCGCCGGGAAGATTTTTCTGAAACGGCAATGTCTCGACCCAAATCGTTTTGGGACAGCGGGTTTAGGCGCTGTTGGATCGCAAAGGAACCCTCGCAATGGTTAGATCGCGGGTAGGGCGCTGCCCCTGGGCCCATGGATTGCGTCCGAAACCGCTAAACGGGACCACCGAAATTTTACTCGTGATAATTGTAAAAATTATTTTAAAATTACAGAAAATTATGAAAAGTATATAATTTTGAATTATATATTAATTTGTGATAGTCATGGCCCAAAATACCCAATAAGATTGGATTTATGTTGTAATTCATAATACGGCCTGCGTGCCGTCATATGATTGTGTGTGTTGTATTTTTATTTTTATTTTCCACGGCCTGCGCGTCGTGCCTTTCTCTTATTCTGGTTGTAAATTAGATTTAGACTCGAATGTAACTCGAGTTTCAAATTGTAATGTACAAATTGGAGCGGTGGAGGGTCCACACGAGAGTGTTACTAGGCGAGCACGAGCAACACAAGGTGGTCAAAGGGAGGAGCTTGGAGAAGCTGTTGACCCTAGGTTGACCATTCGATCTTCTCATTGGCTTGAGAAGATCGTAGTAGGGCCATGACTAAATCACAAATAGATTAATTAATTAATTGTTATGTATCTGATGCATGTTTAATAATTAATTAATTAATTAGTGCCTTAACGATTAGATTAGATCTAAGTCGTGCACATGATGCACCCTTGCGATTAGATTAGATCTAAGTCGTGCACAAGATGCATCCTTCTCGATTAGATTAGATCTAGATCGAACCAACTCTAAATGCCTAACCGTGCCGTGATACCTATCACTACCTCGATCACATGTATTGTTGAATCTGCCAAAGCAGAGCAATACATATTATCTTGGTAGGGTACGGAGGGACAATCTTGGTCCCGCCTATCAACGCATGGGTGAATACAAACTCAATTAGATTGAGTATTCCTAGTTACTCGGTTGGATCGAGTCAACTATAGGCATTCTTCCAATAGTTGGAAAGGTAGGACAAAATCACGTTTATATTAACTCTCGGGCATATTAGCCAAAGCTAACTCGAGTTTTAATATAAATATGGATCTTGATCCTATAAACAAGAGTTGCATAGAGATGTAATTGGTAATCGTTACCTACTGATCATACTAAGCCTTGGGCGTATTAGTCAAAGCTAACTCAAGGGTTAGTATGATGTGGATCTTGTCCCACAAGAATTATAGTATTCAGTGGGAGCATCATTTAGTTAAAGGCCTAATTAAATAATTTTAAAAGAATATGATATTTATTTCTGCAAATTTTCTGTTGTAGATAACCATGACGTCGAACACGAATTCCTTCTCCCTGCGATCTGTACTTGAAAAGGACAAGCTCAACGGAGCGAATTTCCTGGACTGGTACAGGAACTTGAGAATAGTTCTCACCCAAGAACATGCGCTCTGGAGCACCCCATTCTGAGGCTCCTCCCCCGCCAATGCCCATGAGTGACAAAGATGCTTACAAGAAGCATCAAGACGACGCATTAGATGTGTCCTGTCTAATGCTCACGACCATGAACTCGGAGTTCTTAAGCAACATGAGTTGATGGGCGCTTACGATATGGTTGAGCATCTTCGCCAACTATATCAGGGACAAGCGAGGCATGAGAGATTTGAGATCTCTAAGGCACTGTTTCAATGCAAGATGTCAGACGGGGCTCCTGTAGGTCCTTATGTACTCAAGATGATTGGGTACATAGAAAACCTACAAAGACTGGGGTTCCCACTTGGCCAAGAGCTGGCCACTGACTTGATCTTGCAGTCCTTGCCGGATAGCTATAGTCAATTCGTTCTCAACTATAACATGAACGAGATTGACAAGCCACTGCCCGAGCTACTTAGAATGTTACGAACTGCTGAGATTAACCTTAAGAAGGTTAAGCCCATTCTGATGGTCCAGAAGCACAAGGGCAAGGGCAAGCCCAAAGGTAAGGGAAAGTCTCAAACCAAAGGCAAAGGCAAGGCACTGAAGCCTAAAGGAGGGGTCGCCAAGGATGCTACCTGCTTCCACTGCGGTCAGACCGGGTACTGGAAGAGGAACTGCAAGGTATACTTGGAGGATCTTAAGAAGAAGCGAAGTGAGACTTCCACTTCAGGTATATATGTTATAGAAGTCAATCTATCTATTTCTACATCATGGGTATTAGATACTGGATGTGCTTCTCATATTTGTACTGATGTGCAGGCGCTGAGAAATAGCAGAGCATTGGCAAAGGGCGAGGTGGACCTACGAGTAGGCAATGGAGCACGGGTTGCTGCTGTTGCTGTAGGAACTTATCAGCTATCTCTGCCCTCTGGGCTTGTACTAGATTTAGATGATTGTTGTTATGTGCCTGCTCTTACTAAGAACATAGTTTCAGAAAGGATACTCTTTTATAATAAAAGACAAATGTTGTTCTGTTTATTTAAAAGATATGTTCTATTGTAGTGCACCACTAATAAACGGACTCTATATTCTAGATCTTGAGAGCCCTATCTATAACATTAGTACCAAGAGGTTCAAGTCAAATGACATGAACTAAACTTATCTCTGGCACTGTCGCTTAGGTCATATAAATGACAAGCGCTTATCCCAGCTCCATAAGGATGGTTTGCTGGACTCATTTGATTTTGAATCATATGAGATATGCGAGTCATGCCTACGAGGCAAGATGACCAAGACTCCCTTTAGTGGGCACAGCGAGAGAGCGACTGATTTGTTAGAACTCATACATAGTGATGTATGTGGCCCTTTCAATATCGCTGCTAGAGGCGGTTATAGGTACTTCATCACATTTACTGATGACTTCAATAGATATGGTTATGTGTATTTGATGACACATAAATCTGAATCCTTTGAAAAGTTCAAAGAATTCAAGAATGAAGTATAGAACCAGCTTGGCAAGAGTATTAAGGTACTTCGATCAGATCGAGGTGGTGAATACTTAAGCCATGAGTTTCATGACTACTTAGCTAAGTGTGGGATTTTATCTCAACTCACTCCTCCTGAAACACCACAGTGGAATGGTGTATCCGAAAGGAGGAATCGTACCTTATTAGATATGGTACGATCTATGATGAGTCACACAGATCTTCCGACATATCTATGGGGATATGCTCTAGACACGGCAGCTTTCATTCTCAACCGAGTTCCATCCAAGGCCGTGATAAAGACACCATATAGGATATGAACTGGGAGAGATGCCCAGGTGTCTTTCATGAGGATTTGGGGTTGTGAGGCTTACGTACGATGTCAAGTCTCAGACAAATTAGGACCCAAACCCGACAAGTGCTATTTCATTGGATATCCCAAGGAAACTAAGGGATATTACTTCTACATTCCCAGTCAGCACAAGGTAGTTGTGGCAAAGACTGGGGTCTTTCTAGAAAGGGACTTTGTTTCTAGAAAGACTAGTGGGAGCACATTCAATCTTGAAGAAGTTCAAGATGCGAACAATAGCACTGATGCCTCGATGGAAATTGAACTGGAACCACAAAGTGTTGTGGATGATGTTGTTCCACAAAGAGTTGAGGAACAATAACCGGTTCAAGTAGACATACCTCTTCGCAGGTATGATAGGGTACGTCGTCAGCCTGAGAGATACTCATTTCTCTTATCTGACCATGATGACATTGTGCTCATAGAGGATGAGCCCACCACCTATCAGGAAGCTGTGATGAGACCAGATTCCGAGAAATGGCTAGAGGCCATTCTCGGAGCTGGAATCTTCGATTCGATGATGCGATCAAACAGTTTGGTTTCATCAAGAATGAAGATGAGCCTTGTGTCTACAAGAAGGTTGTAGAAAACATAGTTGTCTTCCTCATATTGTATGTGGATGACATACTACTCATTGGGAAGGACATCCCTATACTTCAGTCTGTCAAGACCTGGCTAGGGAGTTGCTTTTCAATGAACGACTTAGGTGAGGCATCCCACATTCTTGGGATACAGATCTATAGAGATAGATCTAAGAGATTGCTTGGCCTAAGTCAGAGTACATACATTGACGAGGTACTCCTACGGTTTGCCATGCAGAACTCCAAGAAGGGATTTCTGCCGATGTCACATGGCGTGAGTCTTTTGAAGACTCAAGGTCCCTCTTCTGGAGAGGAGAGAGACCGTATGGATCAGATCCCTTATGCCTCAGCTATAGGATCGATCATGTACGTCATGCTATGTACTCGACCTGATGTCTCGTATGCTTTGAGCATGATGAGCATATACCAGTCAGATCCAGGTGAAAGTCACTGGATAGCAGTCAAGAATATTCTTAAGTACTTAAGAAGGACTAAAGAATATTTTTTGATATATGGAGGCAATGATAAGCTAGCTGTAAAGGGTTACAGTGATGCTAGCTTCCAGACCGACCAGGATGACTATAGATCGCAGTCAGGGTTCGTATTCTACTTGAATGGTAGTGCTATGAGCTAGCAGAGTTCACAGCAGTTCTACAACGTTTCCATCTTATTCGAGAGATTATCGATAGAGGAGATGTGAAGATTTGCAGAGTATCTATAGAAGCTAACATCGCAGATCCCTTGACCAAGGTTTTGGCACAGAGAAAGCATGATGGTCACACTAGGTCATTAGGCCTTAGAGCCTATACTGATTGGCACTAGTGCTAGTGGGAGATTGTTAGTTAGAGCCCTAGAGCCAATCATTTGATGATTGTATGGACTCATTGTAGCATATTCTTGTATATTAATAAAGGCATTTGTTTAGTTATTATACTTATTTGTATTAGTGTCAAATAGACTAAGTATAATAGCGTCCTTAAGTAGAAGGTTCATACATATATCAATCGATTAGTTGAATCGATAGTGAGATGATATAGGGAACACTACTCTAAATCATTCCTAGTCGAGTATTAACATTCAGGGACAATGTTAATGCAATAAGACTAGCATGTAGGTCAGCTCGATGACTTGATCCCACAAGTCATGGATATAGAGATATCAAGCTGACACATGGGTATACATTGGAGAATGTATACTGAATGACCCGCCATGAGAAAGTATCATGGATCGTTATATAAGTGTCATATACTTTCTCATGTGGCTATTAGTATGACTATTAGTCCTTAGACCTGAAGTCACCATGGATCCCTACATAAGGAGTTATGTACTTTGGTTTCGTCAAACGTCACCCGTAACAGGGTGGACTATAAAGGCGATTACTGGGTCTGTAACAAATTATGCAGAGGGATGTGAGTGATGTAGATGGGATCTATCCCTCCCATATGACGGGAGCGACATCAATATTCTTGATAGAGTTAGACCACGAAGTGCATGGCCATGCCCAAATGAGTCAACATTAGATGTTGAGCTCATTTGATCGAGTGAGTCTACTTGGAGTTCATGATTTAGATTGATTAGAGGATGACACGGGCTATGTCTCATATTGATTAATCTAGATGTCTAGGATAGAAGAACAATGACATATTTTGTGAGGAGTCACAATTGGTAGTCATAAGGTGATGTCGGATCTCGACATTCTTGTAACTTGGGTAGTAATGATGTGTTGCTAGATACCGCTCATTACTTATGCTCCTAAATGGGCTTAGGGCATTGGCAACGTTACAAGAACCTATAGGGTCACACACTAAGGACAATTAGATGGAGATTTGGTTCATATGATGAACTAAGAGGATTAGATTCATTTGATGAATCATATTGGATTAAGAGTAATCCAAATTGGGCTAATTGAGTTGGACTCAAGTTGATTCATGTATTCAATGAGTCTAATTTAGATTATGACTCATTAAATCAACTTAATTTAATGAATTAGATTCATTATATTAAGTTGGCTTGAATCATATGGTTGGATTAGATCAACCATGAGAGAGATTTGATCAAGTTTGACTTGATTTGAGAGGAAGAGAAAAAGTCATGTTTGACTTGACTTTTTGCCACATCACTAGTGAGTTGGCAAGATGTGGACCAATAGGATTGCTCCATATCATCAATGTGTGCCACCTCATGGAGGTTACATGCCTCCATAGCATTTAATGTGGCCGGCCCACATTAAATGAGGAGGTTACACTTGTTGCCATGTCATTTAGTGAGGTGGCAAGATGTGGACCAATAGTGTTGATCCACATCATCCTAGAGTGTCACCTCATGGGGGTTACAACTCTTAATGGTCTCCACATTAATTGGAATTAATGTGGGGGTTACACCTCCTAGAGTGGCCTGCCACTTGATGGCTAAGGGGTTGTTTGAATTTCCTCTCATTGATTTCATTCACTCTTCTTCTCCCTTGGGTGCTCTCTCTTCTCCTTCTCCCATTCCTTGGCCGAACACTCCATTGGTGCTAGCACACCTTGTGTTTTGGTCATCTCCTTCTACTTGTGTCCGTGTGGATACATATAGAGGTTATCTACTTTGACAACTAGAGATCCGGCGACATCTTGGACAAGCGGGAACGCGAAGCGCTTCGCTACAAGGGTAATGATCTTAACTTTAGTGTAGATCTAAAGTTTTTACAAACTCGTACAAGAAAAAGGTTTTTCGATAATTTTGTTTACGAATCTTTGCACGAGATCCATGGCTTTGGGTGACTCGGGGTTTCCGCGACGCGAAAAAGCGGTTTTCGCGGCCCGAAGAACCCAACACTCTTGGCATTGTACCTATGGATCATCATAAATTCGATCACTACAAGTATGCTGATCTTGCCTACGAACGTCTATCAGTGAATCATTGATGAGTTAACTTTGTTGCCAATTTAATCGTAGATTGTCGAACGACAACGAGGACGTTGTGGTTAGGACCATAGATGAACACAAACAAGAAGAGGATTAGAATGATAGTCAGTGAGTTCTCAGCACAACCACTCTGATGCTCAAGTTATAGGATGAAAAAGAGAAGTATTAGAATTTTGATGTACAGATGTGTGCGTGTGTACCTAGATACCGAAAAGGACTACCTTTTATAAAGAAACCACATACTTTTTTCTTCCGTTTCTCCTCCCATGTTGTCGTTATTTAATTCTTTAAATAATGCTAGACTTGTTGTTGTTGTTTTTTTCCTAAAATAATCTTAGATTTGCATGATAATATCTCTTTCCTAAAATAATCCGAGATTTGCACGATGATTTATTCTTTTCCTGAAATGATCCTGCATCGCCAAGAGACCGGGAATCCAAGGAGACAGGGCTCGAGAGACTAGGAGACTAAGGAATCGAGAGGCTCAATGGGCCGAGAGGCTAAGGAGTCGGCAAGTTAAGGAGTCGGGTGTCAACTTGACTTTCCTCTGTTAGAACCACTTCAGCAGGTTTTACCAATCTTCTCTTATCCACATGACGCTCACTGATCACTCCCTGGATCATAAATCTTTTCTTCAAGTCTAATCGAAAGAGGCTAGAGTTCGACTAATTAAACTGTTGTGTAATCAAAATGATTCCAGTTGCCTCGGTTGCTTAAGCCATGTGGAAGATCCATTACTTATTTATGAAGAGATTACACATTAAATATTAGCATGTCTCAATCATCATGCCTTTAAATGCATCCACTCCTTTTAAGCATGTCACTTGCATTATCCACCTTGATTCCTAATCCCAGAATGCACCAGTGAACTTCCAAGGTTACATCATATTAATGTGATGAGACTTACAATAGGGAAGACTAGGTGTCTTTTAACAAGTAATGATTATTCTAAATTTTTATTTGTCTCATGTGCTTGATCTCACGATGGAAAATCTATCCCGCTCTTATAACAATAGAGATCCAACGGTCCCTATTGAATGAGTTAAGCAATATTAGGTCATATAAGAACATTTTTACATGCAGTTGCTGATTTTTCAATAATTGTTTCTTTGTCTTCATCTTCTTAGTCTCCGAGTTTTCCGCTCCACCTAGTAAGTTGCTTAACTTCATCTTTATAATTTTTTCTTTAATTAGTCCCTTGGTAGCACATTCAATGGATGGAGAATCTTTTTCCGCTCCTTAGTATAGATCTACCACTTCGAGTTTTACTGATGTATCCTTAGATTGGTTAAGGATAACTTATGGAGTTTTGGCTGATCATCTATTAAGGCTTCTGAATGACAACGATCAGCCAAACTGTCCTCCTCCAGGCTTTATAACTTTCTTCTGATGCCACATGTTGAGTGGACTATGCTTCCCTTACCCTATTTTCTTTATTGAAGTATCACGATACTTTTGCATCCCGTTGTCATAACTTGGCCCCAATTCTTTTCGTATTTTGACTGGGGTAGTGAATCTTTTCCATTTATATTGTATTCCACTTTCTTCTCGCTTCTTTCATTTTTTTTTCTTTTACCCAAAGAAGATGGATGATGAAGTCTTCTTCTTTTCCTCCTGATCTGGGATTAACTTGATCAAGGAGTTTCCTTCATCCCATAAGGGATGGAAACTCCAATTCTTTTTCATCAACCCACTAGGCTCCATTTCTTGGTTGACTCGCTGTCAATGAGAATTTCCCTCACTCTGTCTTTGAAAGACTACTACTTTGAGCGAGGCAATTAGAATGCATCCCATAAGCTACTAAGCATGCAGTTTAGCAGCAATGTCCTACTCGATGAACGACTATTGCATATGCTCAAGCTAAGCCCAAGACCAACTTCCCTTAATGCTTTATTTGGTAAGAACCCTTATTATTGTAAGTTTTGATATCTAACTAAAGACATGTTAAATTTTTCGGCTGAGACGATGATAAAGACATCACTAAACAAGGTGATGAAGCTCACTACAGTAGAATTGGAAGTGCACAGAGTGACTATCATTGACCTTACCGAGGCGGCCCCTAAGGAAGGAGCACCACCAGCTTTGGCTACAACTCTAATAGAGAGGGCTTCCCAATCTGCTGCGAGAGTGCCAAGCTAGACAAGAGAATCTAGGAGGTCTCCTTACCATCGATCAAGCACCTCGAGACTGACTTTGTCCACGGAGTTAGAAGCCCCCCTCAAAATTTTGAGAAAAAAGTGTCACCTGTTTGGACTCTCAACCGAACAATCAGGTCCATCCACTCCTGCTCAAGTCTTCATCGGATCCTTAACTTCACTAATATGTTCGGCAATTCAACCACTAGATACACTAGTCAGATCAAAGGACCACCTGGTATGACGCACCTCTCAACATCTCCTAGGTCCTCCATTTTTCTGCCTCTTGTCAAATCAAAGACTTCACACATAGAGGTGGGTCCTTTGCATGCTCCCTTGGACTTGAGTTCTTCGGGCCACCAGGGAAAGTTGTTAGGTGAAGAAGACATCCCCCCCCCCCCACACACACACACAAACTAAAACGCAGTCCAAGAAGAGCACAGGACAGACTTCACCCTTTATTGTCCAGCAACCCTCGCCTTGAAGAACGAGGAAGCAGCAGCCAAGGACATGCCCATCCGAGCTTTAGCAAAGGAACTTCTGTGGGATGGGGCTAAGCACATGTCTCAATTACTGATATTCGGCCAGTGATACCTTGAGATCTACAGAGTCATTGAGATCTCTAGGTCTGCATAACTGAACTAGAGACCTAGTTAGCTGCAACCCCTTCTCAAGAAGTTTTGACTGTGGCTTAGTAGGAAATAATCATCACACAGTTAGAAGTCGATTATCTAAAGTGACAACAAGCAGACCTCGCTTTTGACTAAGCAGCGATCACCTGACTGAGGAGGAGGATAGAGGAGATGAAGGAAGAAAGAATTAGCTTGACACATAACGTGAGTCAGTTGCAGGTAGAGATAGACACGCTGACAATTGCTGCAGCTAATCATCAAATGAAATTGCAAGCTGCCGCAGCAAAGGAGGCAGCTGTCCAGGATGGTTTCCAGCTGGTAGGAGTTGGAACTTTTGAGAGTGGAACTGGGAGCCACTTGAAGGGAGGCTATGTCAGTGAAGGCCTTGGCAGAAACACGATGATGCAATTAGAGGCCACCCTTATCATAATTGAAGATACCCAAGTTAAGGCATGGGGTCCGAAGGTCTCCCTGATAGAGTTACAGGCCTTTGTGGCAAAGCTAGAGGTCCAGAAGGACTAGTTGTAAGGCTAGATGTTCGAGCTTAAGGAGCACTAGGTGGGAGAGGATGAGCACGGAGCCATTAGGAAAAAAGAATTCCTTTGATTGAAGGAATTTTATGATATGGCCAACTTCTGCCTCATCCGAATGGTGCAGCATGGAATTGATGACACATTGAAGCAACTAGCAAAAATGGAAAGCTTCCTACTGACTCCCCCTCCCCAATCATTGACCTTTTGAAAATCAATGAGAGCATCCCTGATAATGATGCTATTAACTTTTAAGATGTACTTATATTTTGTAATAGATTTTTTTTTTGTCAATATGATGGAAGTTTGGGGAATTTGTGTTACTTTCCACTATGATTGTAGAGACGAGGAGGATCTTGAATTGGAATACGCTCGAGTTTGGACCCTAAAAAGTATAAAATGATACTGTACTCGCTCAACCATTGTACGAAGGGGAGTTCGATACTATAGCCTGGAGGATCTCAACTCTAACTACGTTCAAGTCTGGGGTAGTTTGGGCCCTGAAAAGACAAGGTGAAATGATACTCGCTTGACCCTTGTTTGAAGGAAAGTCCATTATCGCAGCCTGGAGGATCTCGACCCCGATTAAGTTTAAGTTCAGGGGAGTTTGAGCCCTGAAAAGGATAAGGAGATGTAATACTCACTCGATCCTTGTACGAAGAGGAGTCTTCTACCACAGCCTAGAAGATCTTGACCTAGACTATGTCAAAGTCTGGGGGAGTTTGTATCCTAAAAAGGACAAGGTGATATGGTATTTGTATCCTAAAAAGGACAAGGTGATATTGTATTCGATCGAACCTTATATGAAGAGGAGTTTGCTCCCGCATTGTGGAGGATCTCAACCTTGACTATGTCAAAGTCTAGGGGAGTTTGGGTCCTAAAAAGGAAAAGATGAACAGTACTTGCTCAACTCTTGTACGAAGGGGAGTCCTGTTATGTTTGAGAGGTGTCCTAAGGCAATCACCTTATAGTTTGTACTATTTGTTTCGATAAATATAGATTCGCTATTTGAGTGCACTTTATTTATGCATTTGAATAGTTTTAAACTCATTTACTGAATGCTCGTAATACAACTCAGAGCATGAGAGAACTTGTGATTAGATCACAACTAGTGAGAGTCTCTATATGTGTAATTATGAAAGTATTGAAACATTTCCTAGTCAATGAATTGATGTATTCAGACATCATCAGTTTTATGAGACTAACACGGGTTATACTCCTGGGTCTAAACTAAGCAGTTGTTTCTCAAGCTTTCGTTTCTTCTTCCTTCTCTTGGATTACATCGCCTCCACGCTTGGCTACTACTAATCGGAGGCAAATCTTGTTGCTCACCAAAATTGTCTTGAAGATCTCAGCGTGGATACGAATAGAGACAAGGTTAGTGGATGTTACTAAGTTGATGCCCTTTTTCCTTACGCATCATCCGTAAGGTACGCCTAGAATAATGATTATTCTTAAAATTTTGTTTTATGATTATGTCTGTATGATTATATCCTGAATGCGTGTGGTGTGTGTATTGTAATAAAATAGTTTTATTATCATATGTTTACTTTTGCTGCATGTTTTACAAAACATGTTAAGCATATACCTATGAGGTATATCCCAATAGTGGTATCAGAGTCTGATCGTGCTTCAACATGATAGTAAAATTAGTTTTATGAATTGTAGTAATCATAGTTTTATTATTTTGGATATTAGGGAAATACTAATAAGGAAAATTGTTTCCTGATTCGAGATTGAAATCACACAGAATCGTTTTTAATTGGTCTGCCAATCGATTGACATGCCTGTCAATCGATTAAGTGACCGATTCAATCAATCTGCCAATCGATTAACATGACTGTCAATTGATTAAGCGACCGATTCAATCGATATGTAGTTCAAATTCATGATAAAAGCTTCTCATAATCAATTGGAATTTATTCTCAATCAATTAATGAGTCAAAATCATGAAAATTGACCTCTAGATCGATTGACTGATCGATTCAATCGATCCCAATCGATTGACGAAAGTCATCAATCGATTAAGCAGCAAAAATCTGGAATAGAACATTTCATAATCGATTATCGAATCGATTGAGCATCTGAATCAATTATCCAATAGATTCAGAGCTCTAAAATTAATTCAGAGCTCTGAAATCGATTCAAAGCTCTAAAATCGTGTATAAAGAGCTTCTTAATCGATTGCTGAATCGATTAAGCATCTCAATCGATTACCCAATCAATTAAGAGGTTTGTATTCACGAATAGAAAGGTTCCGTAATCCATCAAGGATCTATTGAATCGATTAATGAATTGATTAATGTCCATTCTATTCAAAAGTTGAAAATGTTGTAATCGATTATTAATCGATTGGGAACTTCCCAATCGATTAGTGAATTGTGTCAATCGATTGACACAACTTGAATCGATCCCAAAAATTCTAATTTGGGAAATTCGATAATAATTAAGGAAATTATAATTAAGGAAATTATTTCTTAATTAGATTTACTTAATTAAAATTATTTTTTTAAGATAAATATGTGATTAGATTTGAAAATTTGTTTCCTAATCTAAATTAAGGAATTTTAGTTTATGGAAATCAAAACCTTAAATATATTTTATATCCAAATAAAATTATGATAACTATAAATTTGTTAATGTTATGTCATATCGTATGTCATATAGATCCATTAATTAATTTTAATATTATTCTATGATTAGATGTAATTATGTCATGTGTGTGTGATGTCATGTCATCATATTTGCTATACTTGTGATGCCATATAGATAGATTATATGTATGATGACAATGAGACCTAAATCCCTTACAAAATATTAAAACTTACACTTTCTATCAATATGGTAAGAATAAGAGTTTAACTACTTGTTTGAGTTGTTGTGCCAAAGCTAAGCTCAAAATGAAATTAAACATGTTTGAACCATTGAGATACAATCTCATGATTAACGGGTTGGTTTTAACTTAAAGCGTTGATCTATTGTATCAAAGTCAAGGTCAACATGAATAGAGGTGAAGTTGGGTGATATACATTTGGTGTATATTTGTCAATGTGTTAGCAACCCGATGTTTATGCAAATATCAATTGGTTGATAGCATAATATGATAGTTGCATATGTGTGATATGTAATCGGTATATTTGATACCTACCACTATAGCTAAGTATGACTTGTTGTGCCAAATCTAAGGTTATTCTTATTTAAAGTGAATATCAACTCATTGGAGAAAACCTACCATCTCCCAAATTTATAAGTATGAGCTCTTGAATTTGATAAATAAGCAGAAATTTTTTATTATATGTAAACAATTTACATTATTAAAATCATCTCTCTTATTTATTTTTATTTTTTTATATTTTTAGGTTAATCATTTAATTATGACGTTTTTGAATTTATGTTTGTTAATGGACTCGAAGAACCTGGCTGGGCTGAACTTCTTGGACTGGTTTCGAAACATAAGAATTGTTCTCAAGGCCGAGAAACTTGTATATGTCCTTGAAAAGACACTTCCCACAAATATAGCAGATGATAGAACGCTAGATCATATATTGGCCTTTGAAAAGAAAATGGTTGATTCTGAGTTTGTGAGTTGCTTCATGCTGGCCTCGATGTCTCCTAAACTGCATAAACAACATGAGCATATGGATGCTTATATGATTATTTTTCATCTGCATGAACTATTTGATAAGCAAGCTAGATCCAAATAGTTCAAGGTCACCAAGCTGCTCTTTTGCTCCAAGATGTAGGAGGGTTCATCTGTGGTACAATTTGTGCTAAAGATGAATGACTACATTGAGCATTTGGGGTCACTTGATTTTGCATTGGATCATGAATTAAGCATTGACTTAATTCTACATAGTTTACCCACTATCTATTCATAGTTTGTGATGACCTATCGGATGAACCACCTTGAATCCATAATTCCAAAGTTGATCAACATGCTCAAAGAAGTAGAACCTTTTGTAAAGAAAGAACATAAGACATTGATGTTAGTAGACTCCTCAAAGAAAGGTTCTAAGAGGAAACCAAAACATCAAACCACTGGGAAGAAGAAAAAGACCAATACAATAGAACCAACAACAAAGGGCCCATGCCATCATTGTAGCAAGATGCGACACTAGTGAAGAAATTACAAAATTTATCTTGAGTTCGTGAACAAGAAGAAGGCATCTGATGCCCTATTTGCTTTAGGTATTTTTATTATTGATTGTCATGCTATTTCCTCTAACACTTGGATTTTGGATGTCGAGTGTGGCTCACATATATGTAATGACATACAGAGACTAAGGAATAGCAGAAGTTTTGTCAAGGGAGAAACAAATCTACGAGTTTGTAATGGAGCAAAGGTTGCAGCTATCACTATCGGAACATATTTATTGAAGCTTCCTAGTATACTTGTTTTAGAACTGGATAATTATTATTTTATTCTTGCATTAATAAAGAATATTTTTTCTATTTCTTGTTTAAATAGGAAAGATTTTCATCTAACTTTTAGTAACAATTATTGTTATATAACTTTGAATAGTATTCTTTACGATACAAGAACTTTATACAATGACATCTGCACGTTAGATATATCCGTTGATGTATTCAAAATGAGCAACAAATGTGATAAAAAAAAAAGATGATCAAATAGCCTCATGTTGGTGCGGGAAGCATCCGACGATCGAACCGGTGTTTTGATTATGTCAAAGGGTTCAAGTTAAGTTGTTTTGTTATCTAATGAGCTTAAACAAGTGTGCAGGAAAGTCCTAACTGCGGTTAGGCAGGTGAAAATCCTAAGGGGTGGTAACCTTAGGTCCTAGGGGGTGGTAACCCTAGGTGGAGGAAAACCCTAAGGGGCGGTAACCTTAGGTCCTAGGGGGTGGTAACCCTAGGTGGAGAAAAATCCTAGGGGGCGGTAACCCTAGGTCCTAGGGGGTGGTAACCCTAGGCGGAAAGTCTAGTCGGTCTGGAGGACCAGACTAGCGTCAGGTAAATCTCCTGAGTGGAGTAGGTGAGGACGCGTTCCTCGTAGAGGGAACAGTAGGCGTCCGAAGGCTGTCAACTCATTTGTTTATATATTATCTTTTGTGTTCTAACTCTGTTTTGCAGGAAACTAACACTTTTGTGCAGGGTTAGTACTGACCGGGATCGGTCGACCGAACCTTGGGATCGGTCGACCGAACCTCCAAGCTACCAGACCAGGTTGGACCAGGGATTGGTCGACCGGACCTCGGGATCGGTCGACCGAACCTGGGATAGGTGTCGACTAGATCAAGCCGAGGTGTGCGGGTCGAGGAGATTGATCGGTCGACCGAACCCAGGGATAAAGTTTGACCAGATCGAAGCGGAGCGATGGATGGACGGATCAGATGCGGTGGAGATCATCTGATCGGTCGACCGAACGTGAGGATCGGTCGACCGAACGTGAGGATCGGTCGACCGAACGTGAGGATCGGTCGACCGATCCGCTTCGGGTCAAATCTGATCCCGAGATTGGGGATTTGGATCAGACCTTGCAGAGCTATAAAAAGAGGCCTCGAGGTG
Organism: Zingiber officinale; assembly: GCF_018446385.1. NCBI lineage: Eukaryota > Viridiplantae > Streptophyta > Magnoliopsida > Zingiberales > Zingiberaceae > Zingiber > Zingiber officinale. The sequence continues at coordinate 75,673,535 of NC_055994.1, forward strand.
CAGCTCAGAATATCAACTTCGAACAGAAAACTCTGCTCTTCCATGTGCTGCTGCTAAACGCCTCAACAACTCTCTACTCCAACGAATCAATCCAAAGTTTTCTATTTTCCTTTTCGTTGGTATAGTTTATTTACTGCAATTACTTGTACTTATTCACTTGTAAAGATTTGCGCTATATAGTTGTTGCCCACCGAAAGCGGTCAAGGATTGCGGGCCTTCGAGTAGGAGTCGAGATAGGCTCCGAACGAAGTAAATCAATTGTGTCTTTGCATTTACTTTACTTTTCATTTCCACTGCGTTACTTTAGTTACTCGAACGATTTCCGTAAATCGATAAAATAGCCACGAGCGCTATTCACCCCCCCCCCCCCTCTAGCGCTTTCGATCCATCAATTGGTATCAGAGCGGGGTCATTTTGAATCGGTGCAACCACCATTCAAAATAATTTTTTGTGGTATTTTCAGATTTTTCGGAGTCAATTAGAATTTAGCTTTATAGCTATATTTTAATTCTTTTCTCGAATCAGTTTCTGCTCGAGGTTGGTGCAACACCACCCGAGTTCGTGTTCTATTTTCTTCTTCCAGCACTACTAATCCAGGACCAAGTCCTGGGATTTTCTTGCTATTTTTTTTTATCTAAAATGGCCCTTCAAGAAGGCTACAGTACAGCCCGCCCCCCGCTATTCACTGGAGACGACTTCGGGTACTGGAAGGGTCGGATGGAGGCATATCTCCAGACTCATTTCGAAGTCTGGATGATTGTCAAAACCGGATTCCAACTACCAACCGATAGCGCTGGCAAACCACTACCATACGAGGACTGGGACGCATCTCTGATTAATAAGGTGGAAGCCAATGCCAAGGCGACCTGCACCCTCCAGTGTGGCCTATCAAAAGAAGAACTCAACCGCGTCGGCCCTTTCAGCAGTGCCAAGGAGCTGTGGGATAAGCTCATTGAACTTCACGAGGGGACGTTCGACACCAAAGTAAGTAAAAGAGACTTAATTTTCAATAAATTGTTTAATATCAAACTGCAGGAAGGTGAGACAGCTGCCCAACTCCATGCCCGGATTCAAGATCTGCTCAACGGTCTTCATGCAATTGGACAGAAGGTAGATAACCGGGACATCATAAGGTATTCTTTAAACGCCTTTCCGAGGAACACCTTGTGGACATCCATGGTAAATGCCTACAAGGTTTCTAAGGATTTATCTACTATTAAGTTAGATGAACTTTTTGCAGAATTCGAACTTCATGAACAGACTAATGCAAACCCGACCGAGAAAGGGTTGGCTTTGGTTACAGGAACAAGAAGAATGCGCGAATCAAAGATGAAGCGCAGAACCGAACCTAAGTCAGAAGAAGAACCAGATTCGGAAGACGACGATGAGCTTACAACTGAAATAGTCAACCTGGTAAAGAAACTCTGCAAAAAGAAGGGCTTCAACAAAAAGGATGTCAGAAAAGCTATCCAGTCCAAAGAAGCCCAACCAAGCTCGAAGGTCAAATTCGAAGTGACCTGCTACGGGTGCAATCAAAATGGGCACATCAAGGCAAACTGCCCGAACCAGAAGGATCCAAAGAAACCAAAGAGAAAGAAGGCATTGAAGGCAACATGGGATGAGTCTTCTTCCGAGGAATCCGACGATGAAGAACTCGAGCAAACGAACTTTCTTGCGTTGACAGCCCGGGACTACAACAACGAATCCGGAAGTCCGAGAGAAGCCACGGATCCGCATCCGTTTCCGAAGGGCCAAACCCCTCTGTAAGTAAAAATCGCTTATATAGCTTAATTAATTATTTAATGCATAAAGTAGCTAAGTCCAAAATTTGAATCAAGTCGCTTCAAAAGGAGGTAACACTCCTTAAAGAAACAACAAATAACGAATCCTTGACTGATCCAGTTCAGACTGGAACCTCAACTCAAGTTCAGAAACTTGAGGAAGAGAATTCTAACCTGAAAAGTCAAGTCAAGGATTTGAAGACAACCTTAGAACGATTTTCCCTGGGATCCAAGAATCTTGACTTGATTCTTGGAATACAAAGGGTAATCTACAATAAAACTGAACTAGGATACAAATCTAAAAAGAAATATAAGTCATATTTATCTCTCATACAAAGAACAAATAGAAAAATGGTCCAAGCATGGGTTGCCAAGTCCAACCTGATCAATCAAGTTGGACTCGGACAATATTGGGTTCCCAAGGATCAAATACATTACCTCGATAGACCATATCGAGGCTATGATCCAGGGGGAGCTAAAACGATTAAAATTCGAAATTAAAATTAAAAATTCAATTAAAAATTCAAAATTAAAATTAAAAATTCAATTAAAAATTTGAAATTAAAATTAAAAATTAGAAATTAAAATTAAAAACTCAATTAAAAATTTGAAATCAAAATTAAAAACTCAATTAAAAAATTCAAAATTAAAAATTCAAAATTAAAATTCAATTAAAAATTCGAAATCAAAATTAAAAACTCAATTAAAAAATTCCAAATTCAAAATTCAAAATTAAACTTAACATTCGAAATTCAATTGAAAATAGAAAGAGGATCCAAAATAGCTGGCACCCGCAACTAAACTACCCGACTGGGTAACCAAACTTAATCTACCCGAAATGGGTAAACAAGAGTAGACTACCCGGCAGGGTAATTTAAGTCAGATAAAATAGGTTAGGTTTAACTTGATCCACGGTACTGGTGAAGTTTTTGGATGATAGTACGTTAGGGAAGCTTGGGCATCGCATGTCTAGGAAGATATGGCTTCGACCTGGTGCATTTGGTCAAGTGGAACTGACCGAAGCTACCCTTAAATGGATCCTAACTAGTTAGACCAAGGTTTAGTATTAAGTTCAATGGGTAGGACTATTTGGAAAATCTCGAAGGCATGGTTACTTTAATGAGTTCCTTGTGACTCACCATAGCCCAGAAGTTTATCCAAAGAATGCTTACTTGTTAAACCCAATGCTAAACCTGAATCTAACATAAAGTTAAACATACTCCTAATATTGAATCTCAATTCATCTCACAAAAATTATAGGAGACTCTGATTGAAAATTTAGATCGGGTGAGATGACTAAGGAATTAAAAATAACTTAAATATTTTTCAAATTAAAAATAACTTAAATATTTTTCAAATTAAAAATAACTTAAATATTTTACAAATTTAAAATTAACTTAAATATTTTTCAAATTAAAATTAACTACTTTTTTAAAATTAAAAAATTAACTTAAAATATTTTTCAAACTTAAACATTTTTCAAAAAAAAAATCTTCAATAGAATCAACTAATTATTAACTCAGATTGGGTAGGATGCAAAATTAAGGACTTACTTCAATCAAACTGTCTTTTGATCCATCAACTACTTTATGTGTAGCAATTGGATCAATGGGTGTTGGACAGTGGATGCTCCAGACATATGACTGGAGATAGGTTGAAGTTCACTAAGCTAAAACTAAAGAACCTAGGATCAGTTGCATTCGGCAACGATGGAAAACTGAAAATAATCGGAAAAGGTAATATCGAACTTAACTCTTATTTTATTATTCGAAAAGTGTTATTAGTTGAAAATTTTAATTTTAATTTATTAAGTATAAGTCAATTATGTGATACTGGTTACTCAGTTAATTTTACCAAGTCCGAATGTATAGTCAAACATATTGATAATCCAAAAATCATACTTAAGGGCACAAGGAAAGATAATGTCTACACAATTTATCTACCAACACCCTCGATAAAGTGTTTTCTAACACAACAAGAGGAAACTGAGTTGTGGCACAGGAGATTGGGTCACACTCACACAAGACTCATTTCAAAAATGAGTCAAAATGGACTAGTTAGAGGATTGCCCAAATTAAAAGTTATTGAAAATTCAATCTGTAATGCGTGTCAACAAGGAAAACAAACTAAGTCAACCCACAAGTCAACCAATCTAGGTAGAACTACTTGTTTACTTGAGCTCCTTCACCTAGACCTATTCGATTCACACGGAGCCAAGTCACTAAGCAAGAACCAGTATTGCTTAGTTATAATAGATGATTTCTCCAGGTTCACCTGGGTAAAATTTCTAAAAACAAAAGATGAAACCTTTGAAATATTTAGTAATTTTTGTAAATTAACAGAAAATGAAAAAGACACTAAAATTAAAAGAATAAGAAGTGATCATGGAGGAGAATTTGAGAATCACAACTTTACTGAATTTTGTGAAATAAATGGATACAAACATGAATACTCCTGCCCTAGGACCCCTCAACAAAATGGTTTAGTAGAACGTAAAAACAGAACCCTACAAGAAGCTGCTAGAACCATGTTAAACGAATATAAACTATCTAATCAATTCTGAGCTGAAGCAGTTAGTACAGCATGTTACATTCAAAATAGGATTTTAATTAACAAATTTTAAAATAAAACACCCTATGAAATTTATTATAATAAAATTCCCAACTTAAACTATTTAAAAGTATTTGGGTGTAAAGTCTTCATTTTGAACACTAAAGACTACTTAGGGAAATTTACATCAAAAACAACCCCGGGAATATTTTTAGGATATTCAACAACTAGTAGAGCATATAGAGTGTATAACAAAAATACCCTAAAAGTAGAAGAAACAATAAATATAATATTTGATGAAGAAAATAAGTTACCCAACACAATAAATGAAACTGAAAATACAGAAAATATTAACCCAATAAACAGAGAAGATGATGAAATTCAACCTAAACCTATTGAATCTGAAGAACAAATCACTAACTCAAATGATATACGACCAACTAGAACAAGCACAAATCACCCATCTGACCAAATTTTGGGTGACCCAACTGTAGGAGTCAAAACTAGATCATCTTATAGAAACCAGAGCCAAATAGCCTTGATTTTAAAAATTGAACCCAAAACCATAGAAGAAGCCCTACCAGACCCAGATTGGACTCTAGCAATGCAAGAAGAATTGGCCCAATTTGAAAGAAATCAGGTCTGGGAATTAGTGTCGAAACCCGTTAACAAATCCATAATTGACACTAAATGGGTTTTTAGAAACAAATTAAACGATCAAGGTGAAATAGTTAGAAACAAAGCTAGGTTAGTAGCTAAAGGATTCAGTCAAGTAGAAGGGTTAGATTATGACGAGACCTATGCTCCAGTAGCAAGACTTGAATCCATTAGGATGTTGCTAGCCTATGCAGTACACAAAGAATTCAAGCTATTTCAAATGGACGTAAAATCCGCATTTTTAAACGGATTTATTAAAGAAGAAGTGTATGTAGGGCAACCCCTAGGATTTGAAGATTTAGAACAACCAAATTATGTCTTTAAATTAAAAAAGGCCCTATATGGACTAAAACAAGCACCTAGGGCTTGGTATGAACGTCTATCCAATTACTTAATATCAAAAGGATTTAAACAAGGTCAAATAGACCCAACCCTTTTCGTAAAAACCTTAGAAAATGACATTTTTATAGCCCAAATTTACGTTGACGATATTATTTTCGGTTCCACAAACTCTAAATTTCTAAAAGAATTCACCAAACTTATGGAAAATGAATTTAAAATGAGTCTGGTAGGAAAACTTAATTTCTTCTTAGGTTTACAGATTAAGCAAACTAAAGATGGAATTTACATTTATCAAACTAAATATGCTAAGGAATTAATTAGAAAATTTGGCATGGAAAACTCAAAAATAATCAATACACCAATGGCTACAAATGCTAAAATTGACTCAGACTTAGAAGGTAAATTAGTAGACTTGAAATACTATCAGAGTGCGATAGGAAGTCTACTGTACCTAACTGCAAGTCGACCAGACATTATTTTTGCAGTAGGTATGTGTGCACGATACCAATCTTGTGCAAAAGAGTCTCACTTAACCCTTGTCAAAAGAATCCTTAGGTATGTTAAGGGAACCCTAAATGTAGGACTATGGTACCCTAGATCTAGCACCCTTGACCTAAACGGCTACTCTGACTCAGACTATGCCGAATGCAAGCTAGATAGAAAAAGCACAAGTGATAGCTGTCAATTTCTAGGACAATGCCTAGTAAGTTGGTCAAGTAGAAAGCAACACTGTGTTGCTTTATCTACCACTGAAGCTGAATATATAGCCTTAGGTGAATGCACATCTCAGTTGTTATGGATGATGCATACCCTTAAAGACTATCAACTGGAGTATCATAAAACTAAAATCTCAATTGATAATATAAGCTCAATAAATCTAACAAAAAACCCAATTCATCACTCAAGAACTAAACATATAGAAGTGAAACACCACTTTGTAAGGGATCACGTAGCTAAGGGTGATATTGAACTCAACTATGCTGAGTCAAAATCAAACCTAGCTGACATTTTCACAAAGCCCTTACCTGAACTTGAGTTCAGCGCACTTAGAAGGCAAATAGGAATGTGCTGGGTAGAATAGATATTAATTTTCAAAACTCACTGTCTTACTTCAAAACTCGTTCTTTTATTCGTTTCAAAATCTAGGAAAAATAATGATTTTAAAATCCCATTTTCTTAGAATTTTCAAAAATATGGCTTAGCCTAGGATCTACCCTAGAAATCTTGTTCCCCTAGATTTAAGCCAGAGCATCTCACAAATACCTAGGTATACCTTGCTTGTGTTTGTAAAACATAGAATGGTGTGAGATGCATAGGGTACAACCTGGACTCAAGAATGCTTATTACTATGCATCAATATGAGTCTGGGCGTTAAATACTTTATTAACAGTAATCAAGTCAAGTCTTCCAGCCTTAGTCAAATCTAACTGGACTAAATGACTTTATTTGACTAACCAAGTGAAAGTTGTTGCCCTCTAGGCAATCAGCAAGTAGTTAACGGTTACACAGTTGGTGAAGGAAATGTTAAGCTTAAGCTTGCTTACACTTTAGGGCTCTGATACCTGATCAAAATAATTTAAATAATTTAACAACTATGTAACTTGACTCATGCTTGGACTATAAGACCCCCCCCCCCTAAGAATTTATTAAGACATTAATCAAGGGGGAGTGAATTCTTCTTTTCAAGCTAGTTCTCCTTTAAAATAAAAATTATCTTTGACTTGGTTTTAAAAATTATTTTTGACTTGACTTAAAATTAAAAAAAATTATGATAGATGTGATATTGAATTAACATTATTTTTAACAGCTTGGATTTTCATATAATCATTTTTCAAAACTAAGCACTAAAATTATCCAAATCCTTTACTAAGTTTTTTTTGCAAGAAACAGTCTCAAAGTTAAGTACTTAAGTTAAGCTTTTATGAAAATCCTTTTAAAGTTAAATACTCAAGCAAAGTTTTTTTTAAATAAAAAAAAATTCTATATATATATATATATATACCTTTAAGTGTTTTGTCAAAATTTTTTTTATATAACTCATTTTTTCAAACAACAATTAGTTTCAAAAGATTAAGTTTAGCTAATCTTTGTTAAAAATGAGTTAAGTATTTTCAAAACCATTTCAAATTGAGCTAAGTGTTTTTCAAAAGACTTGTTAAAATTTAGCTAAAACTTCTTTTCAAATTTAGCTAAGTGACTTCTATAGTCTTTTTCAAAATTAACTAAGTTAAATATTTTTTTCACGAAAGGCTTTTCAAATTTAGCTAAGTGTTTACCAAAGTAATGATTTTCAATTGCTAAAGTTTGCTAAGTTTTTGTTGAAAACACTAAGTATTTTCCAAGGCATTTCCTAATTTAAGTAAAACAATTCTTTTTGAAACACTAAGACATTAAATAAAGGGCTACTCTTCAGGGGGAGCTTAAACTAATTATTCTTTTCTCTTCCTGATATTCTTTTTGATTTATGTCAAATGGGGAGAGAAAAGTTCAAAGTTAAAGAAATTAAGAATTAAGAATTTAAACATAAAGAGGAGTATAAGTTTTACAAATTTTTATACATTCATGTTTAAATTTCTTAACAATTTCATATTTTAATTTTGTCATACTTTTACTTAACTTTGAACTGTGTTGTCATAATCAAAAGGGGGAGATTGTTGGTGCGGGAAGCATCCGACGATCGAACCGGTGTTTTGATTATGTCAAAGGGTTCAAGTTAAGTTGTTTTGTTATCTAATGAGCTTAAACAAGTGTGCAGGAAAGTCCTAACTGCGGTTAGGCAGGTGAAAATCCTAAGGGGTGGTAACCTTAGGTCCTAGGGGGTGGTAACCCTAGGTGGAGGAAAACCCTAAGGGGCTGTAACCTTAGGTCCTAGGGGGTGGTAACCCTAGGTGGAGAAAAACCCTAGGGGGCGGTAACCCTAGGTCCTAGGGGGTGGTAACCCTAAATTTTTATACATTCATGTTTAAATTTCTTAATAATTTCATATTTTAATTTTGTCATACTTTTACTTAACTTTGAACTGTGTTGTCATAATCAAAAAGGGGGAGATTGTTGGTGCGGGAAGCATCCGACGATCGAACCGGTGTTTTGATTATGTCAAAGGGTTCAAGTTAAGTTGTTTTGTTGTCTAATGAGCTTAAACAAGTGTGCAGGAAAGTCCTAACTGTGGTTAGGCAGGTGAAAATCCTAAGGGGTGGTAACCTTAGGTCCTAGGGGGTGGTAACCCTAGGTGGAGGAAAACCCTAAGGGGCGGTAACCTTAGGTCCTAGGGGGTGGTAACCCTAGGTGGAGAAAAACCCTAGGGGGCGGTAACCCTAGGTCCTAGGGGGTGGTAACCCTAGGCGGAAAGTCCAGCCGGTCTGGAGGACCGGACTAGCATCAGGTAATCTCCAGTAGGCGTCGGGTCGACCTAGGGTTTCCGGTCGGAAACCCGAAGTCAGACCCGGACAGTCCGAAGGCTGTCAACTCATTTGTTTATATATTATCTTTTGTTTTCTAACTCTGTTTTGCAGGAAACTAACACTTTTGTGCAAGGTTAGTACTGACCGGGATCGGTCAACCGAACCTTGGGATCGGTTGACCGAACCTTCAAGCTACCAAATCAGATCTCCAGAAGTTGGACCGGGTTTGACCAGGGATCGGTCGACCGGACCTCGGGATCGGTCGACCGAACCTGGGATAGGTGTTGACTGGATCAAGCCGAGGTGTGTGGGTCAGAGGAGACTGATCGGTCGACCGAACCTAGGGATAAAGTTTGACCAGATCGATGCGGAGCGATGGATGGACGGATCAGATGCGGTGGAGATCATCTGATCGGTCGACCGAACGTGAGGATTGGTCAACCGATCCGCTTCGGGTCAAATCTGATCCCGAGATTGGGGATTTGGATCAGACCTTTTAGAGCTATAAAAAGAGGCCTCGAGGTGCAACTCAGAATATCAACTTCGAACAGAAAACTCTGCTCTTCCATGTGCTGCTGCTAAACGCCTCAACAACGCTCTGCTCCAACGAATCAATCCAAAGTTTTCTATTCTCCTTTTCGTTGGTATAGTTTATTTACTGCAATTACTTGTACTTATTCACTTGTAAAGATTTGCGCTATATAGTTGTTGCCCACCGAAAGCGGTCAAGGATCGCGGGCCTTCGAGTAGGAGTCGAGATAGGCTCCGAATGAAGTAAATCAATTGTGTCTTTGCATTTACTTTACTTTTCATTTCCGCTACGTTACTTTAGTTACTTGAACGATTTCCATAAATCGATAAAATAGCCACGAGCGCTATTCACCCCCCCCCCCCTCTAGTGCTTTCGATCCATCACCTCATACTCATTGCATTATCGACTTGGCCATATAAACAAGTAACGCATGCCCAAATTGCAAAGACTTGCAATTCTTAAATCATTTGATACAGATTCATTTGATACATGTGATTCATGTTTAAAAGGCAAGATGACAAAGTTACCTTTTACTGGAAAGGATGAACTAGTCAAAGAGCCACTTGGTCTCATACATACTGATGTCTGTGGACCAATGTTAACTCATGCACTAGAAGGTTATAGCTACTTCAACACCTTTATCGATAATCACTCACGATTTGATTATGTGTATCTTATGAAGCACAAGTCTGAATCCTTTGAAAAGTTCAAAGATTTTGAAATGAAGTAGAGAAACAATTTGGTAAAAATATTAAGATACTTCAATTTGATCGAGGTGGTAAATACTTAAGCGAGTTTCAAGATTATAGATCTAAGAGACAATGGAATATTATCTCAATGAAATTCTCCTTATACGTCACAACATAATTGTATCTGAAAGGTGAAACCAAACTTTATTGGATATGGTTAGGTTAATGATGAATCATGCAAGTAACACAAAAAGAAAAACCCTCCTCGAACTCTTTAAGCTAACACTTGTATATATAAGGTAAGCCAATAAATTAAAAGCATAAAGAAAAAACGAGGCACAAACTATTTACTTGGTTACAACCGATGTGGTTGTTAATCCAAGGAAGATCAAGCTCACTAAAAATCTCCTTCGGGAGGAGAAGCCTCGTACAGCAATGAAGCGCAGAAAACAGAAGTTTAACTCTAAACTAAAGCGCACAAGCGTTGGAATTATAAGTAATGAGTTCGTTGAAAAGCTTCTGGACCAAGGCTATATTTATAGCCTTGGTCAGGGCGCCTGGAAGGGTTCCGGGCGTCCTGGGAGGATAAAACTTATCCCCCAACGTTCAGATCGAGATAAATCTCGATCCTGTGAAAAAGTCAACTCCGGGCGCCCCAGACGGCTCCGGGCGCCCCGACTGGAAAAGTCAATAGAGTTGACTTTTCCGCCCGGGACTTCTGCTCCGGCTCCGTTCGCCTCGGTCCGAGTCTTCCGCTTACTTGGGTGATCTCTGCCATCCGGAATAGGGCTCATCCAAACCCAACTTCCGGTCTTCTCGAGCAGCCTTTCGCTCCGGCTTCTCGTCCCTCGGAATCGCCGCGTGTTTCCTTCTCGTCCACCAGCGTACTCATCCACAGTCTTCGTCCCTCGATCACACCCCGTGCCGACCTTCTCGCTCTTCCGCAGCACCTCGTCCCTCGGACGCACCGCGTGCCATCCTTCTCGCTAGCTGCGTCTTCCGCTCGAGTACCTGTGCTCCTAAGTTCCTGCACACTTAGACACAAGGTTAGAAACAACGCAGGACCTAACTTAATTTGTTGATCACACCAAAACAACCTTGGAGTTCCAACACTATTTACTTGCTAAACAGAGTCCCGACTAAAGCAATATCTGCTACTCCATATGAAATATGGGTTAGTAAGAAACCACATCTATCTCATTTAAAGATATGAGGTTGTCCTACTTATGCGAAGAGGACTGTGTCATACAAGCTAGATGCTAAGTCTGATAAGTGTCTATTTATTAGTTACCCTAAGGAAACAACGGGTTACCAATTTTATAATCCCTTAGCACAAAAAGTATTTATTTCAAGGCATACAGCTTTTCTAGAGAAAGAGTTTCTTTTATAGAAAATAAGTGGGAGTATGGTTGAACTTGATGAAGTTCAAGAGACTCCAACAGATACTGAAGAGATGCCTGATCAAGAACTACAACCGATTACTCATAATGATAAACCATCGATTGAACCTATGGTAACACAACTTCCTCGTAAATCTCATAGGACATGGAATATTCCTAAAAGATATAGATTTCTCATAAGTGAATCGAATGATGTATTACCCATGAGGATAAGGAACCTATTAATTATTAAGAAGTTATGAAAAATTCAGAAAGAGACAAGTGACTTATAGCCATGAAGTCAAAAATATATTTCATGTATGAAAATCAAGTTTAGAACTTGGTGGACCTACCTGAAGGCATTACGCCTATTGGGTACAAGTAGATTTTTAAGAAAAAAAACTGATATGGATGGTAATGTAATTACCTATAAAGCAAGATTAGTAGAGAAAGACTATCGTCAAAGGCAAGGAATTGACTATGATGAAACCTCCTCACCAGTAGCTATGGTTAAATCTATTCGAATACTTATGGCCATATCAGCTCATTATGATTATGAGATATGGTAGATGAATGTGAAAATAGCTTTATTTAATAGAAACCTACTCGAGGATGTATATATGATATAACTCAAGAGTTTCACATTTGTTGTTAAAAATAAAGTATGCAAGCTTCAACAATCCATTTATGGACTGAAGCAAGCATCCAAGAGTTGGAATATCCATTTTGATTAGGTAATCAAAGAGTTTGATTTTTAACAAAATCCTGATAATCCTTGTGTATGCCAAAAGGGTAGTGGGAGTATAGTCATATTCCTAATATTATATGTTGATAACATATTATTCATAGGAAATGACGTGACAATTCTATAGTCAGTTAAAGTTTGATTGTTCAAGACGTTCTCCATGAAAGACATGGGAGAAACAACTCACATCCTTGAGATGAGGATCTATAAAGATTATTAAAGAGGTTGCTTGGTCTTTCATAGTCTATATTGTTAGGACACTTCGAAAGCTAGAGGGAGGGATTAGCTCCAATTGTTTCATCGATAATGATTTATAGTGGAAAACTTGAAGAAAATGCTAACGCCTTAATTTATTTGGTATCCACAAGGATTTGACTCTCTCTCACACATCTATTATGAAATAACTTCTTCTCAGAAACACTCCAGAGGTGGAGAAACCTCGTACAAGCTATCAATAAGAATACAATACAAACAAGAAGTAAATATAAAAATACAAATGAAAAACCTCTTTTTGTTTGATCTCTTATAGCTTGTAAACACCTCTTGAACCTTGGAAGTACAGCAACACTTGTCTCCAAGAAGCTTCAAGAACTACAATAATGGTGGAGATGATTTTGGAGAGAACGCCTACTAGGAGCTGTAGTGAAAATGCCCTTTATCTGCGCACTTTAGGGTTCCTAATCGATTAGGCTTGATCTCAATCGATTGCTATGTCGAATTCCCATTCAAACTTGTATAACGGTCAATTGATCAATCAATTGGGGAGGCTTAATCGATCAAGTGATCAATTCATAGCACATCTGTGCTCTCGCGGAAAACTTTGGAATCGATTAGGCTCCTTTTGAATCGATTCAGCCTCTTTTCCACATCATCGTGAGAAACCAGCTCGAATCGATCACCTGATCAATTGGAATGGCTTAATCAATCAATAGATCGATTCAGCCATGTATTGTGCTCTCGTGAGAAAAACCTCCAACTGATCAATTGGACTGCCTATACTCGCGACACTTCCCCAATCGATCAACTCGATTGGGACTCTGGCTTAATCAATTTCCCAACCTTAACTTGCCTAACCAAATCTAAGGTTCCCTTGTCCAACATCTGGACAACCTTGACCTGTTGTGACTTCGTCACCAAGTGTTCAGTCAATCCTTTTACCCACATGGGCATTATCTCCTCGTGCCAAGTATCTTGTCAACCTTGACCTACTTGGACTTACTGTCTTGTGTCAAGTGTCTGATCCTCCATGACCCACTTGATTTTCACTCACAAGATGCCCAACCAATCCTTTAACCCACCTAGATTTCTATTCATCTCAAATGTCCAATCCTCCATGACCCACTTAGATTTTCAAACACCATATGTTCGGTCAACCTTGACCCACTTGAATTTTCACTGCCTGACTTCACTTATCAAGACTTTCTCACTACCTAGCTTCACACACTAGGACTTCCTCACTATCTAGCTTCACTCACTAGGACTTTTTCCATCTACCTAGCTTCACTCACTAGGATTTTTCACCTAACTTCACTTACCAAGACTATTCACCATCTAGCTTTACTCACTAAGACTTTTCCTACTGCCTAGCTTCACGGACTGAAACTTTTCCAATCAAGTATCCGATTAACCTTGACTTGCTTGACTTTTGGTCAATCTTTGACCGTCAATCTCCTAGATGGATAATTACACTATTAATCTCCATATATTGTTAAACATCAAAACTTAAACATCAAGATTCAAGCTCGAGCCAATTCAAGCTTGAGTCAATTCAAGCTTTGTCAACCTAGTTAATTTTGACCCAGGGGAAATTACACCAACATACATATATAGACAGAGTCCTAAAATTGTTTTCCATGTCTTAATACAAGAAAGATTTCATACCCATGAGGTATGGAATTCACATTTTAAAATCTATGTGCCCACACATAGAAGATAAGAGAATTTACATGAATAAGATTCCCTATGCATCTACGATAGGATCTATTATGTATGTTATGTTATGTATAAGATATGATGTATCATATGCTTTGAGTGTCATGAGCAGATACCAATCAAATCTAGAATAGATCATTAGACGGTTGTCAAGATAATTTTATGTACTTAAGGATAACTAGATATGTTCTTGGTATGTGGAGATGGTGATATGGTTATACGCGGGTATACAGATGTCAGCTTTCAAATAGAAAAGGATGACCCCAAGTCCTAATTTGGATACATATTCACATTAAACAGAGGTGCAGTTACCTGGAAATGTTCTAAGCAAGATACTATAGCAAACTCTACCTAAGAGGCGGAATACATTACAGCTTTGGAACCAGCAAAGGAAGTGGTTTGGATTAAGAAGTTCATCACTGAACTAAGAGTTGTTCTGACCATTGTTGAAGCATTACAATTTACTACGACAACATTGGAGCCATTACGTAAGTAAAGAAACCTACGTCTCAGCAGCGATCCAAACATGTGCTTCACCGCTATCATCTGATTAGGGAGATCATTAGTAGAAAACAAATATAACTCAAAAAAATTTCACTGAAAGGAACCTAGCGGATCCTCTGACAAAGTCTCCACCATAAAGTAAGTTTGAGAGTCACGTCTAGGTTTACGATTTAGGACACCGTAGCGATTGGCATTAGGCCAAGTGGGATTATGTTATGTTTAAGAGGTGTCCTAAGGTAATTTTCTTATAGTTTGCACTATTTATTTCGATAAATATAAATTCACTATTTGAGTACACTTTACTTATGTATTTGAATGGTCTTAAAATCATTTACTGAATGTTCATAATATGACTCATAACATGAGAGAATTTTTTATTAGATCACAACTAGTGAGAGTCTCTATATGTGTAATTATGAAAGTATTGAAACATTCCCTAGTCAATGAATTAATATATTCAGACATTATTGATTCTGTGAGACTAGAACAGGTTATACTCCTTGGTCTAACCAAACAGCTGCTACTCACTAGCTGAAGACATTGAGATGTCGAGAGTTAAATGTAGATGCTAGTTATGGTAACTAATTTATTGGAGTGACCTGTTGTAAGGCTTCATATAATTCTCTACATATATGGATATGTCTGTGAAGTACTTACTACAACTTGAGTGTAAGTTTCCTTCGACTTGAGGTATTCAAGTCACCTTAGTCATGTAGGCTTATACTTTGACATCTTATGCAAAGCATCTCCTTGGAGATGTGAATCCGAGATAATTAGGTATAAGTCGAAGTACACAAAGGTGTTTGGATAGCACACAGAGGATTTACCACTCCTTACGAGGAGATGTATACCCTATGATCATTTGTCAGAATTATTACTCAAAGTCTTTACAAAGCATCACATGTTAAGAGTATGAGACTCTTAGACACATGTAGGAGTCATTTGAATCCATAGGATGAGAAAGTATTACTTGAGCTAGGTGTGACGTAGTCAGTCTAGTGGGGATAGACGCATAGATCATGTCCTAAACCAAGTAGGTATAAGACGAGTGAAAGGAATAAGGCACGACTCACTGTACTTGTTGAAGGGTTCAGAACTAGTTTCGGAATCAACTGTGATTTTTTAATTAATTAGGGATCATGATGTACTACAAGATGTCACTCATAATCGATCCATTATTAAATAGTTAGTTATGGATGGCTAAGATAAATCGAGAATCTATTGTATCACACGCACTACAAGTATCTAAAAGACAAAATAAGTTTGAGAATTTGATTTTCAGATCAAGAGATAAGATGTTTGGTTAGATCAGACGAAGGACAAATATGGAACATATTTTATTAGAACGGAAACGCGGATGTGCCACATCTTTTATGGAAGAGTTAGATCCTATTTGGTTTAGTAATGAACTAAATTGGTTTGGTTTAAACCAAGTTAGTTAGTTTGTGAACCACCCTAAGAGGTTATTGGTCAAATTTTGATTAATAAATTTAGGTCATGTTTAGACTTTTTAATCCAACTCATCAAGCGAACCTATATATTGATATAGAAGGGAGAAAATCAATAACCAATTCATTATTTATTGGTTTAGGTTTTTCAAACCTAGATTTCTCTCCTCTCCCTTTCTCTCTCCCGCCACCCACCAAGAAGCCAAGGAAGAATTTTCCTTCCTCAAGCTTTTATTTTTTTCTTCCTTCTCTTGGATTTCATCGCCTCCGCGCTTGGTTAGTACCAATCGGAGGTGAACCTTGTTGCTCATTGGAGTTGTCTTGAAAATCTCGACATGGATACGAATAGAGGTGAGGTTTATGAACGTCGCTAAAGTCGATGCCCTTTTTCCCTACCCATCATCTTTAAGATACGTCTAGAATAATTGTTATTCTTAAAATTTTATTTTATGATTATATCTGTGTGATTATATCCTGTATGTGTGTGGTGTGTGTGTGTGTGTTATAATACAGGTTTTATTATCTTTTTTTTTGCTTCCGCTGCATATTTTGTAAAACATGTTAAGCACACACTGCATCAAGCTTACCCAATAAGTTTGCTACCATAGCCTAGATGATCTTGACCCCAACTACATCCAAGTCTAGGGGAGTTTAGGCCCTGAAAAGGATAAGGAAATACGGTACTCATTTGACCCTTGTATAAAGGGAAGCCCGCCACCATAGCCTGGAGGATCTCGACCTCAAATACTTCCAAATTCGGGGGACTTTGGGGCAAGATCTGAATTTAAAAGAGGAATTTTCATTTATTTGATAAGAAAAGTAAAATGCATAGATAAGTCTTGAAGACATAATCTTAAGGTTATAAAATGATTCTTAAGTAAAGTAAGGTTTCAGGTGGTTGGCGCTCCATGGTCGATTAAGCTTTTTACCATTTGCATCTTTTAGATAATAGGATCATGAGCTCTACTTGCTAATCACTTGGCAGGTCCTCCCCATTATGGTTCTAATTTTCTTACGTCCCCCATCGATTTAACCTTCTGCCAAACTAGATCCCCAACTTAGAAAGTATGAGGAATAACTCGTTTATTATACTTGATACACATCCACTATCAATATGCCTTGAGCTGAGTAGCTACTTGCTCTCAAGTCTCAGTGATCAAATTGAGATCTAGGAGTCATTGTTCAGAATTGTCCTATCCATAGGTCCTCCTCCGGATTGAGTCTTCTCCAATTTGTACTAGAACGATTGCCTCTCCTCCATAAACAAGATGAAAATGAGTCATTCCTGTGCACTCTTGAGCTGTGGGTCGGTAAGCCCATGGGATACTTGGCAACTCGTCTACCAAACTACCTTTAACATGGTCTAATTTGATTTTGAGTCCGTGAATTATTTCTTGATTGACCACCTCGGTTTGGCCATTATTTTGAGAGTAGGCTATCTACTTAAGTGATGGCTTGCTAGATTTTGAATCCTTCGTATCATTCTTTTAGTCGGTGATCCTCAAATTATCTACTATTATTGGTGACGAGTTTGTGAGGGATGTCATATCGTCAAACAATATCCTTCATATCATCCACCTTTTGATTATTTGCCCGAGGAATATTCTACAAGTGACTTCTTAGAAATCACCCTTTAACTTTTTGATTTCAAAACTTCCTTCTAGATGTCGAGCTACTAATTAAGAGTCTGAATAGATGATCACTCTGGAGGCTCCAACTTACTTTGCTGTTTGAAGTCCTGTGAGTAAGGCCTCATATTCAGCTTGGTTGTTGGATGCCCATAAGCTGAGCTGAGTAAAAAGTTGGAGCACATCTTCTCTAAGAGATATTAGTAATATCCCTACTCCATTGCCTTGTTGGGTGGAAGAGTCATCCACATAAGTCTTCTAAGTCCTATCTACTTCTCGGTCGAGAACTTCTATTAAAAAATTAGCTAAAACTTGAGCTTTAAAATTTGTTCGTGGCTGATATTGGATATCGTATTCACTCAACTTGGTAGTCTACTTGATCAACCTCCCCGAGGCTTATGGGTTAGTTAACACCCGACCCAAACTACTATTGGTGAGAACTATGATCGAGTGAGCGAGGAAGTACAGTCTTAGTCCATGGGTGGTGATGGCTAGTTCAAAAGCCAATTTTTCTAGATTAGTGTATTTTCTTTCAACATCTTTTAATAAATGTTCTAGGAAATAAATGGGGTGTTGTATACTATCATTTTTTTTAAAGTAGGACTGCATCGATTGCTCCTTTGGATGCTAATAGATACACCCATAGTATTTCTCCTATCATCAATTTTGAGAGCAAACGTAGTTGGGATAAATATTCCTTTAATTCAATAAAAGCTTCATCACACTTTGCGCCCTACTCAAAGTTAGAAGCTTTTCTTAATATATTAAAAAGGATAAACTTCGATCAGCTGAGCAGGAGATGAATCGAGAAAGTGCTATAATACGCTCGACCAATCATTGTGCCCCCTTGAGATTATGGGCGGAAGTATATTCTGGAGTGCCTAGATCTTCTTGGGGTTTGCCTTTATTTCTCATTCAGTCATAATATATCTAAGAAATTTCCAACTTTTCACCCCAAATATGCACTTATTGGGTATGTTTAAGCCCATATTGTCTGAGCATGTGGCATGTCTCCTTGATAACTGAGATCAAGATATCAAATCTGGCATATTTGATTAAAATAATATCAATATACACCTCAATATTTTCCCCGATTTAATGCTTGAAGACATAATCCATGAGTCATTGATAGGCTACCCCTACATTCTTGAAACTAAATGGCATGATAGTATAACAAAAGGTTCCATTAGTTGTTACGAAACTGACATTTTCTTGATCTTCTGAAGCTAAGGGAATCTGATGATATCCTTGATAAGCATCCTGTTGGTGCAATTTGTACTAATGATTTAACTCATATTTCGATGAATGGTAAGTGGTTTAAAGTCCCTTTTCCACTACGTAACTCATTTTAACTTGTGATTTTCGATGAACGCTATTCACCCCCCCCCCCTCTAGCGACTATACGATCCAACACATCCAACATGCATATGAGTTCATAGCCGGAAGTAGAGTCTACCAACTGATCAATATGGGGTAGGGATAACAATCTTTTGAATAGACTTTATTGAAGTTATGAAAGTCGATGCAGAATCTCCATTTACCTCTTGGTTTAGATATCAACACCACATTAGCAAGCCAAGTAAGGAATTAAACCTCTCATACGTGCTAGTCTTCTATTAACTTGGTGATCTCCGTTTGAATTACTTGATCTACTATGATGAGAAGTTTCGCTTCTTTGGCCGAACGAGACAAACTTTTAGCAGTGTGTTCAGCCAATGAACCATTATAGTTGATGAAACGCTTGTAACATCCTTTGAGGACCACACAAAGACATCATAATTATGTAAGAGGCATGCAATTAGTTCTTGTTTTAGCTCTGAAGGGAGGTTAGCCACTACTCGAGTGACCTCATCTGGTCAGTCGGGATGGATCCATACACTTTCATGATTCTCTTCTGGAAGGGATATTGGCGTCTCTTGGACGGCTTAGACAACATTATCTTGAGATCGATGGATTTTGAGTGAGTCAATTTAGATTATATTCACATAACAATTCCTTGCCACCAACTGGTTACCTTTTATCACCCCAACTTAGCTCCCTATCGAGAATTTAATTTTCTGATAGAAAGTGGAGACCACCACTTGGAAGGTACTTAGTGTCGACCTCTCTAGTATGACATTATAGGCTGAGATAGTGTTTACAATGATAAAGGATGTTTGTCGAGTTCGTACTAGTGGTACCTCTACCAAGGGAGAGGTTAATCTAACTGATAGATTGTGTTGGTGCAATTTGCATTAATGATCTAATTATTTTGATGAATGACAAGTGAATTAAAGTTAGAGTGTTTGTTTAATTATTTTACTAAATGTGCAGGAGTTGATGGATCTGGAGGACCTGACACCAGGCTAAATTCTAGCTAGGTCTGTAGGACCCGATAGCTGGTGCGAAGTCCAGTTAGGTTAAGGAGTGATCCAATATCTGGCAAGAAGTCCAGTTGAGTCTGTGAGACCTAACAATAGGTCGAAGTCAAGTTGGGTCCGCGGGACTTGACAATTGACGAGAAGACTTGATGAGTCAAAGGCAAGTCAAGCGACTACAGTTGGTAAGTAAAAGGTAAGCAACTGGAGGAGAAATCCAGTGAGGACGTATTCCTAGTTAAGGGAATAGTAGGTGTCAATCCAACTTAGGTCCATTTGGGAAACCTAAGCTGAGACCTTGACTAGATTCTGATCTCGAGGAGACAAGATCTAATTACTATTACTACCTTATTGTACTAACTTTATTTTATAGGATAAACATATTTTGATTGCCTGGACTAACTCTTTTTTGCAGGAAAAAGGAGGCTAAAAAAGAGTGTCTGGGTGCCCGAAACATATCTGCCCGGAGTTGATCTACGCCCTCGGAGTTGATTCGGGTGCCCAAACTAGATTTGCCCAGGCGAGTGCCTGACTAGGCATCTGGGCGGTCCGAGTGCCTGAAGTTGCTCCAGGCGCCTGAACCAAAAAATTTATCTAGAAGTTGAGTTAGAGCGTGACAACTAGCTGAACCCATGTCAACAGTCCAGGAGCTCGGAGGGGGTTCGGGCACTCGAAGGTGGATAAACTTCGATGATTAAGTTTTGATGAGAGCTCGCCACATTCGTATAGTCCAGGCACCCAGGAGGGGATCCAGGTGCCTGGACGGGGCTATAAAAGTAGCCTTTGACCAGCAGCTTCAGAATATCAAGTGCTACAACTTTCATTCCTGTGTGCTGCTTCACAAAATCTCCTACAATGCTGTAACACTATGACAACCGACAATCAAGTTCTATTCATTTTCTCTGTTGTTAGTAATATTTTCTTATAGTTCTTATGCTTCAATTTTGTAGCATTTCGAACTATTAGTGGATTGCCTAACGAAAGCCCTCAACGAGTACAGACCTTAGAGTAGGAGTCATTGAAGGCTCCAAACCAAGTAAAAAAAAATATTTATGTTAGCGTGTGCTTGTCTTTTTCTTTCTAGTTTCTTTCTCTTTATCTTTTTATCCGCTATGTACTCTCGACTTTTGAAAGAGTGAAAAATGCCATTCACCCCCTTTAGCATCTTTATGATCCAACAAATGGTATTAGAGCCAAGTTGGCTCTAAATTAGTATAACCACCAATCAGGCGGGGGTGACTTTCAAACTTTCTTTTAATTTTTTTTCGATTTTGAGCTTTTCGATATAGTCCAAATTGGTGCAATTACTTCAGTCTCTTTCTGTAATATCTTGAATTGGTGCGACACCAATCAAGCCTTTCTTTTCTCCTACACTACTTACCCCAAGACCAAATCTTGGCAATATTTCCAAGTTTTTCTTTCAGAAATTAATGGCCCAAAACGAGAGATACAACATTGTTTGTCCCCCCTCTTCAAGGGGGTGACTTCCCGTATTGGAAGAAGCAGATACCTAAAGACCAACATTGATCAATGGTTCACCATCCAATGAGGATATAGGACGTCGATAGACGAAGTAACTAAAGTACCGATCAAGCCAAAAAGATGGAATCCAGAAGATAAGAAAAAGGTCCAGATTGACTCGAAGGCAATGAACACAATCCAGTGTGGACTTACAAAGGAAGAATTAAACCGCGTCAACCCGCACAAGAATGCGGAGCTGTGGGGCAAGCTGGTCGAATTACATGAAGACACGAGCAATTCAAAGGTAACCAAGAGGGACTTACTTTTGAATAGTTTATTTAATATTAAAATGAAGGATAGAAAAATAGCTACTCAGCTACATGTAAGAATCAAGGATATTTTGAACGGACTCCACCTAATCAGTCATCAACTAGAGAACAAGGATATAATCAGGTATGCCTTGAACTCTTTTCCTTGAACTGCACTGTGGGCATCTATAGTAGATACCTATAAAGTTTCAATGAACTTAAATAAATTAAAATTAGATGAGCTATTTTGTGAACTTGAACTCTACGAACAGACTAACTCAAAGTAGGTCGAGAAAGGTATGACTTTTCTTGCAGGTCCATCAAAAGAAATGAAGATTAGAGCTCGAGTCAAGCCTGAGTCAGAAGATGAATCTGACTCAGAAGCTGACAAAGAAGAACAACTCATGAACATGGTCAGAAAAATATTTACAAGAAGGAAGAATAACTTAACAAAGAAGGACTTACAAAAGATAATCAAATCAAATGATGCGAAGGCAAAGATCATATGTTATGGGTGTAACAAAAAAGGACACTACAAGCACAAGTGTCCAAAAATAAAAGAGGACAAACCCAATACAACTAGAAGAAAAAAGACACTCAAAGCAACTTGGGATGAGCCGTCTTCCGAAGAATTGGACAACGATGAATCGAAGCATCACAACTACCTCACGCTGATAGCATTCGGACTGAAATTAAAAAGTGAGGCAGAACAAGACAACGAGTTTGAATATGAATCAAGCCATGAGTCTGCACTCATTTCCGAAGGTTCGAACGAGGTATCATCTATCTTAACTGATAAATTATTTAAAATAATTATATATCTTAATAAAAAAACTAATTAGATCTAAAAAATAAACTGAAATACTTCTTGAGGAAAATCAACACCTCAAGGAACAAATTAATACTCAAATTGAAAATGGAAATCCAAATCAAGCTATAAAACTTGAGGAGGAAAATACAATTTTAAAAGGTGAAATTGATAAATTTAAAGGATTGTTAGAAACCTTCACCACAAGATCAAAGAATTTAGACTTAATCCTTAAATCACAAAAAAAAATTGTAGACAATAAGTCCGGACTCAAATATAAGTCTAGCTCTACAAATAAAACTTTCATCTCATTAATAAGTAAAATTCAAAACAAACCAAAGTTTAGGTTCTGAAAGCTTGCTTAACCAAGCAAGTAGGGCTCAATCAATTTTTTGTACCTAAAAATAAAATTTATTGCCTAAAAATAAATCCATCTAAACCTATTAATTCAAACTCAAACCTAAAATGTAAAGTGAAATCAAACAAATCAAACTCAAATTGAAAAACTAAATTTAAATAAAATAACTACAAATTCAATTAAACACAAGTTATAATCAAATTTATTACAACTATAAAATCAATTGACATAAATCTAAAACTTAAATGCAAAGTTCAATAATTCAATGGGTGACTCTAAATTAGTTGGCACCTCTAAAATAAAAGTTTATCTGGCTCAATAATTAGGACTAGGTTAAATAGCGGCAAAAAGTTTAACTTGATAAACATTATTAGAGAAGTTTTGGATGATAGTAGGTTAGAAAAATTCTGCTATGCATGTCTAGGAATATATGGCTTCAACCTGGTGCATTTGGTTTAGTGGAACTAACTGAAGCTATTCCTTACTAATCCTAGTTGGTTAGACCAAAGTTGTGTACTAAGTTTAGTAGATAGGAGTATTTAGAAAATTTTGAAGGCGTGGTTACTCTAATGATGTTTAGGTGACTCACCACAGTTTAGACGTTTATCCAAAGAATGTCTGCTTGTTGAACTCAAAGCTAAACTTAAATCTAACACAAAAACCAAATCCTGAAATTTAAACTTAATCATCTCACAAAACCATATGATCCCTTTGTCTAAAAACTTAGACTAGATGAGATGAATAAAGATAAATTAAATTAAAATTAATTATAAATTAAATTTAAAATAAATTTAAATTTAAATTAAATTAAAAATAAATTTAAATGTAAATTAAAATAAATTAAAATTAAAATTAAATAAATTAAAATTAAATTAAATCAAATTAAAATAACTAAAACTTAAAAATTTTAATTAAGTTTTAAAAATAATTGAATTAAATCCTAAATATTATTCCAGATGAGCTTTAAAATTAACTAAATATTAACCTAATTTAACATAAACTTAACTTTAATTAATCTAATCTTAATTGGTAATTTATAACCTTAAGTGAAAACTCAAGTTAATTAAATACCTTAATTCAACCGAATTAAAACTTTAAATTAACCTAATTTAAATCAATCAAATTACCAATCAATTAACTCAAATATCAATTAAATATTATCAATCCAAATATAGACATATTAATTAAACTTACTTCGAACTTAACTTTAAATTAATAAAATTTAGGAACCTAAGAAGACGACTGGGAATATGCACAAAAGATTAGGACTCTTGTTACCAAATAAATTTTTAAGTAATTTATAAATTCTAGAAAAATTATTTACTTATATTTTCTTTAAAAAATCTATTTCTCTACTGTTGCATTGGCCTTAGTGTAGATTGAACCCATGAAGGTATAATCCTATAGATCTAGGGAATGAGCATTTCATAGACACACTAGATTTATCTTAATTGTGTATTAAAAAATTTAGAATGGAGTCAGATGTATAGGCCTTTGGCCTGGACTTCAGATGTTTATATTAGTACATCAAAATAAGTTTAGACTATAAATACAATAATATGTTGATCAAATTAAGCAATACTTCTTAATAAATATTAAGACAGATTAAATTTTGCATAACTTGACTAATCAAGTGAACACTATTATCTTCTAGTAGATGGTTAGTAACTAATGATTAGGCATGTACTAAGGATATTGGTAATTGAATAATTATTTTTAAATAAAGATATCATATTCAAGAGGAGGATCTAATTTCAAAACAATTGTCGAAAACTCTAAAATGTTTACTTGAGAAATTTTTCTTGAAAAAAAAAAACTTAACCTAGAAAACATCTTGGAAAATTTACTTTAAATACATAATTTTGAAAGTTTTTGAAAAGTCAGATAATTTTTAAAACTTGAAAAATTATTTTGAATTCATACTCTTAAAATTTTCTTACTTAAATTAAAAAAAAACATCTACTAAATTTTTTTTGGAAACATTTACCTAAAATTTTGAAAGCATCTTGCTTAGAAATTTTTTGAAAAAATTACTCTAAAAATCTTGTTTAGAAAATTTTTCTTTAAAATTACTTTGAAAATTTTTCCTAGAAAGTTTTTCTTTAAAATTACTTTAAAAATCTTTCTTAGAAAATGTTTCTATAATTTCTTAGAAATTTTTTTTTAAATTATTTTGACAATCTTCCTTGAAAATTTTTTCTTTAAAAACTACTTTGACAATCTTGCTTAGCAAATTTTTTTCTATGAAAATATTTACTTAGAAAATTGTTGAAAATATTTACTAAGAATATTGTTTCTTTGTAAATATTTACTTAGAAATTTTTTTCTTACAATTATTTTTAAAAATCCTTAAATCGTTGAAAAAGTTTATTTAGAAATTTTTATAAAATATTACTCAGAAAATTTTGAAGAAGTTTACTTGAAAATTCTTTGATAAAGCCTTACTTGGAACATAATTTTGACAAAGCTTTACTTAGAAAATGCTCTTAAAAAATTTGTAATTTTTTTTAAAATAAACTTTTGTTCAAACCTCTCCCTAAGTTCGATACATTTAAAGTGTCTACTTCTACATTAATGTCAGTTATATTTCTGCATTAATGTCTGGCATTACTTATCCTATAATATGCCTTATTGGATCGGATGAGTGCGATAGGGGGGGTGAATATCATACTTTTTAAAAACTTTTCTTTTAATTTAGAAATCAAAGTCGTGCAACGGAAAAGTAGAGAACAAATTCGGTTACTTGGTTCGAAGCCTAGGTCGACTCCTACTCCAAGGCCCGCGATTCTTGACCTCACCGATGGGCAATCCACTAAGATTCTTCTTCTTGAAAACCTCAGAAAGAAGTAATGTGCACAGTATTCAATGATAGAAGATAGTAACAATCCTACTATCTTATATGAATTTAAGTGCAATAAAAATAAAGTATACCGACAATAGTAGGTGAAGGTTGAAGCTCGGTCGGTACTTTCGGACGGAGTAGCTTGAAGAGTCGTAGAGTGTAGCATGATCCGCTTGTAGAGAAGAGCTTTGAGATGATCAGAAGTGTTGTACAGCCTCAGACCTCGAGCTTCTTTTTATAAGATTGTCGATGTTCGGTCGATCGAACCAGCTTCCTTCCTTCCTGGCTGAGATCGGATGCTAATTCGATCTTTGACATTAATTGATCATTAAGGGTTTGGTCGACCGATCCCTTTGTTCGGTCGACCGAACAGACTCCTTCCCTGTTCGTCGAGATTTACCATGATTTGCATTTACTGTGTCTTTAATATTAATCATTCGGTCGACCGATCCTCTGGTTCGGTCAACCGATCAGTGTAGCTTTCTTCTGCTTTTGATCGTTGCTGATTAAACTGACCTATGCTGAGTCATCCTAGTTTGATTGACCAATCTTACTTATCGGTCGATCGATCAAGACTTGATCGGACTTGGTCTATTCTGGTTTGATCTGATCAATGCTTTGATCTCTCCTTGTTCGATCGATCGATTCACCTGTTCAATCAATCGATCCAGCCGGACCTACAAAACAATGTTAGACAAAACATCCTGCAAAATAGATGTTAGCACAATAATATTATAATGCATGAGTAATATAAAAGATAGTAGAACTGTCTTGATCTCAACTTGGAAACCTTCCCGGTTTCTTCAGTTGGATCGGCGACCTAAGATTGTTCCCTTCAGGAACCCGACCTCACTGTCGCTCCTCTAGTTGTTTACCTCAACCTACCTGCCAAACTTAGATCCTCCATATCTAGTTTGGACTTTTCACTTAGCTTTGATCGGTTAGCCAAGACTTTTCTCTTGATCTTCAGTCCTCCAGACTTCTCGATCACATCGCCAAGCGTCGGGTCCCCTCGACCCACTTGGACTTGCACCTGGGTTCCACGATCTACTAAGATTTCTCCTGCTTAGCCTCTAACTAGGTCTTTCCCGGTTGAGTAAACAGTCTGCACACTCAGTCAACTTGTTAGATCACAACAAGACTTAACTTTAACCTTTGACAACATCAAAACTTAAGTTTGATTCTAGTGCAACTTGCACCAACAATCTCCCCCTTTTTGATGTTTGGTAACCAAGGTTCAAAGTTAAGTTAAAATATGTAAAAATTAAATAAACAAGCAATTTAACTTTTAACTCTCCCCCTGAGTTAAATAACTCCCCCTGAATTCATTATCTCTCCCCCTTTGACACACATCAAAAATAGGAGAAAACCTCAAAACCAAGGTAAAATAATAAAGTTCAAAGAAAACCTTTGAGTGCAAAAAGTTAAAGTGGACAACCTGGTTTAAAAATATAGCAGGTTTTGAATATTTTAAAATTGTAACAAGTTTTAGATAAAAATTTGAAAATTATTTGAAAAGTTGATGAAGGTAAGATTTTAGAAACATAGCAAAGATAAAATTTTAGCATAGGTAAAGTAGTTAGGAAAAATCCAAAAAAAAAATCTAAAAAGTATTATTGTCATTAAAAAAATCTTTAAAATGTTTGAAGAAATATAATTTAGAAAACATTAAAATTTTGAATATATTTTATTTATTATTATTATTGAAATAAGAGCAAAATATAGAGTAAAATTTTGAAAACATGAAGAAACTTTGAAAAGTTAAGGAACTTAAAAAGGTATAAAAATTTTGAAAAATTTTCACCAAGTTGAAAAATACAGTAATATTTGTAAAAAAAGAATTATAAGGTTAAATTTTAAAATTTTAGCTCAAAGCTCCCCCTAAAATTGACGACAACCTAAAGTCCAAGCATGGTTAAAAAAAACTAAGGAAAAAAATGTTCTTATGATGAAATGGTCAACCTTTGTACAAAGCTAACTACCACATGATAGTAGCAATTGACTCAGGTTGGTCAATTTAGTATATAGGACTAACTAGGTTGTTACTAGCTAGTTAACTCAAATTGATCCATGTATGTTGTTTAAAGTCCAGATTTATAGCGATGCACTGACATAAGCATCTGAAATCTTAGGCTAGGTCATAAGCATCTCACCCATTCTAAGTTATCAAGCAAGGGATCCTACTGTTCTTGTGAGATGTTGACTCCTAAAACTATAGGATCATACAATTCTACGGTAAAGGCCTAGGCTACTCCAGAAAGACAAAAAAGCTTGAAATAGGTTTTGAAAACAAAATTTGAAATGGAAATTTTTACAAAAATAATTTGAAAAACTACTAAGTAATATTTTGAAAGCATGTTAAGAAACCTATTCTAAAAACATTTACCAAAAGCTACTAAAGAAGTTTATAACTAAAAAGTACTTAGTCATAATCCAAGGTAGTTAATAGATACAACAAGTCAGAAGTAATAAACCCTAAAATCACTCCTCCTCATCCTTATCATCTCGAAAATAGTCAAACATCTTTCGCTGCTCCTTTTCTAAAGCATCAGTATGATCCATCATCTCTTGACGAAAGTCTGCAATTTGACCCTGGATGGAGCTGTACTGATCATTCATCTTCATCTCTAAGGAGGTGAATCGACTAAAAATATCATCACGAAGATGGGTAAAGAAACCACTAGTCAGAGGAGGAGGTGCATATGAATTGCTCTGAGCAAAGTCAAAGTAAGGCGTCATGGCAAATCCTGGA
Organism: Zingiber officinale; assembly: GCF_018446385.1. Taxonomy (NCBI): domain Eukaryota; kingdom Viridiplantae; phylum Streptophyta; class Magnoliopsida; order Zingiberales; family Zingiberaceae; genus Zingiber; species Zingiber officinale. Next base: position 75,702,009 of record NC_055994.1, read on the forward strand.
TCAATAAACACCGGAGGAGGCATAGTAATTGGGATCGAATCTTCTTTAGCAATAGGTTCTTCGACAGCCGATGGAATGTAATGTGGATGAGTTCTTTTATACACCAAACCCTCAACACTAGTCCTAATCCCGGCCAAAGACAACTGCCTAACATCGACAAGATCGAAATGAGATAACTCAATTAGCTCACCACGATGAACTCCGACCCCTAAAGAAGCAATGTATGCAGTGAGGACATGACATTGGATCATGTGGACTTTATTCGAGGTGTTGTACCCAAATAGTAGATAATAGAACGGTAAACCCAGTATCCTAAGTCGAAGTCAAGATGGTGTCGTAATGCATACATTAAAAAGAGATGAACAGGGCGCAAAACCCCCTGATCCCTAGACGATAAAGGATGAATGTATGATACAACCATTTTATAAAGAGCATTGTCAGTAGGACTTAGTGGTACAGTAGACATTTTCTTAGGATGGGCTCCCTTAAAAAAATTGGCATACATAATATCAAGAGTTAAATGAGCAAAAGGAACATGTAATGGGTCTGGAAGGGAAGCACTAAAAAATATACGGTTCATCGAAGGTCGGATCCGTAAAAATCGAAGAAACATATCTAGATCAAATAACATCTCTCTGGTGGCTACTCTAGTCCTATAGTGATGGTGGTCAAGTTCACACAGGTTGTGATAAAATTCAGAACAGAGAATGGAATTGTAAGCATGCCGGCAAAAGACAATGCTATCTAGTTGAAAGTATTGGTTGATCTCTATGGTTTCAGGATAATAAGTCTGGTAGAATTGAAGATCAAGACAACGAATACCTATCACCTTAAATTTTTTATTTGAAAAAGATTGGCGTAATTCCTAGGATGAAAACCTAGGGTCCTGACTGGGATTAAGAGAGCTAGCCTCTCGTTGCGCAATTGCTCTACTTTTTTCACTATCATAAAAAATAAAAAGATAATTTAGCAATATGTAAATAAATAGAAAAAGAATAATAGGAGAATACCGAGATATTATTGCACACCAAGGGAAGCGAGAGTCAGCGAAACAGCTTCTAAGGTAAGAAGGAGAAGAGGATAAAAGAAGCTGGATGAGGCTTGCAGTTTGCCCGAGCCTGTATATATAGAGGCTAATCGGTCGATCGATCCCTTTAAGACTGCGTCCTTTTTGACCAGGTAATCAATGTTCGGTCGACCGATAAATTTACTCCAGTAGAGAAACAAGTTAGGTGAATGGCCAAAAATTTATTATGCTTTACTATTTCGGTCGACCGATAAAATGATTCGGTCGACCGATACATTAAAAATTGGGTTCACGTTGGTCGATCGAACCAAATGATTGGTCAAAGGAAAACCTTTTTTTTTAAATAATTTTAATAAGTCTGATTAGGTTTTAAAAATGATTAAGGTTTAAAATCAGTTTAACAGGTTTGATTAAGGTTTTTTTCTAAAAAAATGATTTAATAATAATTTAATTAAGTTTTAAAATAATTTAATTAATTTTTTAAAATGATTTTTAATTAAGTTTAAAATAATTTAATTAAGTTTTTTAAAAAAAATAATTAAGTTTTTAAAATAATTTAATTAAGTTTTTAAATTAAATTTAATTAAGTTTTTAAAATAATTTTAATTAAGTTTTTTAAAAAAATAATTTTAATTAAGTTTTTAAAATAATTTAATTAAGTTTTTAAAATAATTTAATTAAGTTTCTAAAATAATTTTAATTACGTTTTTAAAATAATTTAATTAAGTTTTTAAACTAATTTAATTAAGTTTTTAAAATAATTTAATTAGTTTTTTAAAAAAAATTAATTAAATTTTTGAAAGAATTTTTAATTAATTTTTTTTTAATAATTTAATAATTTTAATTAAGTTTTTAAAATAATTTAATTAGTTTTTTTAATTAAGTTTTAAAAATAATTTTAATTAAGTTTTTAAAATAATTTTAATTAAGTTTTTTTTTTAAAATAATTTAATTAAGTTTTTAAAATAATTTAATTAAGTTTTTAAAATAATTTAATTAGTTTTTTTAATTAAGTTTTTAAAATAATTTTAAGTTTTTAAATTAATAATTTAATTAGTTTTTTCAATTAAGTTTTTAAAATAATTTTAATTAAGTTTTTAAAATAATTTAATTAGTTTTTTTAAATTAAGTTTTTAAAATAATTTTAATTAAGTTTTTAAAATAATTTAATTAGTTTTTTAAAGAATTTTTAATTAAGTTTAAAATAACTAATTATTTAATTAATTTTGAATTATTGAATTATTGAAAAAGGCTATTGAACTCATGTTAGATTCAAACTTAGCTTTGGGTTAATCAAGCTGGCTTCCTAAAGATAAATTTTCAGTTTAGTGGCGAGTCATATGACCTTCTTGTGTATCAACGGTGGACCACTTGTTAAATACTTTCCAAACTGTTCTTACCCAAAAAAATTTAATACTAAATTTTGGTCTAACTAACGCATGTTTGACTGGGGTAGCTTCGATCAGATCCACTAAGTCTAGTGCACCAGGTAGAATATACAAGATTCAGCTTAGAATTGCCTTCGACAAAACTTCCTTGACGTACTATCATCCCAATCCATTCCGATGCTATGTTGCAGGGTTTGGTAAAACCTTTTTTATCTAACCGTTCTAAGAAAAAAGTAAACATAATCCTAAGTGTATAAGTTTGGTTAATCATGTTGGTTGGATTGTCTTTCTAGTTACTCCCCCTGAGTCATAGCTTAGATAAGGTCTATCTAAGTAATGAATTTAACTCTTAGGGATTAAGTATAGGTTTGGTTTAATTGGTTTGGTTAAATATTTTGTTTGGACCCATGCTTGGACTTGACTTCTAGCATTTTGACTAATTAATGGCAAGTATGATTTGTTTGTTTGTTTAGGATTGTAACGAAGTCCTGATTTATTGTACACGGCTCGTTGTGATCCAAGTACCATGTTTAGACACTTGGACCCCAGTTCAAACTTTTCCAACATTTTCTTGAGTCGCTCGACTGACCTTTCAAGTCAGAATTTTCTTCCTCAAGTTTTTCAGCTTGAGTTGAAGTTTCGACTTGAACTTGGTTAGTCGAGTCACTCAAGTTAACTTGCTACTTAAGGTGGTCTATTTCCTTAAGTAATAAGTTATTTTAGTTTTCAGATTTTGACAATTTTTTAAACAAGCATTTAAATAAATCGTTACCATATTTGGATCTTCCGATCCGTGGCTTCTTTCGGACTCGATGTCGATCTCGGACTCGTACTCTTCATCGGACTCGGAGTCGGAATCTTCGTTTATTGCCATAAATGCAAGATGGCTCGAATGCTTTGTTTGCTCCGTGTCAGATTCGTTGGAAGAGGTCTCGTCCCATGTTGCTTGGAGGGCTTTCTTTCGTCTTGTCGATTTAGGCCTTTTTTCCTTCCGATTTGGGCATTCATTTTTTAAATGCTCCTTTTTGTTGCATCCATAACAAATCACTTCTGATTTGTTTTGGGTCTAGTTGAGTGGTATCTTCTTGGCACTTTTTCTGAATTTCTTCTTCGTCAGCAATCTCCGGACCATGTTGACTAACTCTTCTTCATTTGTTGAGTCAGCATCTGACTCGCTTTCAGACTCGATCTTTATTCTTGTTTTAGTTTCCTTGCTTGGACCTGCATACAAAGCTATTCCTTTCTTGACATGACTTACGTTAGATTGTTCGTGTAATTCCAATTCACAGAATAATTCATCTAACTTAAGAATTGAAAGATCCTTAGAAACTTTGTACACATCTATAATTGATGCCCACAAAGCATTCCTCGGAAAAGCATTTAACGCGTACCTTATTATGTCACGATTTTCAAAATTATGTCCGATCAGATGGAGACCGTTAAGGATGTCCTTCAGTCGAGCGTGGAGTTGCAAAGCCGTCTCTCCGGGGAACATTTTAATATTGAATAAGTTATTTAAAAGCAAATCCCTTTTACTTACCTTAGATTCGTCAGTCCCTTCATGTAGTTTGACTAGGAAGTCCCACAGTTCAGAATATAAAAGTAACCTTTGACCAGCAACTTCAGAATATCAAGTGCTACGACTTTCATTCTTGCGCGCTTCTTCGAAAAACTTCTATAATGCTGTAACGCTCCTCCGACAACCGGCAATCAAATTCAATTCATATTCTCTACTATCGGTGGCATTTTCTTATAGTTCTTGCACTTCAATTTTGTAACATTTCAAACTATTAGTGGATTTTCTAACGAAATCACTCAACGAGTGCGGGCCTTGGAGTGGGAGTCGTCGAAGACTCCGAAACAAGTAAAGAATTACTTGTGTTGGAGTGTGCTTGTCTTTTACTTTCTAGTTTCTTTCTCTTTATCTTTTTATCCACTATGTACTCTTGATTTTCGAAAAAGGGAAAAACGTTATTCACCCCCTCTAGTGTCTTTACGATCCAACATTTATGGAAGGACCTTGTCCTCTACTCTAATTAGTGTTAGCAATGTATCTTTTCAGCCTTCTGTCATGACCCCTTCGAGCTCAAATGGAGTCCCCATTTGAGGGTCCACCCGAGATTATGTTTAAGCTCCCTTGAGCACTGGTCTTGTTTTTACTTGTATCTTTTTCTTTGTCCTTTTCACGAGACTGAGAGGAACCTTGAGGTTCCTATGAGGGAGAATGGGATCGCCAACTTGCAGGTCAGTCAATATCATGGTGGCAACGACATTTGTGGGGTTTAGGGGGCTTCCTTTTGCCAAACCCACTCTGATTGGCGTTTTGTTGATCAACTACTCGTTTCAACTCTCTTGCATACTGCTGGCAATCTCAAATGGAATGAGTTCTCGATTGATGATCCACATAGTATTGAGTCACCTTGGGGGATCGTTGTCTGGATTCAGGAGCAGGAGTCGGGACTACCTCCATGGCTTGTACCACTTTTTTCCCCTTTCAATTTGTGAATTCCCAATTTTGTAAAGGTGGGGAAGGAGCTCTCTAATCTTAATGAGTGAGGATAGAAGCCGGAGTTGGTGTTTCTTGTCTTTTAGTTGACTAAGCTTCCTCGACTTGAATATATTTAAGTTTTCATACTTATAACCCTTCGAAATTAGTTGGGGGACTTTTTTACTAAAGATCTGAAAAAATATCGTCAACGAAACCTTGAGAAGGCACTGACCTATATCTCTAGAGTAACCGAGGGAGCGTTCACAGCTACTCGATTAAACCTTTGCAAGTATTCTTTTGGGAGTTCTTTGAATTTCTACCTGAGAGCAAATAAATCATGTGAACTTTTTGGTATCTTCGATTGGCTGCAAAGTATTGCATGAAGACAACTTTAAATTCCTCAAAGGTCAGAATAGAAGAAGCAAATAGTCAACTAAACCATCTCTGCGCCGAGCCCAACAACGTAGGTGAATCATGGGTGAGTTGATTCTGTTGCCAAATTAATTGCCAATCACCAAACGATAACGAGGATGGTGATATGGTTGAGAGCCTAGACAAAGGCAAACAAGAAGTGGTTAGAATGATGGTCGGGGGTTTCTCGACGTAGTCACTCCCTCGCTCAAGTTAGATGATGAAGAAGATGAGTATTAGAGTTTTGATGTACATAGGTGTGCGCGTGTACTTGGATATCGGAAAAAACTACCTTTTACAAGGAGAATATAGACTTTTTCCTTTCATTCCTTCTTCCATGTTGTCATTATTTAATTCCTTAAATAATACCAGACTTGTTCACGTTGCTATTTTTTTCAAAATAATTTGAGATTTGTGTGATGATTATCTTTTTTCTAAAATAATTTAAGATTTACATGATAATTTATTCTTTTCCTAAAATTATTCAACGTCTTGTGTCACTGAGGGACCAGGAAACTAAGGAGACAGTGACTTAAGAGTCAGGAGTTGGTAGACTCAAAAGATTGAGAGGCTAGGAAATCAAAAGATCCGAAAGAACGAGAGACTAAAGAGTGAGCTTTCTCTATTCAAGTACCTCAAAAGATTTCATCAATCATTTTTTATCCATGTAACGTTGACTAATCCCTCCTCGATGTCAGGGAGGGAGAAATGCTCAATCTTTTGTCATCACATCGTGCCTGGGCGCAATTTCATCTTCTAATGAATTGAAACGGTTCCGTCAAACTAAACTAATATTATATTCCATTGAATTGTTGAAAACAATAGCTGATGGTCGACATCAGAAAACTACAGATTAACAGGCCATTTGGAACTGCACTGCCAAAGTTTATATTAATCTACGCAGACTGACCAACAGACACCAGCCCTAATCTTTGACAAATCAAACATCTTATATCTTTAGTTTCTCCATGCCATTTCATATCAGTGACTTCTCCCCACCGGCTTCCTTCCTAAGCTAACTAGCTAGCGTGCACGTAGAACAGATAACGTGTCCTCCAAGATTTTCAAAAGTAGGCTTCAAGCAGCCAATCGAATCAGTCAAATGCTGATCATACAAACATATAAAAAGTCAACTCGCCCTTTCTTTTCATGAACTTTCTCTCCTCCCTTCCCCTTCATAATTACCTCTCTGTTTTTAATTTCCCCTGCTTTCATGGCGCGAGGCTCGCTCGTAATTGGGCTCTTCCTCTTCCTCTTCCTCTTCCTTTTTGCTCCACGGCCGGGCTCTTCTCGGTCGCTAAGCACGGCTTTACCGGTCGACGGGGAAGTGATTGTTCCGCCGGCGGAGGTGCCGGGGATGGAGCGTCTGGCGGAGAAGTACAGGCCGCTGCTGCTCAGCCTCCTTCCAAGAGGGAGAATGCCGCCGGCAGGGCCGCACCCGGGAATCAACGACAACCAGAACTAGCAGAGGAAGGATTGAAGATCGAAGGAAATGGAGAATACATATTATTATTATTATTATTTATTGTTTTTTTTTCCTCCCTCGCAAGGAGAGGAAATAAATCTTACTTCGTTTTTTTCCATTTTGTTATGTTTTTGTTTGTTAAGTTGTTGTAGCATTCGATCTTTGTACTGAAAACAGTTGTAAACTTCGTTTAGGATAAATAATTATGCCATTTGATGGAATATGATTGCCATAGATCGTTACGTAATCTATGAGGAAAATTGGGATGGATACGGAGTAGGTCAAACTTTGACTTTTGGAACGATACCGACGAGGAAAAAGGTTGCACCGAGGCGACCCCACACGTATCCAAGTAGTTGGCCTAACTCATGTCCTTTTCTTACTTGTGAGGCTTGACTTGGAAAAGTTTCTACTGACATTATAATTAGTTCAATGGAGAATAAGATGATTCACTCACTCCTTACATTTTGTTAACTGATCTCTACATTAATAATAGAGAGTAAGTAAACTATGAATAACGGTTAATTAATAATGGCTAAAATATATGAAAAGACATACTCATATATTAAATTTGACCCCATAATTTAATATGATTTTATCTCATGTCTTAATAATCACACCGTCTAAAGACATTATAATTAGTTTAAAATTTTAGATCTCATAACCTAATGTGATACTATCTCATATCATAATCATCGCACAATCTGAGAACATTATAGTTAGTTCAAAATGATAATCTCAAGTAGTCTCATTGACTATCCCTGGAGTGATCGGCCAGCCCCACGAAAATTTCTCACTGATCGCTAGGGTAAATCGGAAAATGCACACGGCGGTCAGCTCAGCATCGTTTGGTTGCGCCCCCCATTTAGAGAAAAAATTTCTATAAATATATCATAGCTAGGAATCAAATCGCGGATGTCTGGATGATAACTTGGATGTCCTACTCCAATACCATAGCCCCAGGGACCTTTATAGGGTTTAGGGTTTTCGGAGACATCCGAGAACATTATAATTATCAAGATGGCAAAAGGCGACTATGCTCGCCCCCAGCACCCCTCCTAAAAAAAATCTCCTCCCAGGGCTAACACGAAGGAGGTAAATCACAAATGACTACTAGCCTTTGGAATAATAACTTATGCATAAGGGAGGTATTTATCTCGGCTATACAGAGATTTGAACCTCATACCATAGTAACACTTTATGCTCTAACCACTAGACCATCCCGAGGGAACACATTATAATTATTTCAAGGTGGCAAAAGGCGAATACGCTCGCCCCCAGTGCCTCTGCCAACCCGTCCCAGGACCAACACGGAGGAGGTAAATCACGGGCGACTACTAACGTTTGGAATAGTAACTAATACATAAGGGAAGTATTTATCTCGGCTTTACCAAAATTCGAACCCTAAAATTCATGATGATAACACCTCATGCGCTACTCCACATTATAATTAGTTCAAGCAATTAGAATTAATAGCTACTAAACATAGTGAATTACAACTAATTAAAGGATTTACTCCCAGAACAGACAACACCAACGAGAGTGATGAATGTCTAATGTCTTACTCCAAGAATAGACACAAGATTTAAATTTGAAATAGGATAAATATTTTAAAGATCGAGTGAGTACATGATATACTTCAAACAGTAGATAGAGAAAGCCTCTAAGTTTCCATAATTTAGTTGCCCCCAATGAATGGGTAATTCCTCTTCCAGCGTGTTTTACAGTGATGCTGTAGACATACCATCACTAACTCTTTCCTTCATCTTCCATTGAGATGTCTCTCTACAAGTTCTTGCAAAGTGAAGCATCATATAGCAAGAATCAGTTTCCATAGAAAACTGAGAATTAAAAGAGATAAATGAGAATTATCAAAATGGATCGGATTAAATCATCAAATCAAATCAAATCAAAGTAGTTTTAGAATTATTCTAATAATTCTATTATAATTATTAGAATAATTCTCAGAATAATTTTTAGAATTATTCTATTATTTATTAATTAGTTAATTGACCGAGTACTTATTTAAACCCTATATATTGTATTGTCTTGAGGGTAAGTATCAATGAACAATAAGATTAATTATTACTCATATTTTTATCTTCTTTCTATTCTTCTTTTAACATTTGTATCAGAGTCATGATCCTTCGTTCCTTCTCTTTCTCTTAATTCTCCCACCATAACCGTGTCTGTCTCCTTTTATCGCTTACATTATCACATTTCTATTTCCATTCTCTTATTATTATTAATTTTCTTTTAATTAATCTTTTCTTTCCTCTCTCCTGTTTCTCTTCTCTCTCCCTCACAAATCCTTTTCCCTTCCTTTTTTTGCCGCCACCCAAGACAAAAGTGGAGTTTCTTTTTTTTTTGAAAATCACAAAACAAGACGACAAAAGGGCTTCTCCTTTTGTGCTACCGCCGTTGTCCACCGAACGCCGGCCAAACCTCGACGTCGACAACAAGTGGTTGCTCCAGCCAAGGCTTCTATTTCCTCCGAGGGGAGTTTCTCCAGGCGAAAGGCCCCCTTTCCAGAGATCCAGTCTCTCTACAAGATAAGTTATTTTACTTTAGATGTCAAATACTCAACACTATCAAGGAGGCCAAAAACAAAATTCAGTCCGATGTCAAATTTGTCGCATCATTGGTCATACTGAAAATCTATGCCCTAAAAGACTTGGTTGCTCTGGGGTAAAATGTTAAATTTGTCACATCATTGGTCATCTGGAAAATCTATGCCCTAAAAGATTTACCTCAAATTTCATTGGTGGTTCTACAGCCTCAAGACAACCGTCTATTTCACAAGCATATCCTAAAGCTCTCGCATCTGTGCCTACTTGCGGTAAAACCCTAGAGTTTTCATCTACTGATTTGTATATTGACACTGGAGTAACTCATCATGTCACATCGGATTATAATATCCTTACAGACGTAGTGTCATATTATGGCTCAGATACAGTTCAAGTAGGCGATTGGCTCAGGTTTGCAAATTGCTAATCTTGGAAACACATATATTCATTTATCTAATCAAACTTTTCACATGCGCAATGTCTTTCATGTTCCATCTATCACTAAAAATTTACTTTCTACCCATCAGTTTTGTCTTGATAACAATGTCATTTTTGAGTTTCATCATAATCATTATCTTATAAAAGATAAAGGAACAAATGTTATTGTGTTTCATGGGAGAATCAAAAATGGCCTCTACTATCTTCAAAGTTCTTCAATCAAAGCTTTTGTTGGTGAACACACAAATAAACCAGCTTGGCATGCTCGACTTGGTCATCCTTCTCTTCATATTGTCCAGTCAATCATTAATAGGTATGGTTTACCTACTTCCATTACCTCCTCTCCATCTCATTCATGTAGGGCATGCATGGAATCTAAAAGTTATAAGCTACCTTTCTATTCATCCGATTATGTTTCTAATTTCCCACTTGAATTAATTCATTCTGATGTTTGGGGCCCTGCACCTGTTTTATCTAACCAAGGTTTCCAATTACCTTTATTGATCATTTTAGTAAATATACTTGGCTCTATCCTATAAAAAGAAATCTGATTTATTAAATATATTCTATAAATTTCAAAATCAAGTTGAACGATATTTTAATCGTAAAATACTTTCTTTTCATTCTGATTGGGGAGGTGAATATCAAGCTCTCCATCGTCCTCTTGCTCTCTTGTGGAATTGTTCATCTAGTCTCTTATCCTCACACTCCAGAACAAAATGGCTCTGCTGAGAAAAAACATAGACACATAGTCGAAACTGCCTTAGCTCTTATTCACCATGCATCAGTTCCACGTAAATTTTGGGATGAAGCTGTTACCACTGTTGTATATCTCATAAATCAACTCCCTACTCCATTGCTCAATCGTAAATGTCCTTTTGAAACACTTTATAATCAAACTCCTAATTACACTTTCCTTCGAATTTTTGATTGCGCATGTTATCCATGGTTACGCCCCTACTCTAAACACAAACTTGACTCTCGTTCACTACAATGTGTTTTCCTTGGTTATAGCAATTTGCACCATGGTTATCGTTGCTTACATATACCAACAAGTTGAATTTATATTTCACGACATATTACTTTTGATGAGGCTCTATTCCCTTTTTCAGTATCTTCTTCGATCTCTCCTCCAGATACAGGTGGCACCTTCTTAATACCACCTAATATTGTTAGAAATGATGGCATCCTAGGTCCTGCTCCGCTCTCTAATAAATCCCCTATACCATCAGAATCACCGATGCTGCTCCAATCTTAGAAGCCTCGTCGGTCGAAGATAATATGCTCTCTAGTTCTGGATCCTCAGATACTGCAGGTCCGTCATCTACATCACCATGTCAGCCTACTTCCTCATCACCATCAACAAGTGATTCAGATTATAATGCTCCTCGTCACATGCTTCCCATTAGTGACATTTATGAACGTTGCCCACCAAATACGACTCGATATCCTCTTCCACGAGCTCTAGTGGTCTCTTCAAAATCTATTGAACCAACTTATTTTACGCAAGCAAACAAGGATCCAAATTGGCGTAGTGCAATGGCTACAGAATTTGATGCACTTCTTCGCAATGGAACATGGAGTTTAGTTCCACGCACTTCCTCAATGAATGTTGTGGGCTCTAAATGGGTATTTCACCTTAAGTATCGAGCTGATGGTTCTCTTGAACGACACAAAGCTCAACTTGTAGCCAAAGGTTTTAGTCAGCAGCTAGGTATTGACTTCAATGACACTTTTAGTCCAGTCATCAAGATTACATTTGTCAGACTATTATTATCGATAGCTGTTAGTTCCAATTGGCCTGTACGTCAATTGGACATCTCAAATACGTTTCTCTATGGTCATCTTGAGGAAACTGTATTTATGGAGCAACCACCTGAGTTCATTCATCCATAATTTCCATCTCATATTTGCCGACTTAAGAAATCCTTATATGGTCTTCGACAAGCTCCTCGTGCATGGTTTCATCGACTATCCAATTGGTTACAAGCTCAAGGATTTTCTGGATCAAAGACTGACTCGTCTTTATTTCATAAATATAATGATGAGTCCATGATATTTTTTCTTATTTATGTGGATGACATTCTGATAACCGGTAATGATCACAAGAGCATCATAACTTTATTAAGTCTTCTCAATCAAAAATTACCTACCCAACATTTGGGCATTGCTCGTTTTTTTCTTAGTATGAACTTATTCCACATGAGGATGACTATCTTCTCTCTCAGAGCAAATACATTACTGGACTTCTTCAAAGAGCCAAAATGGATGGAGCACGTCCGGTCTCTACACCAATTGCTATAAACAACTCTCCATCTTCATCCTCTCCTGCTTTGTCTGATCCACAGATTTATCGAAGCATTGTTGGAGCCTTACAATATGTCACTATCACACGCCATGATATTACTTTTGCAGTAAATCATGCTTGTCAATTCATGCATGCTCCAACTAAACAAAATTGGGATAATGTAAAAAGAATACTTCGTCATCTCAAAGGTACTATTCTACATGGTCTTCTTTTATATCGTCAATCGTCTCGAGATTTACATGCCTATAGTGATGCGGATTGGGCAAGTTATCCTGAAGATAGACGCTCTACTAGTGGTATGCAATATTTCTTGGACGAAATCTTATCTCATGGAATTTGAAGAAACAACCTACGGTATCTCGTTCAAGTACTGAGGCAGAATATAAAGTTATAGCAAATACAACGTCTAAAATTATTTGGCTTCAATCACTTCTCTTTGAACTTCATCTTGCATTAAATATTGCACCAAAAATTTGGTGTGACAATATTGGAGCAACATATCTCACAGCAAATCCAATCTTTCATGTTCGTACAAAACATGTGGAGATTGATTTTCATTTTATTCGTGAACGTGTGGCAACTCAACAATTATCCGTCTCTTATATCTCTGTTGAGGATCAAATTGCTGATATCATTACTAAACCATTATCCAGACAACGTTTCAACTAGTTAGCAAGCAAACTCAATGTCAAAGATCTCTCGTTAAATTTATCGGGGGGTAAAAGAGATAAATGAGAATTACCAGAATTGACCGAATCAAATCATCAAATCAAATCAAATTAGTTTTAGGATTATTCTAATAATTCTGTTATAATTATTAGAATAATTCTCAGAATTATTCTGTTATTTATTAATTAGTTAATTGACCGAGTATTTGTTTAAACCCTATATATTATATTATCTTGAGGCCAAATATCAATGAACAATAAGATTAATTATTACTCTCATATTTTTATCTTCTTTCTATTCTTATTTTAACAGGAATACCATAATGTACATTTGAATCATGCACAATATATTGCAATGTAAACCTTTTGCTTAACCTCTGAAAGACAAGTATTTATCCAAGCAAAATCAAATATCAAGACAACCATTAAAACATATAGCAATGCTATAAAATAGCATGCAGAGGCAAACAAATTAAACTCGGCTCGTTGCTCAATGAACCCATCAATGATTTTTTAAGGTTTACTCTTCGTAATGGCTAGTGGAAGCCTCCAGATGTTGTAAAACCTTACGTGCGTGGATTCTAAAAATCGAATAAGAATTTGAATGGGAAATACAATAATAAAAGACCAATTGATAGATCTTATTTCTATGAATCATGTCATAAAAAAATAATGTAAACGGTAGTAACAAGGAATCTGAATGTAGCACCATGTCCTGTAGTGTCATGGTATCCAACGTCCTGAGGAGAAAAAAAACGGAAGCAAACAAAGAGAGTTCTTTCGAGAGAATTAAGGATGACGACACTGTATAAACTCTCGTCAATGGAAAATGAGGGGTTTGTCAAGATGCTTAATCCATTGGGACCTCTCCCTTGTATAATAAACTGATCTGTTATTAACCAATAGATAATAATAGATCAGACTAAAGAGTTCTACACATCAAATCCACATCCAATAATCCGAAATCCAATAAACTCAAGTTCAATCACTTAAACGGGTTCGGTTCGTATTCATATGTACAACTTACAAATAAGTCCACATAAAGGAAATATCTAACCAATCTCTCACTTAGGCTATGTGTGAGATATAAATAAAATACAAATATAACTTTAGTTGATATCAAACTTTATGGGTATAGAATATCCCTGTAAATAATTTAGTCTATTAACTTTATTGGTATAGAACTAAAGATATCATAACTACTATATATGTCTATAACAAGCCTCAATAGTAATCACAATACCAATGTCATTAATGACATAGATCAATATGTGAATATGTAGAGTGAAAATTACATGAAATGTGATCAGTGTATGTCAATTTCCAACTTATATATCCAAAGTGACCCAAAAGGGTCTGATCATATTTGTAAATACCTTATGCTAAACTGCAATAGCAAATCATAATCTAAATATTATGATTCCTAAAGGAATCTGTATCATATTTACAAATACTAAATACTAAACAACAGTAGTAAATCATGATACCATATTCAGAGTGTCAAACAAATATATAAATTCGTATTAATGTTTGAACTTTAAGTAGGTACAATAATCAAAATAAAATATTTGTTTTTATAAACATAAAACAATAAAATAAATACAGACTCCAAGTAGTTGAATTCTTCTTTCATAAGAAGAACTCCCATATCTACAACATGTGCATGAAACATCTTAGACACCAAGCCTTTGGTGAGTGGATCTGACAACATAGAATATGTGATGATGTGCTCTATCATAATCTAATGACTCTGAACTCTATCTTTAACCGTTAGAAACTTTATGTTGATGTGTTTGGACTTCAACGAACTGCGGTTATTCTTGGCATACAATTCTGCATAGAGGTTGAAGGATGAATTGAAACTTGTTTGTATGGTTGAAATCTTAGAAAAACCCAATCTCCTATTGCAAATTCTCTTTTTGAACAATGCAATTGTGCGCCAATTGCTTCATTCTTGCTTGTGCATTGCATAAATTATTTTTCAAAAGTTGCAATATTTGGTCCCTTATACATAGGTTTTGGTAGAATTGATGCACATTTATTGATTCATGTGTGTATGAGTTGATCGAGGATGGTACACATCCATTAACTACCTCAAATGGGGTAATCTTAGTAGCTGAGTGATAGGTCATATTGTACCACCATTCTACCCATGGAAGCTAATGAACCCACTCCTTTGGTCTATCACCAGATGCAAATAATCCTCTAATCATCAATTAATGACTTCTGTTTGTCCATGTTACTATGGGTGATAGGATATGCTAAAATTAAGTTTAGTGTCTTGTAATTGAAATAATTCTTTCTAAAATTTACTTGTAAATATCGGATCACTATTAGTGGCAATAGATCTTAGTAACCCATGTAGTTTGATTATATGGTCAACAAATCCTTGAGAAATATGGGTAGTTGTATAAGGATGTGATAATGAACAAAAATGGGTACATTTGTGAGGTGATCAATGACCATCATGATAGTGATTCGTCCTTGTGAAGTTGGTAACCCATCTATGAAATTCATGGAGATGTTGTTGGATCGTGAGCAAATGGGGGTGGGGGGGGATGAATCATATGATTTTGAAATCATTCTTTTCTTTTTGAAATATTGAGTTCACATCAGAAATAAAACTAAGGGAACATAAGCAAGATGAAACAGAAAGGCACATGATAACACAAGTAATTTTTTACTTGGTTAGGAGCCTTCGACAATTTCTATTCCAAGGCTCACACTCATTGAGTACTTTTATTGGGTAATCCACTAATAGTTCGAATATTACAGAATTGAAGTACAAGTCATGTATAAGAACTATAAGTAAAAGTTACCGACAACAAAAAAAAACAGCAAGACTTGATCACTGGTTGTCGGAGGAGCATTATAGCATTGTAGGAGCCTTTTTGGAATAGTGTGCAAGTACAAAAGTCAGAGTACTTGTTGTGTTGAAATTGTTGGTCGAACCCTCTTTTATAGTCCCATCCGGATGTCTGGATCTCCTCTCGGGCTTCTAGACTGTGCTAAGTGGCGAGCTCTCATCGAAACTTCATCCTCAATGTTTATCCATGTTCAAGTGCCTGGACCCTCTCCGGGTGTTTGGACCGCTGACGTTGGTCAGCCAGTCGTTGCACTCCAACTCAGCTTCTGGATGAACTTTGCTGGTCCAAGCACCTAAAGCAACTCTGGGCACTTGGACCGTCCAGGTACCTGCTCGGTCTCTCTCGAAACCCCTGACCCAGACGCTCGGAGCATCTCCGGGTGCCTGGAACCCCACTTTTCAGTCATTTTGTAGCTTTGATTCCCTGCAAAACACGTTAGTCCAAGCAACAAAATTTACCTTGCAAAATAAAGTTAGTACATTAAAAATATGATCAAATTATGACTTAAATCCCATCTTTCCAAGACTAGGATCTAGTTATAGTCTTAACTTAGACTTCCCAAATGGCTCTAAGCTGCACCGGCCTAAAGTCCCACTTGGACTCATCCTCACTGGATCTCTCTCCTCTAGTGACTTATCTCACTTACCAATTACAACCTTCCTTGATGTTAGGTCCCTTGACCCACCAAGACTTCTAACCAAATCTCAACCAATCTAGACTTCACCCAGTTGTCAAACCAACTGGACTTTCTTATACCATATCTCAACCAATCTGAACTTCCTTTTGCCATATATCAATCAATCTAAATTTCATACCAGTTATCAACCTAGCTGGACTTCAGCTTGATATTTTGGTCTATATAGCCATCAAGTCTTGCACACTTGATAAAAGGTTAGACAAATAATATATCTAACTTTAACGTATTTGTCATACATCAAAACTTGATTATTAGTGCAACTTGTACTAACAGATATCTTTCCATATTTGTTTGAGTATGGGAAAGGGGTGAAGAAGATCCGGTTTTGCTATATTTTCTCCTTTGTTTCTTTGACATACATCACATTCAGCAACAAGGTTTTTGATGTCTTTTTTCATTCATTTCCAATAGAAATCTCTTGAAATGTGTTTATACATGCGTAGGAAGCTAGAATGCCTTGCAATTGGTGAACAATGAAATTCTTCCAATATTACTCTCTTTTGACTGAGTTTGTTGGAAGGAAGATTCTGTCTTTATATCGTAAAATCTCTCCATCCCAAGCATAGTAGGGTTCTGGCAATGAATTTTGTAGTATACTCTAAATGAGAGCTTGGGAAGATGAATTTTCCTTTAGCTCTCTTTTTATGTTGTCCAAGTTCTTGCAAGTTATTAAAGTTATAACATCAAACTCCATTTGGTTAGTAAGGCAAGATAAAGCATCAGTTGTTGTATTTTCTATTCCTTTCTTATAAATGATTTCATAATCATATCTCAAGAGACTCTTGATCCATTTTTGTTGATCTATATTAGAGATATGTTAATCTAAGATGAACTTAAGGCTCTTATGGTTATTTTATATTTGGAAGCTATGGCCAAGAAGATAGGGTCTCCATTTTGTAATGGCATCTATGACAACCAATATTTATTTCTCATAAATAGACGTCTGTTGATGTAGAGGAGATATCATCTTGTTAGAAAAAGTTAATGATCATCCTTCTTGCATAAGAACTTCTCTGATTCCAACTCTGGATGCATTGGCTTCAATGATAAATTGCTTATGAATATTAGGTAATATAAGAACTGGTGTTGTCATTATAGTCTCTTTTAAATTATGAATGTCTTTTCTACTTCAAGACACAATCTAAATGCATCTTTCTTTAATCAAGCTGTTAGTGGAGTACTAATCTTTCCATAATTTTTTTACAAATTTATGATAATAGCCCGTGAGACCTAGAAAATCATGTGATATATACCTTGACATTCTTTAGGGTGAGCCACTTCTTCATAACTTGTACCTTTGAGGGATCAACAACTAATCCTTTTTTTTCTTACAATATGACTAAGGTATTCCACCTTAGTTGTCCCAAAGTTGCACTTAAATTTTTTACAAAATGAGAATGCTCATGCAAAAGAGTGAGTACTTTATAAAGGTGATACAAATGATCTTTGAATGATGAATTATAAAAAAAGAATGTCATTAAAAAAATCAATACAAACTTACGAAGGTAAGGCCTGAAGATATCATTCATCAAACTTTGAAATGTAGAAGGTGTGTTAGTTAAGCCAAAAGGCATGACTAAAAATTTCTAATGACCATCATGAGTCCAAAAAGCTATTTTTTGGAAAGTTTGACTAATTAATTATTATCTGATAGAAGCCTGAGTGAAGATCTAACTTTGAGAAGAATGAGATGTCTCCTAATTCATCAAGTAATTCATTAATGATGGGGATGTGATGTTGGCAATTATCAAAACTGCACAACGTGCACAGTTACCACACCAGGACATTAGCCAGGACATCTGCATGTTGTCCAAGATATAAACTTAAGATTTTATATCTGTAAAGAAGAGAAGGAGGAATAGTACCCGAGGCGCCCTCCATAGAGCTTGGAGGCGCCTCGGGTGCACTAGCCGAACACCTCTGCGCAGAAGCGCAGAGGGTGCCCTCAATGCGATTGAGGGCGCCTTGGATGTTGAACAGAGGGCGCCCTCTATGGAGCTGAGGGCGCCCTGGACGCAGGTGGAGGGCGCCCTCCATGCTGTTGGAGGCGCCCTCGGACGGATAAGCAGTGAAGAAATCAGGGCTTATCCACGTTGCAAAAACGGCGGGGTTGAGGGCGCCCTCCATAGGCTTTATAAGCAGGTTCTGAGCAACAGCTTAGAACAACAATGAAAACGTGATTCATCTTCCGTGCACTGCTCAAAGAACCACCCAATAAAGCTGTAGCAAGACATCGACGACCTGAAGCTTCGAATTTCCTATTCTTAAGTTGTTGGTATATGTTCTTACTGTACTTAATTGTTGTACTCTAAACTATAACTTTTGTGAACTTATAGTGATTGCCCAAAGTAAACGCTCAAGGAGCGTGGGCCTTAGAGTAGGAGTCACCCCAAGCTCCAAACCAAGTAAAAAAACTTGGTGTTTGCGTGTTTGCAATTATTTTATATATTTCTGCTGCGTTTTACTCTTAGTTTTCTGAAACGTAAGTAAAAGTCACGAGCGTTATTCACCCCCCCCCCCTCTAGTGCTTTTGATCCAATAGTGTCAACTCCGCGCGACCTTGTAACCACAACTATGATAGTGCCGAGCCAGGAAAGGAGTCCTCAGCGTTGACCCTCCGACGCTCAAGTCAGTCACCGACAATGTGTGAAAGCAAAGTAAAGTAACGAACAGTAACAGTAACAGTGGATTATCGCATACCTCTACTGAAGCTTGGACCCCCTTTATATAGGGCTCCTGTAGCGTGCATGCATGCTTCCTAAGGCGAGCATATCTCTGACGTGATAGTAGAAACTTCCGCAGTACGATCCTCTGCCTAACTATGTCGCCGACCATGCCATCTGTTTGTTAGGGTGTATACTAAAAGCCTAGCTTTTGGTATAAACATTTATCTAGTAATAAGAATCACATTGGTCAAATATCTATATTTATGATAAATATAGTTGTTTAATTAATTTATATTGTAGATAACATGGTGTGTGGTGTCACACACAGAGGATCATGTTATCAGTACCTTATAAATTATAAACAGTAGCACACGACCAAAATGGAAAGGAACAAACCATTAGAAGGTTGTAGTGTAATTAGGTGTCAGTTTATCTTGACTGTATAATTACACTAGTACACTTAGAGTGTATTGAGTAGGACCATTTGAGGTCGTTTCCTTTATACTAATTTTATAAAGAAACAAAGACCTCGGTTATTATGGAAGTGTGTGCTCTTAATCCTAATATAATAACAAGCACATGTATTTGATATTTATTTCTTTAATTTATCAATGGGTGAGATTTAGTTCGATGAATCAAGAAGCCCGATAAGTTGGGAAATGGTATCACTTATAGTGTGTGTTGTTGATTATAGAAGGAAACTGTGTCCTAGAGATACTAGGTTGATAATGTCCTCAAGAGGAGCTCATAAGGATTGTCATGTTAAACCCTGCAGGTGGACCTAGTCCGACATGATGATAAGGTTGAGTGGTACTACTCTTGGACTAAGATATTAATTAAATGAGTTGTCAGTAACTCACTTAATTAGTGGACATTCGATATCTTAAACACAGGGAGACTAACACACTCATGATAAGAAGGAGCCCAAAATGAAATTTGGGATTGGTGTGGTAGTTCAATAATAATTCTTTAGTGGTATGAATTATTATTGATGAAATTAAGTTGTGTGTTCGGGGCGAACACGGGATGCTTAATTTCATCGAGAGACCAAAACTAATTCCTCCTCTCGGTCCCTATCGTAGCCTCTTATGTATAGAGATTTATATCCACCACATACCCACCTTCTTACCCATCCAATGGGGCCGGCCAAGCCTAAAGGTTGGCCTTAAGGTGGCCGACCAATAGCTTGGAGCCCAAGCTTAGGTAACCGGCCACATCATATTAAAAAGGATTTTTTATTAAAATTATTTCTTATGTGGATATCATAGTTTTAAAAGAGAGTTTAAAAATTAAATCTTTCCTTTTAAAAGCTTTCTACAAAAGATTAAGAAAAGATTTGAAATCTTTCCTTATTTGTAGATTGAAAGGAGATTTTATTTTAAGAAAAACTTTCCTTTTTAACCATGATAATAATTTAAAAGAGAAGTTTAAAAATTAAATATTCTCTTTTATTAGTTTTTATAAAAGATTAAGAAAAGATTTGATATCTTTCCTTATTTGTAGATTGAAAAGAGATTTTAATTTTTAAGAGATAACTTTCCTTTTGGTTTTTTTATCCACATGTTTAAAAGAAAGATTTTAATTTATTAAATTTCCTTTTTATAAACCAATCATGAAGGGATTAAATTATTGAAGAAATTTTATAAATTTCTGGAGACAAATTAGGAAGTTTTAATTAATTAAAACTCTCCTTGTTTGTAGCTTTGGGGTGGCCGGCCATGTAAATTGAGAAAAGGAAAATTGTTTTAATTAAATAAAATTTTCCTTTTCATGACAAAAGAATTAAGGAAGTTTTTAATTAAATTTCCTTATTTGCCAAGACCAAGGATTATAAAAGAGGGGGTAGAGGTGCCTTCATGGGTGATCAACTCTATTATTCTTCTCCTCTCTTTTCCTCCTTGGTGGCCGGCCCTAGCTTCTTCCTCTTCTCTTCTTCTTATGGCCGGCGGCAACCTCTCTTGGAGCTCTTGATGGTGGCCGGTTCTAGCTAGGAGAAGAAGGAGAGAAAGGTGGTTTTGTTTCTTGCATCCCTTGAAGCTTGGTGGTGGTGGCCGGACCTCTACTTCTCTTGGAGAATTGTGGTGGCCGAAACTTGTAAGGAAGAAGAAGGTGCTTGGTGGTTCTCATCTCGGAAGATCGTTGCCCACACAACGTCCGAGGTTAGAAGAGGAATACGGTAGAAGATCAAGAGGTCTTTTAGAAGGTATAACTAGTAATTTTTCCTTTCCGCATCATGCTAGTTATTTATGGAAATAATACTAAATACAAGAGGCATACGATTCTAGAGTTTCGAATTTGTTTTCGATATAGTGTTCTTTTGTTTTTCTTTTCCTTGTGATTTGATTGTTCTTTCGGTTAACTTAAAGTTATTTTAGGAAATTAAATATTAGCTTTCTATAAAAGGTTTTGTCTAGTCGGTGGTGGTTGCTCCCATATCCAAGAAGGCCATGTGCCTCGCCACGTCAGTACTGGGAACCGATTATGGAAATTAATATTTAATGGAATTAATAACTTAAGGTGACTTGGGTCGAACGTGTTAAGTTCTGCAGGAGACCCAAGTCAAAACCTAAAAGAATGAATAGATTAAGTTTTGGATCAAACGTGTTAAGTTCCGCAGGAGCGATCCAAAATTTAATTTAAAGAAGAACACATGGTAGCTAGGAAGGTTCGCAGACTTGCAAAATTTTTACATTGTACATGGAACCTCTAGGTTCGAGCAACCAACAATTGATTGGTATCGAGCGAGGTTTTGCCTCTGTATTTGGTATTAGTTTAATTATGACATGTCATACATAATTAGGTGTTAATAGTAGGATGTGCTAACTTTGTGTGACGGATCCAACTATTATGACTTTTAGTTATTATGTGTGTGATTGGACCCTTGGACATGTCAAGGGCATTTATGTGTGTGCATGATTGTATTATAAAATACAGCAGGAGCTGTATTTAGTTTGATTAGGATTTTATTTTGATCTAGATACATGTACATTCCTTTTATGGAATATAGGATCAAAATGTAAAATTCTATTTATGTCATGGATCGAATCTTGCAAAGCGTGGAACCTTCTAAGGACCAGAGGCGCAGTGGAACTAGGAGCAAGATGGATGTGACTAGACCCGGTGGCGGTGGCCAAATATGACAGCAGCTTGGGATGACAACACACGGAGGACAACTAGAGATAAAAGCCATAATAGTTGAAAATTAGATTTTCTTTTATTGCTTTTATATTGTGCCGTGTGTGCATGTTGGTTTACATATTTAGTAGGCCAAAGATAGTTAAAATTCCTCATTTATAAATAACTAAGTGGGAGAGGGATTTTAAGTAAATCCCATGGTCTCCATTACTGGTTTGTAAGTGATGCAAAGCACTTGCGGGTGCTCGAGTGCCTCTCCTCCATCTGATGAGCTTGTCACTAGACTTAATCCATTTTGGATGACTATAGGAAGTTAATTAGGTGATCTCTTCCCAGGAAGGCATAATCTTATTAATGGACTTAGTGTCAAGTAATGGTACACACATCTAATAGTATCCTCCCATCGGAGTCACTGCTATTATTTGTGTGACCAAATGAAACCAACTATTAATTTGTCATAAAACTAGGTTGACAAGATAATAAAATTAAAGGGTTAAAACCCTCTTACAAATGATTGATTTTGTATACGTCCACACTAACGTGGCATACAAAATTAACGGTGTTTGAGATAATTTTATTTGTCATAAAGTTACGTTGACCAGATAGTTAATGGGTAAAACCCTCCTCTTACAAATGTTGATTTTGTTACGTCCACACTAACGTGGCATGCAAAATTCACGGTGTTTTGAGGTGTTGGTAAATTTAAATAGTATTGTTAGAGGAATCAATATTATTTTAAATTTAGAGTCTTGACCAAATATTTGATTAAAGATAGACCAACTATTAATTTTATTCGTCATAAAGTAAGGTTGACGAGATAATAAAATTAAATGATAAAATTTCCTCTTTGAATTTGTATACGTCCACACTAACGTGGCATACAAAATTCATGGGATTTTTAAGGAGTTGGTCTTAACCAAATATTTTGTGATTCTTAGGAAGATGGTCAATCCCTAGCTGATATACTTTAGGATAGACTTAGTGGTCCCAATTATAATTGATTGGAAATAGAATTTGGACATTAAGGTAGACTGTCCTCTTAGAACTAAGAACAATATAGGTGTATTTTATTCATTAGTTGATACATGTTTAGTGGAGTTATCTACCGGTACTTGGTGTGTAGATATGGGAGCCACTGATCATGTCTGTAATTCATTGCAAGGTTCCAGGAAACCCGACAACTAAATGAAAATAAAAAACACCGTCCACATGGGCACTACTGCAAAAGTAGCAGCTGTTGCAGTGGGAGAGGTTTATTCTCTAATAGGAATAAAATTTGGATTATTAGGAATTGTCTTTACATACTAAGTTTAGAAAGAACCTGATTTCAGTTTCTAAACTATTATAGAATAGATATTGTGTCTATTTTGATAACAAAGTTGTTATCAAGAAAAATAGGCAAGTTATCTATTCTGGTATGTTGGTTGACAATTTATAATCCAATAACTCCCATGATGCAACAAATGGAAATTAATAACACATCTTCTAACTTAAGAGAAAGCAACCTTCGAAAATGAACCAATTATATCTTTGACATCTAAGGCTAGGTTATATTAACTTAAGTAGGATTCATTGGTAGCTGATGAACTTTTGGGTTCATTAGTAGTGGAAATCTTTCCAACCTGCGAGTCTTACTTGGAAGGAAAATAACCAAGAAGCTTTTAAGTCCAAGGGGTATGGAGTCAAAGATATGTTGAAATCGGTTCATTCTGATTTGTGTGATCCTATGACTATCCAGACAAGAGGTAGTATTGAATATTTCATCTATTTTATAGACAACTATTCAAGATACAAATAAATTTACTTAATGTACCGCAAG
The DNA here is from genome assembly GCF_018446385.1 of Zingiber officinale. Lineage (NCBI taxonomy): Eukaryota > Viridiplantae > Streptophyta > Magnoliopsida > Zingiberales > Zingiberaceae > Zingiber > Zingiber officinale. The sequence continues at coordinate 75,725,953 of NC_055994.1, forward strand.
ACTAAGTACTTTGATTAGTTCAAAGAGTACAAGGCTGATGCGGAGAAATGTTAAAGTAAATGTCACTATGGTAAGATCGTAGTGGCAAGTACCTCTTGGGAGAATTTAGGAGTCACTTATCAAAAGTAGGGATTCAATCTCAACTAACTGCACCTGGTACACCCCAACAGAATGGTGTAGTAGAAAGAAGGTAAAGGACTCTTATGAAATAATTAGATAGATGATGAGTTATTTAGAAAATTACCAAATTTGTTTTAAGGATAAACTCTGATAACGAAAGTGAACATAGTACCTTCCAAGTTAGAACTCTCTACTCATATAGAATTGCTGAATAGGTGAAAACCTATTTTGAAGCATATTCGGATTTGGGTAATACAGCACATATGTTAAAGAGAGACAATGATAAGTTGGATAGGAGTTCACTTGTTTGTAAGTTATCCTAGATAAACAAAAGAAGGTTTATAGTCTTAAAAATCAAAAGGTCATTGTTAGCATCAATGACTGATTTTTTAGAAAAGGACTATATAATGAACCACGTGCTCATAAGTAAATTTTTTCTTAAGGAAATAATAAAGGACATGTCTAACCTAGTACCAACTGTACAAGATGAGATACCACAAGAAAACTGCAACACGTATCACAAATTGATACACAATTACAGAAAGTGTCTTATTGTAGTGGGAGGGTTGTTATGCAACCTAAATAGGTTCATGTTTTGGGAGAGTTTTTGGACTCGATCCCTGGAGGGCATGAACCTGATCTCCGGTCATATGATGAAGCACTCCAAGATAAAGATAGATCTTGGCAAAGAGTAATGAATAAAAGAATTAGAATATATGTATTCTAATAAAATCTGAAGCTTGTAGAATCACCAAATGGTGTAAAAGCCGTTGGGTATAAAAGGTCTATAATAGGAAAAGAGGGATGGACAGGAAGGTAGTAACTTTCGAGAGCAAGGCTTGATGAAAAGGAAACTTTTTCACTGGTAGTCATGCTTAAGTCTATCCGGATTCTTTTATCTATTTGGCAAGAGGATGTCAAGAAGATTCCTTAATGGAAGTTTTGAAGAAAGCATCCATATAAAGCAACCGTAAGGGTTCATGCAAAGGGCTAAGAGCATCTTGTATAAAGCTCAATCAGGACCGAGGCAAAGCTTCAAGGTCTTGGAACATCCGGTTTATCAAAGTAATCTAGATCTATGGATTTATTTAGTAACTGGATTGTGTATACAAAAGGTGTGATGGAAGCGTGGTGGTATTTCTTGTACTATACGTAGATAACATTTTTGGTACTTGGAAACTATATCAAAATGTTGTCGAAGTAAGGGTATGGTTGTCCAAATAATTCGATATAAAGGACTTGGGAGAGTGTATATATTTTGAGATCAAAATAATAAGGGATCGAAAGAAAAATATATTTTACTTATCCCAAGCTTGATACATCGGAAAATCCTTGCTCGTTTTAAGCATGCAAAACTCCTCGAAAGGTTTCTTACTTTTAAGGATGGAGTAACTTTATCTAAAGATATGTCTCTGTAGACATCAAAGGAGATAAAGGAAATAAAGCGTTCTTTATGCTACTACTGTTGGAAGCCTAATGTATGCTATGTACGAGATCGAATCTGCTTTGCCAAAGGCATAGTTAGCAGATATCTGGACAAGGACATTGGACTGCAGTAAAGCATATATTGTAGTACCTTAGAGGCACTAGAGATTATATGCTAGCTTACGATTAATTTGGTCCTTGTGGGTTGCATGGATTTTGACTTCCAATCGGATAGGGACAATAATAAGTCAACCTCGGGTTTGTGTTTACTTTAGGAGGTAAAGTCATAACTATGGAAGAGTGATAAGCATAGGTATTTTTCGACTCCACCATAGAAGCTTAGTATATGGCAAGCCTCTGAGGTAGCTATAAAAGTTGAATGACTCAATAATCTCAAGATAGACTTAGATATGATTTCGGTTTGTCCAAAGATTATTACAATTTATTGTAATAATATTGGTGCAATACTCGAAGAAACCATAAGTCTATAAAGGCAAGTAAACACAATAGAGCGCAAGTACCACCCAATACGAGAAATCGTATAAACGAGGAGAAGTTGTTGCTGCCTAGATTGCATCAGGTGATGACCTATAGATCCTTCCACCGAGGTCCTTAAGGCAAAAGATTTTGATAGACATGTTGAAGGGTTAGGAATCAGATGTATGGCAGCAGATATGGCAGCTTAGTCTTTTAGTATAAGTGGGAGATTGTTAGGGTGTATACTAAAAGCCTAGCTTTTGGTATAAACATTTATCTAGTAATAAGAATCACATTGGTCAAATATCTACATTTATGATAAATGTAGTTGTTCAATTAATTTATATTGTAGATAACATGGTGTGTGGTGTCACACACAGAGGATCATGTTATCAGTACCTTATAAATTATAAACAGTAGCTCACGACCAAAATGGAAAGGAACAAACCATTAGAAGGTTGTAGTGTAATTAGGTATCAGTTTATCTTGACTGTATAATTACACTAGTACACTTAGAGTGTATTGAGTAGGACCATTTGAGGTCGTTTCCTTTATACTGATTTTATAAAGAAACAAAGACCTCGGTTATTATGGAAGTGTGTGCTCTTAATCCTAATATAATAACAAGCACATATATTTGATATTTATTTCTTTAATTTATCAATGGGTGAGATTTAGTTCGATGAATCAATAAGTCTGATAAGTTGGGAAATGGTATCACTTATAGTGTGTTGTTGATTATAGAAGGAAACTGTGTCCTAGAGATACTAGGTTGATAATGTCCTCAAGAGGAGCTCATAAGGATTGTCATGTTAAACCCTGCAGTGGACCTAGTCCGACATGATGATAAGGTTGAGTGGTACTACTCTTGGACTAAGATATTAATTAAATGAGTTGTCGGTAACTCACTTAATTAGTGGGCATTCGATATCTTAAACACGGAGACTAACACACTCATGATAAGAAGGAGCCCAAAATGTAATTTGGGATTGATGTGATAGTTCAATAATAGTTCTCTAGTGGAATGAATTATTATTGATAAAATTAAGTTGTGTGTTCGGCAGCACGGATGCTTAATTTTATCGGAGACCAAACCAATTTCCTCCTCTCGGTCCCTATCGTAGCCTCTTGTATATAGAGATTTATACCCACCACATACCCACCTTCTTACCCAACCAATAGGGGCCGGCCAAGCTAAGCTTGAAGCTCAAGCTTAGGCCAGGTGGCCGGCCAATAGCTTGGAGCCCAACCTTAGGTGGCCGGCCACATCATATTAAAAAGGATTTTTTAAAATTATTTCTTATGTGGATATCATAGTTTTAAAAGAGAGTTTAAAAATTAAATCTTTCTTTTCAAAGTTTTCTACAAAAGATTAAGAAAAGATTTGAAATCTTTCCTTATTTGTAGATTGAAGGAGATTTTATTTTTAAGAAAAACTTTCCTTTTTAACCATGATAATAATTTAAAAGAGAAGTTTAAAAATTAAATATTCTCTTTTATTAGTTTCTACAAAAGATTAAGAAAAGATTTGATATCTTTCCTTATTTGTAGATTGAAAAGAGATTTTAATTTTTAAGAGATAACTTTCCTTTTGGTTTTTATCCACATGTTTAAAAGAAAGATTTTAATTTATTAAATTTCCTTTTATAAACCAATCATGAAGGGATTAAATTATTGAAGAAATTTTATAAATTTCTGGAGACAAATTAGGAAGTTTTAATTAATTAAAACTCTCCTTGTTTGTAGCTTTGGGGTGGCCGGCCATGTAAATTGAGAAAAGGAAAATTGTTTTAATTAAATAAAATTTTCCTTTTCATGACAAAAGAATTAAGGAAGTTTTTAATTAAATTTCCTTATTTGCCAAGACCAAGGATTATAAAAGAGGGGTAGAGGTGCCTTCATGGGTGATCAACTCTATTATTCTTCTCCTCTCTTTTCCTCCTTCTGTGCTACTAGCTTTTCCTCTTCTCTTCTTCTTATGGCCGCGGCAACTCTCTTGGAGCTCTTGATGGTGGCGGTTCTAGCTAGGAGAAGAAGGAGAGAAAGGTGGTTTTGCTTGCATCCCTTGAAGCTTGGTGGTGGTGGTTCTCTACTTCTCTTGGAGAAATGCGGTGGCGAAACTTGTAAGGAAGAAGAAGGTGCTTGGTGGTTCTCATCTCGGAAGATCGTTGCCCACACAACGTCCGAGGTTAGAAGAGGAATACGGTAGAAGATCAAGAGGTCTTTTAGAAGGTATAACTAGTAATTTTTCCTTTCCGCATCATGCTAGTTATTTATGGAAATAATACTAAATACAAGAGGCATACGATTCTAGAGTTTCGAATTCATTTTCGATATAGTGTTCTTTTGTTTTTCTTTTCCTTGTGATTTGATTGTTCTTTTCGGTTAACCTAAAGTTATTTTAGGAAATTAAATATTAGCTTTCTATAAAAGGTTTTGTCTAGTCGGTGGTGGTTGCTCCCATATCCAAGAAGGCCATGTGCCTCGCCACGTGACGAACCGATTATGGAAATTAATATTTAATGGAATTAATAACTTAAGGTGACTTGGGTCGAACGTGTTAAGTTCTGCAGGAGACCCAAGTCAAAACCTAAAAGAATGAATAGATTAAGTTTTGGATCAAACGTGTTAAGTTCCGCAGGCGATCCAAAATTTAATTTAAAAGAACACATGGTAGCTAGGAAAAGGTTCAGACCTTTGTACAAAATTTTTGTACAGTGGAACCTCTAGGTTTTCCGAGTAGCAACCAACACTGTTGGTGGCACTGATTCCCAAAAGGATACCGACAAATACTCCTTTTGTCTGTTATTGGGCCGAGCGAAAGAGCTGCTCGGCCAACCTTCATCTTGTTCGAACACTGTCTACCCCTGGGTCGAGTGGGATAGACGCTCGGTCGGCATTCCACTATCCTTTGTTACGCTGATGTGTCGAACGATATTAGTGCTTGGCTGATGGATCTGCTCCCTAGCCGAGCTGGGAAGTTGCTTGGCCATAATATTGATGTGTCTAAATGTAGTCTGCTCAGTCGTCACTTTGCTCCGCTGATTTCGAGGATTGATGTAAGGGCGAACGGGGTTGCCGCTTGGTGCACCTTTGTGGATACTTGGTACTTGCTTTTCTGAGCGTTGGATGTTCAGTGTGTTCCCAGGTTGTACTGATGTTGGATCGGGCCTTCTTTATCCTAGCCGGGCGAGTGGGCTACCCGAACGACCGAGGATATAGGGCCATTGGTCAACCTTGACTTTGACTCAAATTTCATTGGTGGTCCTACAGCTTTAAGACAACTAATTGCTTCATAAGTCTATCCTAAAGTCCTCTTGTCTATACCTACTCGTGGTAAAACCCCAGAGTTTTTATCTACTGATTAGTATATTGACACTGGAACAACTTATCATGTCACATTAGATTATAATATCCTTATAGACAAATGTCGTATTATGGCTTAGATACAGTTCAAGTAGACGATGGTTCAAGTTTACAAATTACTAATCTTGGAAACACATATATTCATTTATCCAATAGTACTTTTCACATGCGTAATGTCTTTCATATTCCATCTAATCTTGAAAAAATTACTCTCTATACATCAATTTTGTCTTGATAACAATGTCATTTTTGAGTTTCATCATAATTATTATCTTATAAAAGATAGAGGAACAAATGCTATTATGTGTTATGGGAGAATCAAAAATGGTCTCTACTATGTTCAAAGTTCTTCAATCAAAGCTTTTGTTGGTGAACGCACAAATAAATCAGCTTGACTTGGTCATCCTTATGTTCGCATTATTCAGTTAATCATTAATAGGCATAATTTTTCTACTTCCTTTACCTCCTCTCCATCTCATTCATGCAAACCCTACTAGGGGTGTAATCGAGCTGAGCCTAGCTGAACTCTTGAATGTTTGAGTTTGACTCATTTATAATCGAACCGAGCTTGAGTTTAATTTAATGAATATAGTCATGGTTCACGAGCTTATTCGAGCTTTTATCGAGTCTAAATAAGCTTAATAAATATAAATTTAAATATTCATTAAAAACTAGATTATATATTTATAGAAAATATAATATATATATATATATATTTTAATAAATAAATAAATTTAATATATTTGTCTATATTTTTCATAAGTAGAGTGTAAAATCTATAAATTCAATATCAAAACTATTATTTTTCATTTAAAAGTTGATTCATGAGCTTACTAACGAATATGTTCACGAGCTAACGAATCAAGTATTATGAAGCTTGAGCTTGGTTTATTTATCTTAACATACCTCATTAAACAAGCTCAAACAAGTTTTTATCGAATCGAGCTTTGAATAGCTCATGAGCGGCTTGGTTCATTTACACCCTTATGGCTTGCATGAAATCTAAAAGTCATAAGCTATCTTTCTCTTCATCTGATCATATTTCTAATTTTTCACTTGAAATAATTCATTCAGATATTTGGGGTCCTAGACGTATTTTGTCTAATCAAGGTTTCCAATATTATTTTACCTTCATTGATCATTTTAGTAAATATAGTTAGCTCTATCCTATGAGAAGGAAATCTGATTTATTAAATATATTCAATAATTTTTAAAATTAAGTTGAATAATATTTTAATCAAAAAATACTCTCTTTTCATTTTGATTGGAGAGGTGACTATTAAGTTCTCCATCGTCATCTTGTCTCTTGTGAAATTGTTCATCGAGTCTCTTGTCCTCACACTCTAGAACAAAATGGTTCTGCTAAGAGAAAACATAGATATATAATTGAAACTGCCTTAGCTTTTCTTCATCATGCATCTATTTAGCATAAATTTTAAGATGAAGCTGTTAACACTATCGTATATCTCATAAATCGACTTCATACTCAATTGCTCGATCATAAGTGTCTTTTTGAAAAACTTTATAATTAAACTCCTGATTACACTTTCCTTCGAATTTTTGGTTGTGAATGTTATCCGTGGTTAAGCCCCTACTCTAAACACAAACTTGACTCTCATTCACTATAATGTATTTTTCTTGGTTATAGCAATTTGCATCACGGTTATCGTTGCTTGAATATACCAATGGGATGAATTTATATTTCACGACATGTTACTTTTGATGAGTCTCTATTCCCTTTTTAAGTAGCTTCTTCAATCTCTCCTCCAGATACAGGTGGCACCTTCTTGATGCCACATAATATTGTTAGAAGTGATAGCATCCTAGGTTCTGCTCTAGAGCTCTCTAATAACTCCCATATACGTACCATCAAAATCACCTCAAGTTTCTGATTCAATCTCTAAAGATTCACGGGTCAAAGATAATACAAGTCCATTATCAAAATCGCCATGTCAGTCTACTTCCTTATCACCATCAACAAGTGAATCAGATGATAATCCTCCTCGTCAAATGCTTCCCTTAAGTGACATATATGCACGATGTCCATCGATGACAACTTGACTACCCCTTCCATGAGCTCTAGTGGTCTCTTCAAAATATATTGAACCAACTTGTTTTACACAAGAGAGCAAGGATCTAAATTGGCATAGTGCAATGGCTACAGAATTTGATGCACTTCTTCGCAATGGAATATGGAGCCTAGTTCCGCGTACTCCCTCCATGAATATTGTGAGCTCTAAATGGGTATTTCGTCTTAAACATCAAGTTGATGGTTCTCTTGAACAACACAAAGCTCAACTTGTAGCTAAAGAATTTAGTCAACAACTAGGTATTGACTTCAATTACACTTATAGCCCAATCATTAAAATTACATCTGTCATACTATTGTTATCGATAGTTGTTAGTTCTAATTTACTTGTATGATAATTAGACATTTCAAATGTGTTTCTCTATGATTGTCTTGAGAAAACTATATTTATGGAGCAACCACTTGGGTTCATTCTTCCACAATTTCCATCTCATGTTTGCCTACTCAAGACATCTTTATATGGTTTTTGACAAGTTCCTCGTGCATGGTTTCATATATTATCTAATTGGTTACAAGCTCAAGGATTTTCTAGATCAAAGATTGATTCTGTAAAATAACGAAAATGGGTGAATCACCATAAGGAAATTTTCCAGAATTTTTCCGGAATTTTTCGGAGACGGTATGGCTTCGGTAACGGGGATAAAAAAAAGGCCCCGGGAAAGCCTATTTAGACTACCCCATTTAAGCAAGGAAATGTTTGATTTTTTTTCCCTTTTTTTCCTTTTCTTTTTCTTATTTTCCTTCCCCTGCATGCCCGTGCCCTAACCTTCTCGCGCCGAGCTCTCCTCCTCACACGCCCGTCTCCTCCTTTTCCTAACCGATGCCACACGCGACGGTTTTGTTCGCGAGGAAGAAACTGGTGGTGTTCCCATAAGCCTCAGCGTTAAACCTTTCTCCTGATCCTTCTCCTCTTCCTCTAGCGGCGTTGTGCCCTAGTCGGATCTGTCCAGTGACGGCGGTGTGGTGAGGTAACAACCTTGTCTTCGCTGTTTTTGTTCAATCCTCTTCTCGGTTCACCGATCCTTCTCTATTCTTGATCCTCATTTTCTTTGTGGCTGAATTAGGTCACGGATTGGAGACGTTGGGGATCAGTGAGTTGTGCTTGGGTTGTTGGGTAGAGACGAGGGGTTGATGCTTGATCAGTGACCTCCTGCTTGATCCGATTGATTCCAGTGAGGTATAGTGTTCTGTGGATTTGAAATTGTGTTGTGGGTTGCTCTTTGATCCAGCAGCTCACCTTGGTTTCGGCAGGACCTCCTTCCGGCAGCAATCTTGTTGGCTGAGCTTGAGGTATGGTGTAGTAATTTTGATACATGATGTTGATGAATTAGGTTTATGTATTGAATTAGGGATAATTGAATTTAGATTAGAACATGTGGTGTGATTAGGTTTAGCATTAATCTAATGTAATGATTAGGGTTAAGACAATTAACCATAATTAACCGTTAGATTTAAATTAGGTGTGCTTATGGTTATGTTGATTAGGGTTTTACCCTAATTTAGCCTTAAGGATTTTATTTAGCTATTCATTTGAAATTTTAGCTAAATAAAAGCTTATATATATATATATATATATATATATATATATATATATATATATATATATATATATATATATATATTTATTTATAAATTTTGGGCCCCCCAAAATATTGGGCCCTGGGTAGACTTTTAGATATGTCATTTGATATGCATAGTAGTTTTTAACAAGTGGTAATAATTATGTTTCTTATCTGCATCGGTTTGTCACTACCGGATACCTGTTACATGCTTGTTTTGCTTACTTGTTATGCATTCCATGTTAGTACCCACCTGATTTTATACCCTTATAGAGGTAGTGACATAATCATGCCTTATTATGTTCAGGACCTAGGTTTTTATACCTTATCTGACCTATGTACCTAGACCATTGATTTGGTCCATTTGTCCTATGGTACACATTATGTAGAGATGGATAGGTTCAGGATATTTCCATGTTTAGTGACATGCGCCATCTCGCATGATTGCATGATTGCTGGGGGCGAGCGTTATCGCCTTTTTGCCTAATGATGTGCGATAGTCGGTTCCATTATTGTTGAGCACATCGCCAGTTACATGGATCTGCACACACAACCACTCATGGGTTAGTGGTTTTATCATGCAGGGTGTGTTACAATAGGTTGGTATGTCAAGGGCTCCATTGGTCCACTCATGGGTAGTGTGACGCAGTGTTGTACCAGGACAGGGATCCCTCCTCTAGACTGGCTCAGGGAGATGAGAGCATTGTGCTCCCCCACTTATGATTTAGGGTAAGGAGGATAGGTGTACTCTAACGGCATCCCGTACACTCTGTCGCTCATCAGGTGCAGTGATGGCAGAATGCACGGTTGTCACAGCCCTACCCACTCGGTCTCACCATTATGTGTGAGACGGCTGACAGACAGTAGGGGTGACCAGGACATGTCATTTGCATCATACACATTGATGCATTTATTGCTTGTGTTTGTTACACTTGTTTGCTGCATATTTGGTGGATGCATATGCTTGACATGCATACAGGATTTCTATACCTCTCGGTCTATTATCCATACACCAGGTCCTGGTTAGTACAGATACTCCTTATTCCTTTCAGTTTGCATTTATCATTCCTATATCAGGAGACTGTACGCATATTTATTGTTATTGGTTATTTTCTTACTATGCATATCAGTAGTTACCCGCTGAGGAGTTGACTCACCCCATGTTATTACTATTTTCAGGTTGAGGTTGTCCGGAGAGTTCCAATCGCTAGTCCCCCTGCAGATCGCGAGGATATTTATTTGGTCATTTGGTTTTTATTATGATGCTATATAAACTACGTTTTAGACTTGTACTAGTTTTGTTCTAGGGATTACTGTATGGTCTTTTATTTGTCGATGGATTTTCTTTTTATATTTATTTGGATATGTTCTGCTACATGTCTGCCTGGACGACAGAAGAGGTGAGTTGATTTTATTTGCGTCGTTGCGATTTGTGTTTTATGGGTGTAGTTGAGTAGGATATAAGTTTTGAGCTTTATGGGTGTAGTTGAGTAGGATTTTTGAGATGATTTTCCTTATCGTTGCATTAGTTTAGTTTTACTATTAAACTGTGTGGGTGTTTGCTTATTTTTATTGTTATTGTTCTGGTCGTGTTGGCCAAGGTATCTGAATGGTTGTAGGAAGTTTCAGATTGTCACCTGTACAGGAGAAATGCTGCAGAAATTTCTTCTGGCAGAGACTACCTGGGGCGTGACAATTTATTGGTATCAGAGCCAAGTTTCGGATGCTTGGTTTTTGTATTTTGGTTTTGCGTGTTAATCTGATACCAATATTTTTGGTATCAGAGCCCAGTTTGTGAGTCAAACTGGGTACTTTCGGATTTGTATGGATTTCCGTTATGTTCATGTTTCGGAATTCTGTTTTGGATTTGTACGGATTTCTGTCGATTTTCTCGTATGGGATTCCGAGGTTATGTATGGGGACTGGACAGCGACGGAACATCTCCTGACGGTAAAAAGGTAAAAAGGTAATTTTATAATTTTAGTTACTTGTAGTAATATTTGTGATATAACTTAACAGATATGAGGAGATCTACACGTGCAGTTGCGTCGAGATGTGGTGTTGGACGGCTACGTAAAAGGACTTTGGAATCTCTGGACTTGCCAGAGATTCCTACTGGGGTTGAGCCTGTCGGCCAGGGACAGACTCAGGATACTGTGGGCGCGTCGGGCTCTCAGACCCCGATGGCTCCTTTAGAGGTATCTACCTCGGTTGCACCGTTGTATCCACCTCTACCGTATTTACGGTACCACCAAGGGTACCACCAGCATACCCCGGTACCTGCTCCGGTCGAGCCTACGACGTACCAGGTACCATCGCCACCTGGACCTATCGTGTACCCGGCATGAGCGGCACCCGCGCCCCTAGTGTACCCAGCACCCGCACCAGCGATACCGATTGCTCCATTTTCGATACCACCACCTACCGTACCTCCAGCCGCGGCCACTCATATCGACCCTACAATACCGCCAGTGGTACATGCTCCAGCTTATGCAGCAGCACCGGGAGTACCTCCCCCGGTATATCTAGCGGTACTACCTGTAGCACCAACTCTAGGGATTCCGCCAGTTCCTGCGTCGATCCCTACCCGCCTCACTAATATTGTCACGGCACGAACCCGGATTCCAGCATTAGCAGAGTCGATGAAGAGTCGATTCACACTCTTCCAAGGAGAGACTGATCTGAGTGTGGCCCAATCCTGGATAGAGATTATGGAGTGGACCTTCTTCTACATGGCTTGCTCCGAGTGGGAGAAAGCAGAGATGGCTGCTTTCCATTTACGGGATGAGGCTGACACCTGGTGGGTAATGCAGCATTCCATCATAGGCGAGCAGAACATCACCTGAGCCAGATTCAGAGAGACTTTTGAGAGCTGCTACTTCCCACGGGCATATCAGATGACTCGCCGTCAGGATTTTCTGAGTTTGCGACAGAACAACTGCTCGGTGACAGAGTACAATGCCAAGTTTAATCGGTTGGTTAGATTTTGTCCAGAACTAGTTGCTGAGGGCAGTTCCCGTATGCAACAGTTTATTCAGGGACTGAATGGGCATCTACAAGTAAAGCTTGCCGATTTTGGGAACTCATCTTACATAGAGACACTAGACAGAGCCCTAATGATAGAGTCAGCTCACCAGAGAGCATATCCGAACAAGAAAAGGAAGCAGACGGGTCAGGCATCAAGGCAGATCCAGCAGGTATAGGCGACCGAACAGCAGCAGAGTGGTCGCAGTCGACCAAGTCAGGGTACTTCTGGAGCTTCTGGTCAGCCTCAGAAGTCAAAGTAGTCTTCATCAGGACGTTTCCGGCCTCTTCAGCAAATCCGGAAATAAACTGCCAGTGACATCCACTGCGCCCGGTGTGGGTCCAGAGAGCACACCACATCAGCCTGCACCTTGGGACAGTCAGTTTGTTATTATTGCAAACTGCCTGGGTACATAAGCCGAGATTGTTCACTGAAGGCTCAGCATATTACTTCCGGAGTTTTAGTCACGGAGTTCAGCTCAGTCAGATAGGGACTCAGTGAGGAGGGCACAGAGCCCAATCTTCACATCGTCAGCAGAGGACAGCTCCCCCTTCAGCTGCTGCTTATGGCATATATGGACAGGAGCACCCCTAGTGCCCTCATGGTACCACAGAGTTCTATCATGGGACCCTAGTATCAGCTGCAGCCTTAGCCCGTAGTCCAGTATCTGCAGCCCCAGCCACTGGTTCAGTACCAGATGCAGTCCCAGCTACCAGTACAGTATCAGTCGCAACCCTTACATCCACCTCTGGCACAGTCTCTAGCACCGCCTCAGTGGCAAGCTTCTGCCCAGATGTAGCAACCACTGCAGTCGACTGCTACAGATATGCTACATTACTGCTACAATACTTCTACAATAACTCTATAGTACTGCTACTGTAACGCTACAGTAAAATCCTAAAACTAGGATTTTACTCCGAGTACAATCTCTTGTGCACTCGTACCCTTACCCTTATGACTCACTTGACGCTTCTTTGCAGCCTTGACCTCTTGCCTTCAAGCCTACTTCCTTTGGCTCTCGTCCCTCTGGTGCATACAAGCCTACGGCTCGTCCCCAATGCCATCCTTCGCGTATTCCTCGAAGTCGCTTCCCTCAGCCCTTGTCCTCGCTACCTTGTCCACGGTCCCTCGGATGCTGCATCCTTCACCGGACCCGAAGCCATCAACCTAAGTCACATGTGTATCCTGCATACTTGCACACTCACATGCACATATCAAATAACAAGGGTGAACCTAACTTAAACCCATTGCCCAAACACCAAAACACATGGTCTCATAGACCATTGGGATTGCTCCAACAATCTCCCTCTTTTTGATGTTTGGCAATACATTTAAGTTAGGGAAAACATAATATCAAATAAACATGCTAAAACAAATGGACTTACGTTGCCAAGGCTACACACTTTAACTTACACCGCCGAATGGACTTACGTTGTCAAGGATACACACTTGAACTTACACTGCCGAATGGACTTACGTTGCTAAGGCTACACACTTGGACTTACAATGCCGAATGGACTTACATTGCCAAAGTTACACACTTGGACTTACACTGCTGAAATAAAAATGTAAACATGCATTGGAACCTATTCCAAGGCTCCCCCTACACCTATGCTCCCCATTGAGCTAGGAATTTTCCCACAGGGATTTTTAAGAACCTATCCCAAGGCTCCCCCTACATAAAGGCACTAAGGTTTTCCCAACTAAACCTTACTTCTCCCCCTTTGCACTCATGCCCCATGGATTTCATACACATATACGAGCTGACCCGATCAAAATCCAGTGTTGAAAACACTTTCAGACTAGTATCAGTCGACTGTCCCCATGAAAATGAGCTTACAGAGCCATTCTGTTCTCAAAAATACTGTTACCAGTCGATTGGTACACTATTCATGCAAAAATCAGCCTTTTCTGGACAACTTCATAAATGCGCCAAAATTCCACAGACCTCCAAAAATTCTCCAATTTTGTGGAGAGGTCTATTTTATCAATGTTTACTTGGGAAAAATATATATATAAATATATTTATCACAAATCCTAAGATTGACACAAAACACAAAACTAGCTAAAAAGTTCAATTGAACCTTGACCTAAAGTCCTAGTTTTGGCTTCCTCTTGATGTATTTTCCCAAACTAGCCCATAATGCATCCCTAGCATTGGTTTATATGGCATCTATACATCAAAAACTAATTATCATGCTATATGACTCCAATGTCATATTTATAAGCATGAAACATAAATCAATTGTGTGCCGAATCCCTAGGTTTGAGACTCAAGTCCGTCTCCAAACCACTTGGCACATTCCATGACCCAACCTAGACTCCCAAGTAAAACCCACTTGATATCCATTGGACATGGGTCCCAACTTGACTCTTAGAGCCCCCCTAGAGCTCTTAGCCTTAGCCACCTCCCTAGGTGACTCATTCACAATGGCTAGGCCACATCGGTGCACTTCCGGTGACACTTGGCCTACAAACCTAACATTTTTAACCTTGGACACCTTGTCCTTGGTTAATTTCTTCTTACCTTTAAATGGCTTTCCCTTGCCATTTATTGGCTTCTCTTTGTTATAGTCATATATATAACCCTAGCATACGACTTTCCCTTAGCATTGGAGACACTAGATCGGTATCCTAGACCCGATCTATCATTGTTGGGTCTTTGACTACCCAACACCATACCTAAACTCTTAGATCCAATATTGAATCTTTCTAGGGTTTTCTCTAACTTATCAAGCTTTGCCTTTAAAGCTTGATTTTCCCTTTCTAGGTTCCTAAACCTAGAGTAAACATGTCCACATTGGACATTCTTAGACCTACCCATTTTCCTAGGCATGTGTCTCCCCTTTTTGGGATTAATACCTTGGGTCTCCTTAGGTCTACCGTTTCTAGATTTATCATGTATTGGTCTCTAGGGTCTTGATCTACACTTACCCTATTCGTATCATGATATTTGAATCCGAAATTATGCATGGATAAATAATAACAATTATTTCTAGCATGCATGGGAATATAAGAATTTAAATTTGAATTAACCTTCAAGTTAGGGTATACCTCCCTTACCCATGAAGCTCCCCCTTGATCTAAGCTCCTCTTCTTCTTCTCCCATTTCTTTAATTGCTCCAACTTTTTGAGCTCTCCCTTCCTTGGGCATTTTATGTGGTAATGACCCTTCTCCCCACATGTGAAGCATCTAATGTCCATTCTCCTCTTTTGGGCTTCTTCATTCCTACAACCCATGTTAGTATTTAAAATAACTTGATTGGATTTAGGATTTACCTTCTTCTTACCCAATGGACACCTACTCTTATAGTGTCCCTTCTCATTGCACCTGAAACACACAATATGGTCTTTTGACTTTGCTTCGGTGAAGGTGCTCACTAGGTTGACTTCTTCCAAGATTTCTTCTTCATTCGTCTTGGACCCTTCTTCAATCCTTGAGGATGTAGATGCTACCTCATCTTCCTTATCCACACTTGTGGATGGCCTTTCTTCATCCTTCTCCTCCTCAAATGTTGAGCATGGCTCAACTTCCGTTTGCTCCTCCTCAATTTGAGCAATTAAACCCAACTCCTTGGGTTCTTCTTCTTCTTGTGTAGGTTTAGGTTCTTCCCGTAGAACCATCTTCACTTTGCTCCACAAATCGTGGGCGTTCTTATATTTACCTACACCACTCATCACATTAGATGGCAATATATCTATTAAGATTGATATTACCTTTGAGTTTGCCTCTGATCGTGAGGTTTACTCTTTCGTCCAATGTCGTGGTCGGAGTCTTTTTTCCTTCTTGTCTCTTAGGACTTTGAATGGGTCCTTAATCACCATCATGGTATCCCAATCCGTGTCGAAGAAGACTTCCATCTTCATCATCCAAAATGTGATGTCCCCAAGGCTTCCTCCTTCAAACTTTGGAGGTTCAATCAAGTCGGTCATCTTCTTGTATTTGCTCTTCTCGACGATTAGTCCGGTGAAGTGCGACCTTTGCTCTAATACCACTTGTTGGGGATCGGTCACCGGCTAGAAGGGGGGTTGGATAGGCAGCACCCCCAAATCCTTGATTCCTACACTTGTTAGCTTGCGCAGCGGAAATACAAACAACAAACAAGCTAAAGACTAAAGCAAAGAAAAGAAATGCAAACTGCTAACACGTTCGTTTAACGTGGTTCAGAGATTAGGGCTCCTACTCCACGGCGTGTCCTTGAGGTGGACAATCCTGATCCATCAGTGGATTAGCCCCCGACAAACTCCAGCTATCTCAAGTAGCTCCTTGTGGGTGGAGAAACCTCACCACAACACTCACAAACACTTGAAAACAAGTAGACTACTAATTAGGGTTTACCACCACTAATTTCGTCAGGGATAACCAAGCTTCCAAGCCTTGGTTATATAGGTCGTGGGTTGAAAACCCCGCCTACCAGTCGACTGCCAAAACATGCAGTCGACTGCCCTCTGTGGAAATTTGAACGTTACATCCCAACGGCTCGATATCAGTCGACTGCTAAAACTAGCAATCGACTGCTCCACACTGACCGAGCGAACAGAAACATTCTGTTCGCTGCCAGTCGACTGCTAAAACATGCAGTCGACTGCTACAGTAACGCTACAGTACTGCTACAGTAACACTACTGTACTACTACTGTAATTCTACAGTAAAACCCTAAAACTAGGATTTTACTCCGAGTACAATCTCTTGTGCACTCGTACCTTCACCCTTATGACTCACTTGACGCTTCTTTGCAGCCTTGACCTCTTACCTTCAAGCCTACTTCCTTTGGCTCTCGTCCCTCGGATGCATACAAGCCTGCGGCTCATCCCCAATGCCATCCTTCACGTATGCCTCGAAGTCGCTTCCCTCAGCCCTTTTCCTCGCTGCCTTGTCAATGGTCCCTCGGATGCTCCATCCTTCACCGGACCCGAAGCCATCAACCTAAGTCACATGTGTATCTTGCATACCTGCACACTCACATACATATATCAAATAACAAGGGTGAACCTAACTTAAACTCATTGCCTAAACACCAAAACACATGGTTCCACGGACCATTAGGATTGCTCCAACACTTCTGGAGCTTCTGGTCAGCCTCAGAAGTCAAAGTGGTCTTTATCAGGACATTTCCGGCCTCTTCAGCAGACCCGGAAACAAACTGCCAGTGACATCCACTGCACCCGGTGTGGGTCCAGAGAGCACACCACATCCTGCACCTTGGGACAGTCAGTTTGTTATTATTGCAAACTGCCTGGGTACATAAGCCGAGATTGTTCACTGAAGGCTCAGCATATTACTTCCGGAGTTTCTAGTCATGGAGTTCAGCTCAGTCAGATAGGGACTCAGTGAGGAGGGCACAGAGCCCAATCTTCACATCGTCAGCAGAGGACAGCTCCCCCTGCAGCTGCTGCTTATGGCATATATGGACAGGAGCACCCCTAGTGCCCTCATGGTACCACAGAGTTCTGTCGTGGGACCCCAGTATCAACTGCAACCTCAGCTCGTAGTCCAGTATCTGCAGCCCCAGCCACTGGTTCAGTACTAGACGCAGTCCCAGCTACCAGTACAGTATCAGTTGCAACCCTTACATCCACCTCTGGCACAGTCTCTAGCACCGCCTCAGTGGCAGGCACCTGCCCAGATGCAGCAGCCACTGGTAGCGTTACCACCTCCACCTCTGTCGGAGACTAGACGTATTCACGCGATTACAAGAGAGGATGCGCAGTGGGCCGACGGATCCGTTTTCCGCGATACGATGTCCATTTATGCCTTATCTGCTGATATGCTGATAGATACTGGTAGCTCTCATTCTTTTATATCCCGTACCTTTATGAGGGAGATTGGTAGACTATGTAGGTGCAGCGGAGGCCAGCAAGAGGGGGGGTGAATTGCTGTAAACAAAAATAAAACTACCCTCCTCGTTCTTTCAACTCAATTAATGCAAGGCAGAAATAAAAACAGAAACCGAATTTAACCTGGTTACAACCAAGAGGGTTGTTAATCCAGGGCAGTAAGAAAGCACACTAAGAAAATTCTCCTTTGCTGAAGGCGGAGAAGCCTTTTACACTCTAATGGCTCAGAACTACTGCTAGGAAATGCTTACAGAGTTGAATGTAGAAGTTGTTCTCAATTCCTAGCTCCAGGGGCCTTTAAATAGCCTTTGGAAATCTGATCTCGAAGCTCCAAGGCGCCTCCATTGAGGGTCTAAGGCGCCTCCAAGCTGGGTCAGTGGATAAAACTTTATTCGCGCATGAACGGTCTGTTTGACCAGGTTGAAGGTGCCTTAAAAAAGGTTGAAGGCGCCTTAAACAAGGTTGAAGGCGCCTTGAGCAATCATTCCAGCACTGCTTCTTTCCGACTTTGGCTTCCGATGCTCTGAACTTTTGGGTGATAGCGGCCAACCGGAATAGGGCTCACCCAAACCCAATTCCCGGCCTTCTCCTCAGCCCTCTCGTCAACGCTCCCTCGAATGTCGCCGACGTTCTTCACGCCCACCGAGTACTCTTCCCTCAGACTCCGCCTCTGTCACGCCAGGCCCACCCCTTCTTTGTTCGTCTCTAAGGCCGACTTCCTGTGCTCCTAAGCTCCTGCACACTCAGACATAGGGATAAAACACAAAGCAGGACCTAACCAACTTGGTTGATCATATCAAAACTACCACGGGGTCTAACAATCTCCCCCTTTTTGATGTGCATCAACCCAAGTTCAAGTTAGGGTTAAAATAGACATAAATAGTAATTTTAAAGGAAATTACTAAACTAACATATTTAAGCATAAATTTTCAATAAATAAAATTGCAACATACTTTAGTAAAAAATGTAAAAAAAAAATTTAATTTTCCTTACTCCCCCTAAACTTGTACCTTTCTCTCCCCCTTTAATCACAGCAAAAATGGGGTACCAATAAGAGAATATTAAGTAAATTATTAAGGTAGCAAAAATGAATTTTTAGAAAAAAATTTCTAAGTTAAATTGAATTAATTTTTTTTTAGAATTTTAAAAAAAAATCTAAGTTAGACTGAACTTTTCCAAAAAAAATTTCTAAGTCAATTAAAAAAATCCTATGTAAACTTTTTGAATGTTTCCAAAAAAAAATTCTAAGCAAAATGAAGTTATTTAGAATTTCTCCAGGAAAAAAAAATTCTAACTAAAATAAAAGATTTCTAAGTTAGAATTTTAAAAAAAATTCTAAGTAAAAAAAATGTTTGATAAACTTTCAACGCATTATTTAATTCTTGTTTTTAATGCTTTTTCAGAAAGTTAATTAAACATTTTCTTTCAATATTTTAGCTTCCAGGTCGTGACAAGGCACTAGGCCTTCTTGGTTATTGGAGCAACAACCACTTCCTTAGACAAAGCTTCCATAAAGAATTTCAATGTTTAATTTTCTCACTGTAAGCTTTTAACTAAAAGAGAAATTTAAACTAACAAAGATTTTGGAACCCAATAAAGGTTCCTTCCAACAAAGTTGGTCCAAAACTTAGGGGGGTACATGATTTTTGTGCACATTTCTAAGTTGACCCTGGTGTTTTCTAATGTACCAATTTAATTTTCCATAAGTTCTTAATTTTGATTTAGAAAATTTATTTAAGCATGCATCAGATTTCAATTTTTCAATTTCTAATTTTGATTTATCATTTTCTGATTTTATACTATCGTACATCTCAAGTGGACATGCTTTTGCTAATTTCATTTTCAATTCTTTATTTTCTTTTTCTGATTCGGATAAGTCTTTAGAAAGCGATTTAATAAATCGAAAAGACTGAGACGGGGTTAGATTGCGTACCTTATTTACCTGATATGGTGACGCTCCCCCTTCACTGCTGCTTTCTTCTTCTGATATTCCTCCCCCTTCATCGATGCTCATCTCTGAGCTAGACGTTTCTTCTAGCTGATGGTTAGCTAGTAGAGCTAATCCTGAGAATTCTTCGACTTCTGACTCGGAGGATGAAGAGTCGTCCCATGTCGCCTTCAGGTTTTTGTGCTTGGGTCGAGCTGGCTTCTTGCTTCTTTCCTTATCTTTCTGTTTGCTCTTCAATTTTGGGCAATCATCGTTGATGTGCCCTTCTTCGTTGTAATTGTAGCATCGGACTGTCCTTCCTTTTTGATGACGTTTACTTGACTGCGATCTAAACTTGTTAGATTTTAAAAACTTATTAAAACGTCTTACCATTAACACAGCTTCGTTTTCGTCGATTGACGCTTCGGAGTCGGGATCGTCCTTTTCAGCTCGTAGGGCAACGTTGAGGTTCGACTTCTCTACTTGTTTTTCTGCAAGTCGAGACTCGTGAAGTTCGAAAGTTGAAAACAAGTTTTCTAAACTACTTACCTCAAAGTCCTTAGAGATGTAGTAAGCATCTACTAAGGATGCCCATTCTGAAGTCCTCGGGAAGGCATTGAACGCGTATCAGATGAATCCCGGTTGATTACTTCTTCTCTAAGGTTCGTTAGTTGCGTTATCAGCTCCTTGATTCTCGCTTGGAGTTGTGCTACCTTCTCACCGTTGTTCATCCAGAGGTTTGTTAGTTGTGTCCGGAGGATGTCGCGTCGCGCCAGCTTCACTTCAGAGGTACCTTCATGAAGCTCCAAGAATTTCTCCCAGAGATCTTTCGCTGAGTCGTAGCATCCGATCCGACTTACCTCCTGAGGTGGCAGAACGCTGAGGAGGTGGAATTTAGCTTTTCCATTGGCGACGAAATCGGCTTGCTCCTTCTTGCTCCACGTGTTTTCTTCTTTGTCTTTAGGAGCTGCAAAACCATATTTCATAGTAATTAAAATATCAAAGTCTGTTTTAAAGAATACCTCCATTTTGCGCTCCCATGTGGCGAAGTCTCCGTCGAACTTCGGGGGATGGATGTTCGCTCCGGCCATCGTCTTGATCGTAGTGCTTCAGTTGGCGGTTAGTCCTTCTGAGGCGATCATGCTCTGATACCAAGTGTAGGTGCAGCGGAGGCGGGCAAAAGGGGGGTGAATTACTGTAAACAGAAATAAAACTATCCTCCTCATTCTTTCAACTCAATTAATGCAATAGTAAATAAAATAAGGCAGAAATAAAAATAGAACCCGAATTTAACCTGGTTACAACCAAGAGGGTTGTTAATCTAGGGCAGTAAGAAAGCACACTAAGAAAATTCTCCTTTGCTGAAGGCGGAGAAGCCTTTTACACTCTAATGGCTCAGAACTACTGCTAGGAAATGCTTACAGAGTTGAATGTAGAAGTTGTTCTCAATTCCTAGCTCTAGGGGCCTTTAAATAGCCTCTGGAAATCTGATCTCGAAACTCCAAGGCGCCTCCATTGAGGGTCTAAGGCGCCTCCAAGCTGGGTCAGCGAATAAAACTTTATCCGCACACGAACAGTCTGTTGGGCTTTTCGGGCCGCGAAAACCGCTTTTCGCGTCGCAGAAACCCCGAAACCCCCAGCCACGGATCCGTGCGAAGTAAAAACTTTCGAAAGCATACGAGTATGAGTTTAAAAAAACCTAGATCTATTCTAGATCTACAAAGAAGAAGAGCTTATAACTTCGATGTGTGCCCTTTTCGTATCCCGCTCGTCCAAGGTGCCGGATCTCGAGAGTGTCAAAGTAGACACTCCTCTAGAAGTATCCACATGAACAAGTAGGTGGAGAAAAACCACACAAAAGGTGTGCTAGCACCTTTGGATGGTTCGGCCAAAATAGGAGGAGAGGGAGAGAAGAAAAATGGAGCAAGGAAGAAGATGAAGAAATGAATTCACTTGAATGAAAAATTCATTCTCACCCATCAAAAGTGGCCGGCCACATTCATGGAGTTGTAACCTCCATGGAATGCCAAGAGTCACAACTCTTGGTAACTCCCATGAGGTGGCATCCCACTTAAGCAACCATGATGATGTGGAGCATCATCATTGGCCCACTCAATGCCAACTCACCAATGAGGTGGCATAAAGTCAAGTCAAACTTGACTCTTCATCTTCCTCTCAAGTCAAGTCAAACTTGACTTAATCTCTCTCATGGTTGATCTAATCCAACCATTTAATTCAAGCCAATTTAATATAATGAATCTAATTCATTTAATTAAATTGATTCAATGAGTCATAATCTAAATTGACTCATTGAACACATGAATCAACCTGAGTCCAACTCAATTAGCCCAATTAGGATTACTCTTAATCCAATTTGATTCATCAAATGAATCTAATCCTCTTGGTTCATCATATGAACCTAATCTCCATCTAATTGTCCTTAGTATGTAACCCTATAGGTTCTTGTAACGTTGGCAATGCCCCTAAACACATTTAGGAGCATAAGTAATGAGCGGTATCTAGCAACACATCATTACTACCCAAGTTACAAGAATGTTGAGATCCAACATCACATTGTGACTACTAATTGTGACTCCTCACAATATATGACAAGTGTCCTTCTATCCTAGACATCTAGATTAATCAATGTGAGGCATAGACCGTGTCATCCTCTGATCAATCTAAATCTTGAACTCCAAGTAGACTCACTAAATCAAATGAGCTCAATATCTCATATTGACTCATTTGGGCACGGCCATGCACTTCGTGGTCTCACTCTATCAATAATATCGATGTCTCTCCCGTCATATAGGAGGGATAGATCCCATCTACATCACTCACATCCCTCTGCATAATTCGTTACATACCCAGTAATCGCCTTTATAGTCCACCCAGTTACGGGTGACGTTTGACGAAACCAAAGTACATAACTCCTTATGTAGGGAACCATGGTGACTTCAAGTCTAAGGACTAGTAGTCATACTAATAGCCACATGAGAAAGTATATGACACTCATATAACGATCCATGATACTTTCTCATGGCGGGTCACTCAGTATACATTCTCCAATGCATACCCATGTGTCAACTTGATATCTCTATATCCATGACTTGCGAGATCAAGTCATCGAGTTGACCTACATGCTAGTCTTATTGCATTAACATTGTCCCTGAATGTTAATACTCGACTAGGAATGATTAAGAGTAGTGTTCCCTATATCATCTCACTATCGGTTCAACTAACCGATTGATATAGGTGAGAACCGTCTACTCAAGGACGCTATTATACTTAGTTTATTTGACACCAATACAAGTAAATATAATAACCAAAACACATGCCTTTATTTATATAAGAATATGATACAACAAGTCTATAATACAATCATTAAATGATTGGCTCTAGGGCTCTAACTAACAATCTCCCACTAGCACTAGTGTCAATCAGCGTAGGCTCTAAGCCCCAATGACCTAGTGTAACCATTATGCTTTCTCTGTGCCAAAGCCTTGGTCAAGGGATCTGCGATGTTAGCCTCTATAGGTACTCTGCATATCTTCACATCTCCTCTCTCGATAATCTCTCGAATGAGATAGAAGCGCCGTAGTATGTGTTTGGTCCGCTGGTGTGAGCGAGGTTCCTTCGCCTATGTTATAGCTCCATTATTGTCACAATAGAGCTCAATAGGGTCAGCGATACTGGGAAACACCCCAAGTTCAGTGATGAACTTGCGGATCCAAACTGCCTCCTTTGCTGCCTCTGATGGAGCAATGCACTCGGCCTCTGTCGTAGAATCAGCTACTGTGTCCTGCTTCGAACTATTCCAGCTCACAGCACCACCATTAATGCAAAATACGAACCCTGACTACGATCGATAATCATCCTGATCGGTCTGGAAGCTAGCATCACTGTAACCCTTTACGTAGCTCATCATCGTCGTCATATATCAAGAAATATTCTTTAGTCCTTCTCAAGTACTTAAGAATATTCTTGACCGCTATCCATGACTTTCACCGATCTGCTCGTCATGCTCAAAGCATATGAGACATCAGGTCGAGTACATAGCATGGCGTACATGATAGACCCTATGGCTGAGGCATAAGGGATCTGATCCATGCGGTCTCTCTCTTCTCTAGAAGAGGGACCTTGAGTCTTTGAAAGACTCACGCCATGTGACATCGGCAGAAATCCCTTCTTGGAGTTCTGCATGGCAAACCGAAGGAGTACCTTGTCAATATATGTACTCTGACTTAGGCCAAGCAATCTCTTAGATCTATCTCTATAGATATGTATCCCTAGAATGTGGGTTACCTCACCTAAGTCCTTCATTGAGAAACAACTGCCTAGCCAGGTCTTGACAGACTGAAGCAAAGGAATGTCCTTCCCAATGAGTAGTATGTCATCCACATACAATATGAGGAAGACAACTATATCCCCTACAACCTTCTTGTAGACACAAGGCTCATCTTCGTTCTTGATGAAACCAAACTGTTTGATTGCATCATCGAATCGAAGATTCCAGCTCTGAGAAGCTTGCTTTAGTCCATAAATGGACCTATGCAGCTTGCACACTCTGCTAGTATGCTGTGGATCTACAAAACGCTCAGGTTGTGTCATGTACACATCCTCGAGTAGGTTTCCATTCAAAAACGTGGTTTTAACATCCATCTGTCATATCTCATAGTCATGGTATGCTGCAATAGCAAGCATGATCCGAATGGACTTAAACATCGCTACTAGAGAAAAAGTTTCATCATAGTCAATACCATGAATTTGCTTGAAACCTTTAGCTACTAACCGACTCTTATAGATAAGTCCATCCATGTCAGTCTTTCTCTTAAAGACCCACTTACACCATATGGATTTTACCCCTTCAGGTGGATCAACCAAAGTCCATACTTGGTTGGTGTACATGGATTCCATTTCGGATCTCATGGCCTCTAGCCATTTCTTGAAATCTGGTCTCATCACAGCTTCCTGATAGGTGGTAGGCTCATCATCTATAAGCACAACATCATCATGGTCAGACAAGAGAAATGAGTATCTCTCAGGCTGACGACGTACTCTATCAGACCTGCGAAGAGGTATGTCTACTTGAACTGGTTGTTGTTCCTCAACTCTTTGTGGAACAACATCATCCACAACACTTTGTGGTTCCAGTTCAATTTCCATCGAGGCTTTAGTGCTATGGTCCGCATCTTGAACTTCTTCAAGATCGAACGTACTCCCACTAGTCTTTCTAGAAATAAAGTCCCTTTCTAGAAAGACCTCAGTCTTTGCCACAACTACCTTGTGCTGACTGGGAATGTAGAAGTAATATCCCTTAGTTTCCTTGGGATATCCAATAAAGTAGCACTTGTCGGATTTGGGTCCTAATTTGTCTGAGACTTGACGTCGAACGTAAGCCTCACAACCCCAAATCCTCATGAAAGACACCTGAGCATCTCTCTCAGTCCATATCCTATATGGTGTCTTTATCACGACCTTGGATGGAACTCGGTTGAGTATAAAAGCTGTCGTGTCTAGAGCATAGCCCCAAAGGTATGTCAAAAGATCTGTGTGACTCATCATAGATCGTACCATATCTAATAGGGTATGATTCCTCCTTTCGGATACACCATTCCACTGTGGTGTTCCAGGAGGAGTGAGCTGGGATAGAATCCCACACTCAGCTAGATAGTCACGAAACTCATGGCTAAGGTATTCTCCACCTCGATCTGATCGAAGTATCTTAATACTCTTGCCAAGCTGGTTCTGTACTTCATTCTTGAATTCTTTGAACTTTTCAAAGGATTCAGACTTATGTGTCATCAAATACACATAACCATATCTACTGAAGTCATCAGTAAATGTGATGAAGTACCTATAACCGCCTCTAGCAGCGACATTGAAAGGGCCACATACATCACTATGTATGAGTCCTAACAAATCAGTTGCTCTTTCATTGTGCCCACTAAAGGGAGTCTTGGTCATCTTGCCTAGTAGGCATGACTCGCACATCTCATAAGATTTAAAATCAAATGAGTCCAACAAACCATCCTTATGGAGCTGGGATAAGTGCTTGTCATTTATATGACCTAAGCGACAGTGCCAGAGATAGGTTTGGTTCAGGTCATTTGACTTGAACCTCTTGGTATTTATGTTATAGATAGGGCTTTCAAGGTCTAGAATGTAGAGTTCGTTCATCAGAAGTGCACTACAATAGAACATATCTTTTAAATAAACAGAACAACATTTGTCCTTAATTATAAAAGAGAAACTTTTCTTGTCCAAACAAGAAACTGAAATTATGTTCTTTGTTAATGCAGGCACATAACAACATTCATCTAATTCTAATACAAGCCTAGAGGACAGAGATAGATGATAAGTTCCTACAGCAACAGCAGCAACCCGTGCTCCATTGCCTACGCGTAGGTCCACCTCGCCCTTCGCCAATGCCCTGCTATTTCTCAGCGCATGCACATTAGTACAAATGTGAGATGCACATCCGGTATCTAATACCCATGATAAAGAAATAGATAGATTGACTTCTATAACATATATACCTGAAGTGGAAGTCTCACTTCACTTCTTCTTAAGATCTTCCAGGTACACCTTGCAGTTCCTCTTCCAGTGCCCGGTCTGACCGTAGTGGAAGCAGGTAGCATCCTTGGCGACCCCTCCTTTAGGCTTCAGTGCCTTGCCTTTACGCTTGACTTGGGACTTTCCCTTGACTTTGGGCTTGCCCTTGCCCTTGTGTTTCTGAACCATCAGAACAGAGTGGGGCTTAGCCTTCTTAAGGTTCAGCTCAACAGTTCTTAACATGCTAAGTAGCTCGGGCAGTGGCTTGTCAATTTCATTCATATTGTAGTTTAGAATGAATTGACTATAGCTATCTGGCAAGGATTGCAAGATCAGGTCAGTGGCCAGCTCTTGGCCAAGCGGGAATCCCAACCTCTGTAGGTTTTCTATGTACCCAATCATTTTGAGTACATATGGGCCTACGGGAGCCCCATCTGACATCTTGTACTGAAATAGTGCCCTTGAGATCTCAAATCTCTCATGCCTCGCTTGTCCTTGATATAGTTGACGAAGATGTTCAACCATATCATAAGCGCCCATTAGCTCATGTTGCTTCTGAAGCTCAGAGTTCATGGTCGCGAGCATTAGACAGGACACATCTAATGCGTCATCTTGATGCTTCTTGTAAGCATCTTTGTCTGCTCACGTGGCATTGACAGGAGGAGCCTCCGGAATGGGCTGCTCCAGAACGTACAATTTACGTTCCTAGGTGAGAACTATTCTCAAGTTCCTGTACCAGTCCAGGAAATTTGCTCCGTTGAGCTTGTCCTTCTCAAGGACAGAACACAGGGAGAAGAAGTTCATATTCGACGTCATGGTTATCTACAATAGAAAAATGCAGAAAATAAATATCATATTCTTTTAAATCATTTAATTAGGCCTTTAACTAAATGATGCTCCCACTGAATTCTATAATTCATGTGGGACAAGATCCACATCATACTAACCCTTGAGTTAGCTTTGGCTAATACGCCCAAGATTTAGTATGATCGGTAGGTAACGATTTACCAATTACATCTCTATGCAACTCTTGTTTATAATATCATTATCCGCAGTTATATTAAAACTTGAGTTATCTTTGGCTAATACGCCCAAGAATTAATATAAATATGATTTATGTCCTATCTTTCCAACCATTGGAAGAATGGCTATAGTTGTACTCGATCCAACCGAGTTAACTAGGAATACTCAATCTAATTGAGTTTGTATTCGCCCATGCATTGATAAGCGGGACCAAGATTGTCCCTCCGTATCCTACCAAGATAATATGTGTTGCTCTGCTTTGGCAGACTCAACAACACATGTGATCGAGGTAGTGATAGGTATCACGGCACGGTAGGCATTAGAGTTGACATGATTTAGATCTAATCTAAACGATGATGTGTATCATATACTCGATAGATCTAATCTAATCGAAAAGGGTGCATCATGTGCACGACTTAGATCTAATCTAATCGTTAGGAACTAATTAATTACTTAATCATGCATCACATATACACAAGCAATTAATTAAATTAATTTGTGATTTGTCATGGCCCTACTACGATCTTCTCAAGCCAATGAGAAGATCGGATGGTCAACCTAGGGTCAACAGCTTCTTAAGCTCCTCCCTTTGACCACCTTGTGTTGCTCGCGCCCTCCTCGTAACTCCGTCTCGAGTGGACCTTCCACGGCTCCAATTTTGTATATTACAATTTTGAAACTCGAGTTACATTCTAGTCTAAACTAATTTACAACAAGAATATATAATAGAGAAAGGCACGACGCGCAGGTCGCGAATCAAATGTACAACACGCACAACACAAATGACGGCGCACAGGCCGTAATATGAATTACAACACAAATCCAATCAAATTGGGTTTTTTGGGCCATGACTATCACAAATTATACATAATTCTAAATTATGTAATTTTCATAATTTTATGTAATTTTAATACTAATTTTTACAATTTTTACGAGTAAAATTTTCCGGCGGTCCCGTTTAGCGATTTTCGGGCGCAATCGTGGAACGAATCCCCTTGCGGGGCCAGGGGAAGCGCCCCTACCCGCGATCTAACCATCGCGAGTGTCCCTAAGCGATCCTACAGTGCCTTAGTCTGCTGTCGCAAAAAGTTTTGGGGCGAAACCTTGTCGTTTCGGAAAAATCTTCTCGGCAGGTTCGTATATAAACACTTGTGCATTCTCTGAGAAAATACCCATACAAAATTAAAATCATAACATTACCAGAAATCATAACAATCCAAGTTCTCATAAGCAATCAGATACCACTGTTGGGTTTTTCGGGCCACGAAAACCGCTTTTCGCGTCGCGAAAACCCCAAAACCCCCAACCACGGATCTGTGCGAAGTAAAAACTTTCGAAAGCATACGAGTACGAGTTTACAAAAACCTAGATCTACTCTAGATCTACAAAGAAGAAGAGCTTATACCTTCGATGCGTGCCCTTTTCGTATCCCGCTCGTCCAAGGTGTCGGATCTCGAGAGTGTCAAAGTAGACACTCTTCTAGAAGTATCCACATGAACAAGTAGGTGGAGAAAAACCACACAAAAGGTGTGCTAGCATCTTTGGATGGTTCGGCCAAAATAGGAGGAGAGGGAGAGAAGAAAAATGGAGCAAGGAAGAAGATGAAGAAATGAATTCACTTGAATGAAAAATTCATTCTCACCCATCAAAAGTGGCCGGCCACATTCATGGAGTTATAACCTCCATGGAATGCCAAGAGTCACAACTCTTAGTAACTCCCATGAGGTGGCATCCCACTTAAGCAACCATGATGATGTGGAGCATCATCATTGGCCCACTCAATGCCAACTCACCAATGAGGTGGCATAAAGTCAAGTCAAACTTGACTCTTCATCTTCCTCTCAAGTCAAGTCAAACTTGACTTAATCTCTCTCATGGTTGATCTAATCCAACCATTTAATTCAAGCCAATTTAATATAATGAATCTAATTCATTTAATTAAATTGATTCAATGAGTCATAATCTAAATTAGACTCATTGAACACATGAATCAACTTGAGTCCAACTCAATTAGTCCAATTAGGATTACTCTTAATCCAATTTGATTCATCAAATGAATCTAATCCTCTTGGTTCATCATATGAACCTAATCTCCATCTAATTGTCCTTAGTGTGTGACCCTATAGGTTCTTGTAACGTTGGCAATGCCCCTAAACCCATTTAGGAGCATAAGTAATGAGCGGTATCTAGCAACACATCATTACTACCCAAGTTACAAGAATGCTGAGATCCAACATCACCTTGTGACTACTAATTGTGACTCCTCACAATATATGACAAGTGTCCTTCTATCCTAGACATCTAGATTGATCAATGTGAGGCATAGACCGTGGCATCCTCTGATCAATCTAAATCTTGAACTCCAAGTAGACTCACTAAATCAAATGAGCTCAATATCTCATATTGACTCATTTGGGCACGGCCATGCACTTCGTGGTCTCACTCTATCAAGAATATCGATGTCTCTCCCGTCATATAGGAGGGATAGATCTCATCTACATCACTCAAATCCCTCTGCATAATTTGTTACATACCCAGTAATCGCCTTTATAGTCCACCCAGTTACGGGTGATGTTTGACGAAACCAAAGTACATAACTCCTTATGTAGGGAACCATGGTGACTTTGTTAGAGTGTATACTGAAAGCCTAAGCTTTTGTAAACATTTATTATGAATAAAGAATCACATTTGGTCAAATTATCTACATTTGTTTGTAGTTGTTCAATTAATTTATATTGTAGATAACATAGTATGTGGTGTCACATACAGAAGATGATGTTATCAGTACCTTATAAATTATAAACAGTAGCTCATGACCAAAATGGAAAGGAACAAACCATTGGAAGGTCGTAGTGTAATTAGGGATTAGTTTATCTTAATTATATAATTACACTAGTACACTTAGAGTGTATTGAGTAGGACCATTAGAGGTCGTTTCTTTTATACTGACTTTATAAAAGAACAAAGACCTTAGTTATTATGGAAGTGTGTGCTCTTAATCCTAATATAATAACAAGCACATATATTTGATATTTATTTCTTTAAATTATCAATGGGTGAGATTTAGTTCGATAAATCAATAAGCCCGATAAGTTGGGAAATGATATCACTTATAGTGTGTGTTGTTGATTATAGAAGGAAACTGTGTCCCAATGATCTAGGTTGATTATGTCCCCAAGAAGAGCTCATAAGGATTGTCATGTTAAACCCTGCAGGTGGACTTAGTCCGACATGACGATAAGGTTGAGTGGTACTATTCTTGAACTAAGATATTAATTAAATGAGTTGTCAGTAACTCACTTAATTAGTGGACATTCGACATCTTAAACACAGGGAGACTAACACACTCATAATAAGAAGGAGCCCAAAAATGTAATTTAGGATTGGTGCGGTAGTTCAATAATAGTTCTCTAGTGGAATGAATTATTATTGATAAAATTAAGTTGTGTGTTCGGGGCGAACACGGGATGCTTAATTTTATCGGGAGACCAAAACCAATTCCTCCTCTCGGTCCCTATCGTAGCCTCTTATTTATAGAGTACTATACCCACCTATACCCACCTTCATACCCATGGTGTAGGGGTCGGCCAAGCTAGCTTGTGGATCAAGCTAGGGCCGGCCAAACCATTGGTTCATGGGTGGTCGGCCCTAGCTTGAACCCAAGCTTAGGTGGCCGGCCCTATTTAATTAAAAAATAATTTTAAATTTAAATTTTTCTTATCTGAAAGATATAATTTATTGGAGAGATTAAAAATTAAAATATCTCTTTTATAAGGTTCTACAAAAGATTAAAGAAAAAGATTAAATCTCTTTCCTTATTTGTAGATTGGAAAGATATTTTATTTTTCTTCTTTATAAATTATTCACATGTTGAAAAATTAAAATTATAGAAATTTCTTTTTATCAACCATGAAGGGATTTTAAAGGGAAATTTTATTTTTTAAAATTTCCGAATACAAATAAGGAATTTTTAATTGTTGATTGAAAATTGTCTTGTTTGCTCTCCATGAGGTGGTCGGCCATGACATGAGGGATTAGGAAATTTTGTTTAATTTTTCTTAATTAATTCATGTCAAGGAAAGTTAAGGAAATTTTATTGTAATTAAATTTTTTTTATTTGTCAAAGCTAAGGATTATAAAAGAGGGGGTTTTGGGAGCCTTCAAGGTGAACAACCTCTATTATTTTCTCCCTCTTTTCTTCCTTGGTGTGGCCGACACTTCTCTTTCTCTTCTCTCCATCCTTGTGGCCGAACCTTTCTTCTTCCTTGGAGATCTTGTGGTGGCCGGATTTTAGCTTGGAGAAGAAGGAGAGAAAGCTTACATCCCTTGGAGCTTGGTTGGTGGAAAAAGATCTTCATCTTTTGGAAGCATTGTGCTTGGCCAAAACTTGAAGAAAGGAGAAGAAGGTGCTTTGGTGGTTTCTCATCTAGGAAGATCGTTGCCCACACAACGTCCGAGGTTAGAAGAGGAATACGGTAGAAGACCTAGAGGTTTTTGCTTGCAAAAGAAAAGGTATACTAGTATTTAATTTCCGCATCATACTAGTTTTATTTCTTTGTAAAAATACCAAATACAAGAGGCATGCGATTCTAGTATTTCGAATTTGTTTTCGATGTTGTGTTCTTTTGTTTTACTTTTCCTTGTGATTTGATTGTTCTTTTCGGTTGACCTAAAGTTATTTAAGGAAATTAAATATTAGTTTTCCTTAAAAGGCTTTGTCTAGACGGTGGTGGTTGTTCCCATATCCAAGAAGGCCATGAGCCTCGCCATGCAGTCCTGGAAGCCAATTTTGGAAATTAATATTTAATGAAATTAATAACCTAGGTGATTTGGATCAAACGTGTTAAGTTCCGCAGGAGATCCAAGTCTAAACCTAAAAGAACAAATAGATTAAACTTTGGATCAAACGTGTTAAGTTCCACAGGCGGTCCAAGTTTAATTTAAAAGAACACATGGTAGCTAGGAAAAGGTTCAGACCTTTGTACAAAATTTTTGTACAGTGGAACCATTAGATTTTTCGAGTAGCAACCAACAGACTTCAGGTCTAAGGACTAGTAGTCATACTAATAGCCACATGAGAAAGTATATGACACTCATATAACGATCCATGATACTTTCTCATAGCGGGTCATTCAGTATACATTCTCCAATGCATACCCATGTGTCAACTTGATATCTCTATATCCATGACTTGCGAGATCAAGTCATCGAGTTGACCTACATGCTAGTCTTATTGCATTAACATTGTCCCTGAATGTTAATACTCGACTAGGAATGATTAAGAGTAGTGTTCCCTATATCATCTCACTATCGGTTCAACTAACCGATTGATATAGGTGAGAACCGTCTACTCAAGGACGCTGTTATACTTAGTTTATTTGACACCAATACAAGTAAGTATAATAACCAAAACACATGCCTTTATTTATATAAGAATATGATACAACAAGTCCATAATACAATCATCAAATGATTGGCTCTAGGGCTCTAACTAACACGGTATGTTTGACCAGGTTGAAGGCGCCTTAAACAAGGCTGTAGGCGTCTTCAAGCTGGAGGCGCCTTCAAGCTTGTTGAAGGTGCCTTGAGCAGTGATTCCAGCACTGCTTCTTTTTGACTTTGGCTTCTGATGCTCTGAACTTTTGGGTGATAGCGACCAACCGGAATAGGGCTCACCCGAACCCAATTCCCGGCCTTCTCCTCGAGCAGCCTTCCGTCCCGGCTTAACGTCCCTCGAACGCCATGCACATTCTTCACGCCCACCTGAGTACTCTTTCACAACTCTCTCATCCTTCGGATGCACCGAGCCCGTCGGCTCCCTTCCCATGTCGTCCTTCTCGCTAGCCGCGTCTTCCGCTCGACTTCCTGCGCTCCTAAGCTCATGCACACTCAGACACAGGGATCAAACACAAAGCAGGACCTAACCAACTTAGTTGATCACATCAAAAATACCACGGGGTCTAACAGATTACCCACTATTAGATCGCAGCGACTGACTGTCTCTCTACCATCTGGTGATGCTTTGGACGTCACCCAAGAGGTCAGAGGTTGCCCGTTAGACTTTGGCAACATGATACTTACGGTACATCTTTTAGTACTGGAAATGGTTGACTTTGATATTATTCTTGGCATGGATTATTTGTCAGCATATCATGCCACTGTTGATTACCAGACAAGGGTGGTCACATTCCGGCCTCTGAACCAACCCTCGTGGGATTTCACTAGCATCAGAGACGACAACATATTGACTATTTCGGTGATTCAAGCTCAGTAGTTGCTGTCACATGGTTGTCAGGGTTCTCTACTATCTTTGATTCATACTGAAGACGGTAGTAGTTCTCAACTCTCCGACGTTCCAGTAGTCTGAGAGTATCCGGATGTATTTCCAGAGGAGCTACCAGGTTTGCCTCCCAGAAGGCAAGTGGAGTTTGCTATTGAGTTGATTTCGAGAATCGCGCCGACATCGAAAGCTCCTTATCGTATGGCACTAAAAGAGTTGAACGAACTAAAGGTTCAACTCTAGGAGCTTTTAGACAGGGGATTTATACGCTCTAGTGCTTCTCCATGGGTTCTCTGGTATTATTTATCAAGAAAAAGGATGGTACTCTGAGGTCGTGCATAGATTATAGACAGCTGAATGCAGTGACCATCAAAAATAAGTACCCCTTACCACGGATGAAAGATTTATTGATCAGCTCAAAGGTACCTCAGTGTATTCTAAGATTGATCTGCAGTTTGGATATCATCAGCTGAGAGTCAAAGAATATGATATTCAGAAGACAGCATTCCGTACTAGATACGACCATTATGAGTTTTTGGTAATGCCATTTGGGCTTACCAATGCTCCGTGTATCTTGATGAATATATATTTATGGATTTGATGAACCACATCTTCCTGGAGTATCTTGATCAGTTTGTTATCATTTTCATCGATGACATATTGGTCTACTCGTGTTCTGAGGAGGAACATGCACAGCATCTTCGTACAGTCTTGGAGACTCTTCGACGACATCAGCTATATGCGAAGTTCAGCAAGTGTGCCTTCTGACTATCTTTAGTCGATTTTCTGGGTCACGTGGTTTCTAGACGAGGTATTTCAGTAGACCCTCAGAAGATCGAGGTTGTCACCAGTTGGGAGCAGCCGAAATCAGTACAGGAGATCCGTAGTTTTCTGGGACTAGCTGGATATTATAGACGGTTCGTTGAGGCTTTCTCCCGGATTACTATGCTGCTGACACGCCTGACTAGGAAAGGCGTGAAGTTCATTTGGACAGAAGATTACGAGACCAGCTTCCAGGAGCTGAAGCGGAGATTAATGTCGGCTCCGGTTTTGATTTTACCCTCCGAAGAGGATGGATTCGTGCTCTACACCGATGCATCTCTTCAGGATTTGGGTGTTGTTCTAATGCAGCACGGCAGGGTAGTCTCCTATTCTTCTCGTCAGTTGAAGGAGCATGAGAAGAACTACCCAATACATGATTTGGAGCTAGCCGCCATCATCTTTGCTTTGAAGATTTGGTGGCATCATCTGTACGGCATTACCTTTGAGATTCTCACAGATCATAAGAGTCTCAAATATATTTTCACTCAGAAGGAACTCAATCTCCGACAGAGGAGATGGATGGAGTTCCTGAAGGATTATGACTGTACCATTAGCTATCACCCGGGTAAAGCTAATGTGGTTGCCAATGCACTTAGCAGGAAGTCCAGAGGGACTTTGGCTTGCCACCAAGCTTCAGTCACAGACTTGATTTAGGGTTTCTCCGAGTTGGGCCTTGAGGAGCAGGGACAGACAGAGCGAGGTGTTTTGGTTAATATGGTTGCTCAATCATCGATCAGGACTAGGATCCGAGAGGCCTGGGCCGATGATCAGCATTTTCAATTCATTAGCATCCAGATAGCTTCCGGGCATTAGACAGGGTTCATCCGAGATGATACGGGTATTATATATTTTCGTGGCCGATTATGCGTACCTCCATCTCACCCGGTCAGGGAGGAGTTACTTCAGGAGGCTCATCGCTCCCGATTTGCTATCCACCCAGACGGGGCCCGCATGTATCGAGATTTGAGGTGTTCTTACTGGTAGAACGGCATGAAGAAAGACATCGCGGAATTCGTAGCTAGATGTATTGTCTGTCAGTAGGTGAAGGCTGAGCACCAGTGACCTGCCGGATTACTTCAGCGGATTCCTATTCCTGAGTAGAAATGGAAACACATTACCATGGATTTTGTGGTGGGTTTGCCTAGGACACGATGAGGCCATGACACGATTTGGGTAATCGTTGATCGATTAACCAAATCCGAGCACTTCTTAACGATCCGGAAAACCGATTCCATGGATCGATTGGCAAATCTATATTGTCGAGAGATCATCAGATTACATGGAGTTCCTTTGAGTATTATTTTGGATAGAGACCCACGGTTCACGTCCCGGTTCTGGCAGAGTCTACAGTAGGCCTTGGGCACTCAGCTCTATTTTAGTACAGCTTTTCATCCATAGGCTGAAAGACAGTCAGAGCGGACCATTCAAACTCTAGAGGACTTGCTGAGATCTTGTGTATTGGATTTCGGAGGCAGTTGGGAGGATCATTTGCCATTGGTAGAGTTTGCCTACAACAACAGCTTTCATTCCACTATCCAAATGACACCGTTTGAAGCGTTGTATGGTAGGCCTTGTCGAACACCCACCCTCTGGGATGAGGTTGGGGAGGTCCAGTTACTAGGGCCTCATAGAGCTCAGCAGGAGGCAGAGTTGGTCCGTACTATCAGACGGAAGATGTCAGAGGCGCAGGACCGCCAAAAGAGTTATGTTGATCGGAGACGGAGACCCCTAGAGTTCTCTATTGGCGATCATGTTTTTCTGCGAGTCTCACCCACGAAAGGGGTGAAGAGATTTGGCCTCAGAGGTAAGTTAGCTCCGTGATACATTGGACCTTTCCAGATCTTGGAAAGGATTGGACTGGTAGCTTATCGTCTAGCACTACCACTGTCCCTAGCAGGCGTTCACGATGTGGTCCATGTGTCTATGCTGAGGAGATATATATCCGACCCAGCCCATGTGCTAACAGATATCTCAGTTCCCATTCAGCCTGACATTACTTATGAGGAGGTTCTGGTATGGATTCTGGACTGGAAAGAGTGTTAGTTGCGGAACAAGACTATCCGACTAGTTAAAGTCGGATGGCAGCATCATTCAGATGAGGAGGCCACCTGGGAGGTCGAGGATACGATCCGAGCTAGATGCCCCCACCTTTTCACTTGAGGTATGTGGGTTAATTTACCATTCAACATTTATATTCTTTATCTGTTGTTAGTACTTGCTGATGGTAATAACGAAAATTTGGGGGCCAAATTTTTATTAATGGGGGAGAATGTAAAATACTAAAAATGGGCGAATCACCATAAGAAAATTTTTTGAAATTTTTAGGAATTTTTCGGAGACGGTATGGCTTCGGTAACGGGGATAAAAATTGGACCCCAGGAAAACCTGTTTATGCTACCCCATTTAAGCGAGGAAATGTTTGATTTTTTCCCTTTTTTATTTTCCTTTTATTTTTCTTATTTTCCTTCCCCTGCGTGCCCATGCCCTAACCTTCTCGCGCTGAGCTCTCCTCCTCTCACGCCCATCTCCTCCTTTTCATAACCGGCGTCGCACGCGACGGTTTCTTCCTCACGAACAAAACAGGCGGCCAAGGGAGATTGGGCATTTATGTTCCCTGCCTCTCTTCTTCTTCTCTCTGTTCTCGCGGACGACTCGACGAAACTTCTTTTTCGTTCGTCATCAGCGCCGATCCACACCGTCGCGTCTTCACCGTCGACCAGGGGTACGATTGTTGGGTTGTACTCCTCAGCTTGTGGTGTTCTCATAATTCTCAGCGTCGAACCTTTCTCCTGATACTTCTCCTCTTCCTCTAGCGGTGTTGTGCCCTAGTCGGATCTGTCCAATGACAGCGGTGTGGTGAGGTAACAGCCTTGTCTTCACTGTTTTTGTTCAATCCTCTTCTCGGTTCACCGATCCTTCTCTATTCTATTGGAGTGTATACTAAAAGCCTAGCTTTTGTAAACATTTATTTTTGAAATAAAAGAATCACATTGGTCAAATGTCTATATTTATTTGTTAAATATAGTTATTCAATTAATTTATAAAGTAGATAACATGGTGTGTGGTGTCATACACAGAAGATCATGTTATCAGCTCTTTATAAATTATAAACAGTTGCTCACGACTAAGATGGAAAGGAACAAACCATTGGTATAGTCGTAGTGTAATTAGGTATTAGTTTATCTTGACCAATAAATTACACTAATACACTCTAAGTGTATTGAGTAGGACCATTTTAGGTAAGTTCTTTTTATACTGACTTAATAAAAGAACTAGACCTTAGTTATTATGGAAGTGTGTGTCCTTAATCCTAATATAATAACAAGCACATATATTTAGTATTTATTTCTTTAACTTATCAAAGGGTGAGATTTAGCTTGATAAATCAATATGTCCGATAAGTTGGGAAATGATATTACTTATAGTGTGTGTTGTTGATTATAGAAGGAAACTGTGTCCTAGTAATCTAGGTTGAGAATGACCCCAAGAGGAGATCATAAGGATTGTCATGTTAAACCCTGCAGGTGGACTTAGTCCGACATGACAATGAAGTCGAGTGGTACTACTCTTGAAGCTAGATATTAATTAAGTGAGTTGTCAGTAACTTACTTAATTAGTGGGCATTCGTTATCTTAAACACAGGGAGACTAACACACTCATGGTAAAAAGGGGCCCATAATGTAATTTGGGATTGGTGCGGTAGTGCAACAATAACTCTCTAGTGGAATGAGTTATTGTTGATGAACTTGAGTTGTGTGTTCAGGGCGAACACGGGATACTCAAGCTCATCGGAAGGTCAAAATCAATTTCTCCTCTAGCACCCTGTCGTAGCCTCATTAGTGCCTTATAAACCACTCATTAAAAACCCTTCTTGGTGTCCAAGAAAGGAGGTCGGCCGATTACTTGGTGGCCAAGCAATGGCCGACCACCATCTCCTCTATGGGGCCGGCCATATTGCTTGGTGACCAAGCAAGTAGGGGCCTACCAAAATAAATTCAAATAGGAGGGGTGTTTTTAATTTTTAAAATCTTCTCTTTGTAGAAAACTATAAGTTTTAAAAGAGATATTTTAATTTTTAAAACTTTTCTTGTTTGAATTAGGTCACATGGTTTAATAGAGAGTTTTAAAAGTTTTAAAACTTTCCTTTTCTAACCATCCTCATGGTTTTAGAAAAAAGGAAGAGAAGTTTTAAAATTAAAATTTTCTATTCATGTTAAAAAGGAATTTTTTGAAGAGAAGTTTTAAATTTTAAAACATGGTTTTAATTTTTAAAAGCTTTCCTTTTTAACATCCACTTTAGGAAAGAGAGCTTGTAAAATTTTATAAGAGGATTTCTTCTTGTAAAATTTTATAAAAAAAAATATATATCCTTCCTCTTAAGGGGGTCGGCCACCCTTTCTTGGTGCCCAAGCAAGGGGGCCAGCCAAATAAAAATAAAAATAAAATCATCATCCAATGATTTGGTGATTGATTCAATCAAGAGGAAAGAAAAGGAAAAATAAAAAGGAAAAAGGAAAAACAAGAGGAAGATTTTAATTTTTGTAAAAATTCTTCCCTTATTTGCCTTGGGCAAGTAATATAAAAGAAGGGGTGAGGAGGCCTCATGAGACACAATTCTTATTCTCTTGTTTGGTGATCCTCTTGGTGTGGCCGACCCTCTCCCTTTCCCTTTGCTCTCTTTTGCTATTTGTTGGTGGTGGCCGAATATTAGAAGAAGGAGAAGAAAGTTTTGGGTGGTGTTCATCTTGGAGGATCGTTGCCCACACGACGTCCAAGGTGAGGCGAGGAATATGGCAGAAGATCTCGAGGTCATTAGCTTGCAAAGAAAAGGTATAATTAGCAATTGTTTTCCGCATCATGCTAGTTATTTTTCTTTGTATGAATTCCAAACACAAGAGGCATTAGATCTAGTTTTTCGAATTAGTAATTCATGTTTGTGTTTTCTTTATTTTTCGAATTTGTGATTCGATTGTTCTTTTTGGTTAAACCTAGAGTTATATAAGGAAATTAAATATTAGTTTTCCTTAAAAGACTTTGTCTAGGAAGTGGTGGTTGCTCCCATATCCAAGAAGGCCTTGTACCTCGTCATGTTTAACCTGGAAGCCAATTTTGGAAATTAATATTTAATGAAATTTATAACGTAGGTGGATTTGAATCAATAGTGTTAAGTTCCACTTGCGATTCAAATCTAAACCATTAAGAGTAGATAAGTTAAATTTGAAATCAATGATGTTAAGTTCCGTCTGTGATTTCTAATTTAACTTCTAAAGAACACAATAGGTTATTTAAGGAAAGGTTCGACACTTGTACAAAATTTTTGTACAGTAGAACCAGTACGATTTTCCTAGGACTAACCAACAATTGGTATCAGAGCTAGGGTTTGCCTCTGTGTGTTTTGGTTTTCTAATTAATTATGCACATGTCATACATAATTTAGGCAGGATAATAGTAGGATATGCTAACTTTGTGGTTGCAGACTCCAACTATTATGACATTTAGATATTGTGTGTGATTGGACCCTTGGACATGTCAAGGGCATTATTTTATGTACATGATTGTATATATCAAATACAGCAGGAGCTGTGTTATTTTTAAAATTTTATTTTTGTTCGATCTAGAATACATGTACATTCCTTTATGGAATATAGGATCGATATATGTAAAATTCTATATTTGTCGCGGATCGTATCTTTGCGAGGCGTGGTGCTTTTGGAGGACCAGAGACGCAGCGGAATAAGAAGCAAGATAGATGTGACAACTCAACCCGATAGCGGTGGCTAAAGATGGCAACAACTAGGGTTGGAGCATACTGAAGACAGTGATGGAAAAGGCCATAATAGTTGGAAAATTAATTTCCAAATTTATTGCTTTTTTTTACTGTGATGTTTATGTGCATGTGATGTATGCTAGCATAGGTTAAAATCCTCATTTTTAAATAACTAAGTGGGAGAGGGATTTTTATAAATTCCACGGTCTCCATTACTAGTTTGTAAGTGATGCAACAAGCTTGCGTGTTGGCTCTGAGTGCCTTCCTCCACAATGGATGGATTTGTTGCGGAT
This sequence comes from Zingiber officinale, assembly GCF_018446385.1. Lineage (NCBI taxonomy): Eukaryota > Viridiplantae > Streptophyta > Magnoliopsida > Zingiberales > Zingiberaceae > Zingiber > Zingiber officinale. Next base: position 75,766,519 of record NC_055994.1, read on the forward strand.
CACTAGATCAAACTTCCTTTATGGATGGTTATAGGAAATTATTTAGGAGCGTGTGATCTTCTCCAACTGAAGGGGCACAATCTATTTAATGGACTAAGTATCAAGTAATGATATACACTTAGACGTATTTAATAGTATCCTCCCCAACGGAGTCACTGCTATTGTTTTGTGTGACCGAAGGAAAACCAACTATTAATTTTATTTGTCATAAAGTTAGGATGACAAGATAATAAAATTAATGGGTTACACCCTCCTCTTACAAATGTTGAATTTGTATACGTCTACACTATCATGGCATGCAATATTCACGATGTTTTGAGGTGTTGGTAAATTTAAATAGTATTGTTTGAGGAATCAATATTATTTTAAATTTAGAATGTTGACCAAAATTTATTTTTTGATTCTTAGGATGACTTTCATCCCACTGGCCATTATTCTGAAAGAGAATAGACTTACGGGTCCCAACTATATAGATTGGAAAAGAAACCTGGATATTGTCTTAACTGCTGAAAGTTATAAGTTTGTACTATCAGAGGTATGCCCAGATACACCTAATGGTGACTCTACCCCAGAGGAAATTGAGTATCATAAGAAATGGGTAAAAGTAGATGAGATGGCGCAGTGTTACATTTTGGCTTCAATGTCAAATGTATTACAACATCAGCATCAAGATTTACCAACGGCTTATAATATAATGAATAATCTCAAAGAACTCTTTGGGCACCAGAGTCGGATTGCTAGGCAAGAGGCAATGAGAAAGTTAATGACAGCCACCATGTCTGAGGGGACACCCGTAAGGGATCATATCCTCAAAATGATGGCTTATCTGAACGAAATACAAGTCCTTGGAGGAGAAATCGATGGGGAAACCTAGGTCGATATAATTCTCCAAATGCTACCCAGAAGTTTTGAGCAGTTCCGCCTGAACTATAACATGAACAAAAGAAAGTATACGTTGGCGAAACTTCTGACAGAACTACAGGCAGCAGAAGGTATATTTTGTCACAGTTCTCATATTCACTATGCTGAAAATTGTTCTACTTCTAAGTTGAAAGGCAAGAAGAAGAAGAAACAAGTCTTTTCAGCAAAGAGAGTGAATAAACCTCAGGGTACAGGACAAAAAGTTGGAATGAAGAAGCCGAAGGGCAAGTGCTTCATCTGCAAGCAGTCAGGACATTGGAAGGCGGATTGTCCTCATAGGAATCAGAACAATAAAGGTATATCTTATGCTCTAGTACTTGAAACATGTTTAGCGGTGTTATCTACCAGCACCTGGTGTGTAGATACGGGAGCCACTGATCATGTTTGTAATTCTTTGTATGGGTTCCAGGAAACCTGACGACTATTTGAAGGAGAGATAACCGTCTACATAGGCAATGCTACTAAAGTGGCGGCTATTATAGTGGGAGACGTCTACTTATCTTTTGATAGGAATAGAAGTTTGATTTTAAGAAATTGTCTTTATGTACCCAGTTTTAGAAAGAATTTAATTTCAGTTTCTAAACTGTATTTGGATGGATATTCTGTTTCCTTTAGTAACAATGTGGTTATAAAGAGAAATAAGGTGATTATCTGTTCTGGTACATTGGTTGGCAATTTATATACTTTAAATTCAATTTCTCCCACAATGCAAAATATGAAAATTAATAACACATCTTCTAACTCTAATAAGAGAAAAGAACCTTCGAAAATGAACCAAACGTATCTTTGGAATCTAAGGCTTGGTCATATTAACTTAAGTAGGATTCAAAGGCTCATAGCCGATGGACTCTTGGGTTCATTAGAGTTGGAAAACTTTTCAACCTGTGAATCTTGATTGGAAGGTAAAATGACCAAGAGACCTTTTAAGGCCAAGGGGTATAGAGCCAAAGATGCGTTAGAATTGGTTCATTCTGATTTATGTGGTCCTATGTCTATCCAGGGAAGAGGTGGTTATGAATACTTCGTCTCCTTTATAGACGATTATTCAAGATATGGATACATTTACTTGATGTGCCGCAAGTCTGAGTGCTTTGATAAGTTCAAAGAATATATGGCTGACGTGGAGAAACATCTTGGTAAAAGTATCAAGACACTACGGTCTGACCGTGGTGGTGAATACCTCTTTGGAGAGTTTAGGAATTACTTATCAGAAATCAGGATTCAATCCCAATTGTCGACACCTAGTACACCCAATCAGAATGGTGTGGTAGAATGAAGGAATTGGACTCTTATGGAAATGGTTATATCAATGATGAGTTATTCAGAATTACCAAATTCATTTTGGGGATATGCTCTGGAAACAGCAGTGTACATTCTGAATATGGTACCTTCTAAAACAGTTCCTTCTACTCCCATAGAATTCTAGAATGAGCTTAAGCCTAGTCTGAATCATATCCGGATATGGGGTAGTCCAGCACATGTGCTGAAGGGAGATACTGACAAGTTGGAATCACGTACAGAAGTTTGTCTGTTTGTGGGATATCCTAAGGGAACGAAAGGTGGTTTGTTTTATAATCCTAAAAATCAGAAGATCATTGTTAGCACCAATGCTCGATTTTTAGAAGAAGATTATGTAATGAACCATAAGCCCATGAGCGAAATTGTTCTAGAAGAAATAAGAGAGGACACGTCTACTTTAGTACCAATAGTACAAGATGAAGTACCATAAGAAACTGCAACACGTGTCACACATGATACACAACCAGAAACAGTGCCTCGTCGTAGTGGGAGAGTTGTAACGCAACCTGAGATATTCATGTTTTTGGGAGAGTCTTCGGACTTGATCCCGAGTAAACATGAACCTGATCCCCGAACATATGACGAAGCACTCCAAGATATAGATGCAGTATCTTGGCAAAAGGCAATGAATTCTAAAATAGAATCTATGTATTCTAATAAGGTCTAGGAGTTTGTAGAACCACCAGATGGTATAAAAGTCGTTGGATGCAAATGGATCTACAAAAGGAAAAGAGGAACAGACGGGAAGGTAGAAACCTTCAAAGGAAGGCTTGTTGTGAAAGGGTATACTCAGAAAGAGGGAATCGATTATGAGGAAACTTTTTTGCCGGTAGCTATGCTAAAGTCTATCCGGATACTCTTATCCATTGCTGCTCATATGGATTATGAGATTTGGCAAATGGATGTCAAGACAGCATTCCTTAACGGAAGTCTTGAAGAAAACATCCATATGAAGCAACCAGAAGGGTTCATTGAAAAAGGCAAAGAGCATCTAGTGTGCAAGCTCAATCGGTCCATTTATGGACTGAAGCAAGCTTCAAGATCTTGGAACATCCGGTTTAATGAAGTAATCCAGTCATATGTATTTATTCAGTGTCCGAATGAGTCTTGTGTATACAAGAAGTGTAACGGAAACGTGGTGGTATTTCTTGTACTATACGTAGATGATATTTTGTTAATTGGCAACAATGTCAAGATATTATTGGACATAAGGGTATGGTTGTCCAAACAATTTGATATGAAGGACTTAGGAGAATGTGCACACATTCTTGGGATCAAAGTTATAAGGGATCGCAAAAAAAAAGAATGTTGTGCCTATCTCAAGCTTTATATATAGATACAATCCTTGCTCATTTTAGCATGTAGAACTTCAAGAAAGGTTTCTTACCTTTTATGGACTGAAGCAAGCTTCAAGATCTTGGAACATCCGGTTTAATGAAGTAATCCAGTCATATGTATTTATTCAGTGTCCGAATGAGTCTTGTGTATACAAGAAGTGTAATGAAAACGTGGTGGTATTTCTTGTACTATACGTAGATGATATTTTGTTAATTGGCAACAATGTCAAGATATTATTGGACGTAAGGGTATGGTTGTCCAAACAATTTGATATGAAGGACTTAGGAGAATGTGCACACATTCTTGGGATCAAAGTTATAAGGGATCGCAAAAAAAAAGAATGTTGTGCCTATCTCAAGCTTTATATATAGATACAATCCTTGCTCATTTTAGCATGTAGAACTTCAAGAAAGGTTTCTTACCTTTTAGGCATGAAGTAGCCTTATCTAAAGAGATGTCTCCGAAGACATCAAAGGAGATAGAGGACATGAAGGCAGTTCCTTATGCTTCGGCTGTGGGAAGCCTAATGTATGCAATGCTGTGTACGAGACCTGATATCTGTTTTATCGTGGGCATAATTAGCAGATATCAGAGTAACCCTGGACAAGGACATTGGACTGCTATAAAGCATATATTGAAGTACCTGAGAAAGACTAGAGATTATATGCTAGTTTACCAAGCAGACGATTTGCTCCCTGTGAGTTACACGGATTCAGATTTTCAATCAGATAGGGACAAAAGTAAGTCTACATCAAGCTATGTGTTTACTTTAGGAGGTGGAGCTATTGCATGGAGAAGTGTTAAGCAGAAATGCGTTTCAGACTCAACCATGGAAGCTGAGTATGAGGCAGCCTCTGAGGCAGCCAAAGAAGCAGTATGGCTCAGGAATTTCCTAATGGACTTAGATGTGATTCCTGGTTTGCCCAAAATCATCACAATTTATTGTGATAATAGCGGTACAGTTGTAAACTCGAAGGAACCACGAACCCATAAGGCAAGTAAATATATAGAGCGCAAGTACCACCTGAAACGAGACATCGTCAAGCGAGGAGAAGTTGTCGTCGTCAAGATTGCATCAGCAGATAACCTGGCAGATCCTTTCACTAAGGCCCTTCCGGCGAAAGCTTTTGATTGGCATGTGGGAGGGATGGGAATCAGATGTATGGCAACAGATATGGTAGCTTAGTCTTTTAGTATAAGTGGGAGATTGTTGGAGTGTATACTAAAAGCCTAGCTTTTGTAAACATTTATTTTTGAAATAAAAGAATCACATTGGTCAAATGTCTATATTTATTTGTTAAATATAGTTGTTCAATTAATTTATAAAGTAGATAACATGGTGTGTGGTGTCATATACAGAAGATCATGTTATCAGCTCTTTATAAATTATAAACAATTACTCACGACTAAGATGGAAAGGAACAAACCATTAGTATAGTCGTAGTGTAATTAGGTATTAGTTTATCTTGACTAATAAATTATACTAGTACACTCTAAGTGTATTGAGTAGGACCATTTTAGGTAAGTTCTTTTTATACTGACTTAATAAAAGAACTAGACCTTAGTTATTATGGAAGTGTGTGCTCTTAATCCTAATATAATAACAAGCACATATATTTAGTATTTATTTCTTTAACTTATCAAAGGGTGAGATTTAGCTTGATAAATCAATAGGCTCGATAAGTTGGGAAATGATATTACTTATAGTGTGTGTTGTTGATTATAGAAGGAAATTGTGTCCTAGTAATCTAGGTTGAGAATGTCCCTAAGAGGAGCTCATAAGGATTGTCATGTTAAACCCTACAGGTGGACTTAGTCCGACATGACAATGAAGTTGAGTGGTACTACTCTTGGAGCTAGATATTAATTAAGTGAGTTGTCAGTAACTTACTTAATTAATGAACATTTGTTATCTTAAACACAAGGAGACTAACACACTCATATATGAAGGATCCCATAATGTAATTTGGGATTGGTGCGGTAGTGCAATAATAACTCTCTAGTGGAATGAGTTATTATTGATGAACTTGAGTTATGTGTTCGGGGCGAACACGGGATACTCAAGCTCATCGGAAGGCCAAAACCAATTTCTCCTCTAGGTCCCTGTCGTAGCCTCATTAGTGCCTTATAAACCACTCATTAAAAGTCCTTCTTGGTGTCCAAAAAAGGAGGTCGGCCCATTACTTGGTGACCAAGCAATGGCCGACCACCATCTCCTCTATGGGGCCAGCCATATTGCTTGGTGACCAAGCAAGTAGGAGTCGACCAAAATAAATTCAAATAGGAGGGGTGTTTTTAATTTTTAAAATCTTCTCTTTGTAGAAAACTATAAGTTTTAAAAGAGAGATTTTAATTTTTAAAACTTTCCTTATTTGAATTAGGTCACATGGTTTAATAGAGAGTTTTAAAAGTTTTAAAACTTTCCTTTTTTTAACCATCCTCATGGTTTTAGAAAAAAGGAAGAGAAGTTTTAAAATTAAAATTTTCTATTCATGTTAAAAAAGGAAATTTTTGAAGAGAAGTTTTAAATTTTAAAACATGGTTTTAATTTTTAAAAGCTTTCCTTTTTAACATCCACTTTAGGAAAGAGAGCTTGTAAAATTTTATAAAAAAAATATATTTCCTTCCTCTTAAGGGGGTCGGCCACCCTTGCTTGGTGCCCAAGCAAGGGGGCCGACCAAATAAAAATAAAAATAAAATCATCATCCAATGATTTGGTGATTGATTCAATCGAGAGGATAGAAAAGGAAAAAATAAAAAGGAAAAAGGAAAAACAAGAGGAAGATTTTAATTTTTGTAAAAATTCTTCCCTTATTTGCCTTAGGCAAGTAATATAAAATAAGGGATGAGGAGGCCTCATGAGACACAATTCTTATTCTCTTGCTTGGTGATCTTCTTGGTGTGGCCGGCCCTCTCCCTTCTCCCTTTCCCTTTGCTCTCTTTTGCTATTTGTTGGTGGTGGCCGAATATTAGAAGAAGGGGAAGAAAGCTTTAGGTGGTGTTCATCTTGGGGGATCGTCGCCCACACGCCGTCCAAGGCGAGGCGAGGAATATGGCAGAAGATCTCGAGGTCATTAGCTTGCAAAGAAAAGGTATAATTAGCAATTGTTTTCCACATCATGATAGTTATTTTTCTTTGTATGAATTCCAAACACAAGAGGCAATAAATCTAGTTTTTTGAATTAGTAATTCGTGTTTGTGTTTTCTTTATTTTTTGAATTTGTGATTCGATTGTTCTTTTTGGTTAAACCTAGAGTTTTATAAGGAAATTAAATATTAGCTTTCCTTAAAAGGCTTTGTCTAGGAAGTGGTGGTTGCTCCCATATCCAAGAAAGTCTTGTGTCTCGCCATGTTTAACTTGGAAGTCAATTTTGAAAATTAATATTTAATGGAATTTATAACGTAGGTGGATTTGAATAAATAGTGTTAAGTTTCGCTTGAGATTCAAATCTAAACCATTAAGAACAGATAAGTTAAATTTGGAATCAATGATATTAAGTTTCATCTGCGATTCCTAATTTAACTTGTAAAGAACACAATAAGTTATTTAAGGAAAGGTTCGACACTTGTACAAAATTTTTTTACAGTGGAACTGGTACGATTTTCCTAGGACTAACCAACATGTTCTTAATCCTCATTTTCTTTGTGGCTGAATTAGGTCATGGATTGGAGACGTTGGGGATCAGTGAGTTGTGCTTGGGTTGTCGGGCATAGACTAGAGGGGTTGATGCTTGATCAGTGACCTCCTGCTTGATCCAATTGATTCCAGTGAGGTATAGTGTTCTGTGGATTTGAAATTATGTTGTGGGTTGCTCTTTGATCCAACAACTCACCTTGGTTTCGGCAGGACCTCCTTCCGGCAGCAATCTTGTTGGCTGAGCTTGAGGTATGGTGTAGTAATTTTGATACATGATGTTGATGAATTAAGTTTATGTATTGAATTAGGGATAATTGAATTTAGATTAGAACATGTGGTGCGATTAGGTTTAGCATTAATCTAATGTAATGATTAGGGTTAAGACAATTAACCCTAATTAACCGTTAGATTTAAATTAGGTGGGCTTATGGTTATGTTGATTAGGATTTTACCCTAATTTAGCCTTAAGGATTTTATTTAGCTATTCATTTGAAATTTTAGCTAAATAAAAGCTTTTATATATACATATATATATATATATATATATATATATATATATATATATATATATATATATATATATATATATATATATATATAAAGCTAGACTAAGCAATAAAGTACCTCGTATTTTTACCCTCTGCTTCCGGTTGTCTCGCAATACCTTCTACAGCTTGGCCTGCAGCAGTACCTTGACCAACTCCAGGTCCAATAGAAGCAAGCCCCACGGCCAATCCAGCAGCAATAACGGAAGCGACAGAAATCAGTGGATTCATGGTAAGTTCCTCACACAAAACAATATATATATATATATATATATATTATTTTGTGTGAAGACTCTGATTCGAGACTAGCGTCTCGACGTAGGATTGGTTCGACTAGACCTTCTATTTGAGACGGGTACTTTGACTTATCTTTTTAGATATGTCATTTGATATGTATAGTAGTTTTTAACAAATAGTAATAATTATGTTTCTTATCTGCATCGGTATGTCACTACCGGATATCTGTTACATGCTTGTTTTGCTTACTTGTTATGCATTCCATGTTAGTATCCACCTGATTTTATATGCTTATAGAAGTAGTGACATAATCATGCCTTATTATGTTCAGGACCTAGGTTTTTATACCTTATCTGACCTGTGTACCTAGACCATTGATTTGGTCCATTTGTCCTATGGTACACATTATGTAGAGATGGATAGGTTCAGGATATTTCCATGTTTAGTGACATGCACCATCTCGCATGATTGCATGATGTGTGATAGTCGGCTCCCTTATTGTTGAGCACATCACCAGTTACATGGATCTGCATACACAACTACTCATGGGTTAGTGGTTTTATCAGGCAGGGTGTGTTGTAACAGGTTGCTCTGTCAAGGGCTCCGATTGTCCACTCATGGGTAGTGTGACGCAGCGTTGTGATAGGACAAGGATCCCTCCTTTGGACTAGCTTAGGGAGATGAGAGCATTATGCTCCCCCACTTATGATTTGGGGTAAGGAGGATAGGTATACTCCGACAGCATCCCGTCCACTCGATCACTCATCAGGTGCAGTGATGGCAGAGTGCACGGTTGTCACAGCCCTACCCACTCGATCTCACCATCATGTGTGAGGCGGCTGACTGGCAGTAGGGTTGACCAGGACATGTCATTGGCATCTACGCATTATTGCATTTATTGCTTGTGTTTATTGTACTTGTTTGCTGCATATTTGGTGGGTGCATATGCTTGACATGCATACAGGATTTCTATACCTCTCAGTCTATTATCCATACACTAGGTCCTGTTTAGTACAGATACTCCCTATTCCTTTCAATTTGCATTTATCATTCCTATATCAGGAGACTGTACGCATATTTATTGCTATTAGTTATTTTCTTACTGTGCATGTCAGTAGTCACCCGCTGAGGAGTTGACTCACCCCGTTGTTATTACTATTTCCAAGTTGAGGCTGTCCGGAGAGTTCCAATCACTAGTCCCCCTGCAGATCGCGAGGATATTTATTTGGTCATTTGGTTTTTTATTATGATGCTATATAGACTACGTTTTAGACTTGTACTAGTTTTGTTCTAGGGATTACTGTATGGTCTTTTATTTGTCGATGGGTTTTCTTTTTATATTCATTTGGATATGTTCTACTACATGTCTGCCTGGATGGCAGAAGAGGTGAGTTGATTTTATTTGCGTCGTTGTGATTTGTGTTTTATGGGTGTAGTTGAGTAGGATATAAGTTTTGAGCTTTATGGGTGTAGTTGAGTAGGATTTTTGAGATGGTTTTCCTTATCGTTGCATTAGTTTAGTTTTACTATTAAATTGTATGGGTGTTTGCTTATTTTTATTGTTATTGTTCTAGCCGTGTTGGTCGAGGTATCTGGATGGTTGTAGGAAGTTTCAGATTGTCACCCGTACAGGGGAGATGCTGCCGAAATTTCTTCTGGCAGGAACTACCTGGGGCATGACAGATTCGTCTCTTTTCTATAAATATAATGATGGATCTATGATATTTTTTTATTTATGTAGATGACATTCTAATAATCGACAATGATCACAAGGTATCACAACTTTATTAAGTCTTCTCAATCAAGAATTTCTACTCGAGATTTGGGTATTGCTCTTTTTTTTGTATTGAATTTATTCCACATGAGGAAGGCTATCTTTTCTCTCAGAGCAAATATATTACTGGGCTTCTCCAAAAAGCCAAAATGGATTGAGCATGTCCAGTCTTTACACTAATTACTATAAATAACTCTACAACTTCAGCCTCTCATGCTCTGTCTGATCAATAGATTTATAAAAGTATTGTTGGAGGCTTACAATATATTACTATCACACACCCTAATATTACCTTTGCAGTAAATCGTGTTTGTGAATTCATGCATGCTCCAACTGAATAAAATTGGGATAATGTAAAAAGAATACTTCGCTATCTTAAAGGTACTTTCTACATGGTCTTCTTTTATATCGCCAATCGTCTCGAGATTTACATACATATAATGATGCGGATTGGCAAGTTCTCCTAAAGAAAGACACTCTACTAGTGGATATGCAATATTTCTTGGAGGGAACCTTATCTCATAGAATTCAAAAAAATAACCTATGACATCTCGTTCAAGCACTGCGGTAGAATATAAAGTTATAGTAAATATAACATCTGAAATTATTTGGCTTTAATCACTTCTCTCTGAATTTCATCTTGCATCAAATATTGCACCAAAAATTTGGTGTGATAATATTGGAGCAATATATCTCATAGCAAATCCAATCTTTCATGTTTGTACAAAATATGTGAAAATTAATTTTTATTTTGTTCGAGAGCTTGTGGTGACTCAACAATTATCAGTTTCTTATATTTTTAAGGAGGGTCAAATTGCTGATATCTTTACTAAACCATTATCCAAACAATGTTTTAACAAGCTAACAAGCAAACTCAACGTTAGAGATCTCCTATTGAATTTGTCAGGAGGTAAAAGAAAATTATTCAACAAACCAATCAAGATTAGGATATAGTAATTATTAGAATAAATCAATTAACTAGTTTCCTTTTATTACTTTGTCAATTGACCAAGTATATAATGCCCCTCTATATATATTGTATATCTCATGGACAAATTAATCAAAAAGTTTATTTTATTGTCTTTTCTTTCTCGTCTAGTTATCTTTACAATATGGACTTGCACTTGGGTGAACGATACCAACTTAAAGAATCTCTTGTATAATCTTCCCAATTTCCTCCTTTTGTATATAAGGATAGTGATAAGGCCTAACATTTGCTAGTGCACTCCCTGGTATTAGAGCAAGGCCAGATCCAGGAATTAGAGATGGACTGGGCTGATTCTAATTGACTAAGTCCACCAAGGACGCCATAGAAGAAGAAGTCTGAGTTCATTTCGTGCAATCACGTTACCATCTCGTCATTTCCTATATTTCACCAATTTTTTTAAAAAAAATATTTTTTTATTATTTATGAAATCCTTAAGTTAATTTATTGATATTAATATCTAATTTGTAGATATTAGAAATTTGGAGGTCATAGCGGTTGAGGGTGGTCATGTTGATAACTACACCTCGGGGTGAGGGTCTGACCACAAGCAACAACAGAGAAAGGGCATGGGGACGAGTAAGCGAGGCTGAAAAGGCAAACGATATAGTCAAGGGAGGATGGGCAGAGGATGATGACGAGAGGAGCGGGGCAAGTGAGACAACTAAAGTCAAAAGAGAATTGGAACATGGCCTCAAAGTCGAAGACGAGGAGGGTAGAAGCAATAGTTACAGTCCACGACCAGAGTTAGATGATAGGTAAGGAAATAACAAACATGCATATTACAAGTTGGATCGAAAAAATGAGATTCATATTTATAATTTTAATAAAAATAATAATTAATAAATATATAATTGAACTAAAAATAAAATTATAAGGAGCTAAAATGTTTTTGTAAAAATATGAAAGACTCACAGTCATCATATCTCCAATTTACAAGTAAATTAAAAGATTTTGAATTAATAAAAAGAAAATAATTGAAAACAAAGTATCATATGTTATTTTTTTCATTGACTTGGTATTTGCCAGGTGATTGGGACTTGAGAATTATAGTCTTTGTGTTTTTTTTTCTCTTTTACTTGGTGCCATGGATGATGGAGTCACTCAAGGGCTGGGCTATAGCCCAAGACAACCTTTGCATGGCTTCGTCCTTGTATTAGAGGTATATGATGATCATGTGAACGTAGTGGAGGAAGTCTCTTTGGCTCAGCAACCAACATAGAAACTTTTGAAAGAAGTGTCTCTAATTCTTGGGAAGTATATGATGTACCTTTAGGTTCCTTCTTGGTGGAAAGTCGAATGAGAAAAATAGAGTAATTTTTCTTTAATAACTGCTCTATCTGATTACTACTGATTGATGTGATAGTATCTTGTCTCTTACCTCTAATGGAAACTTTCTTTTCCTTAATCTTGGAAACACATTGCTAGCTGAGAGAAATTCTATATTATGTTTCTTAATGTTCTTAACCATTGTGCTCCAAGTATGACATCTCATTCATTTAGGGGTATAATAAAGAGATATGTTGTTAATTCATAATTTGGTAAGAAAATTTTAGCACAATCACACTTTCTTGGACTTCTAAGTGATCTTCTATCTGCCACCTTGACATCAAATGTAGATGCTTGTTTTACTTTTTGTTTAAGCCTTCTTGCCAAAGTCGAGTTTAGAAAATTGCTAGTGCTTCATGAGTCTATAAGTATCATCATTGGTTGTTTTTTAATGAATCCTTGTACCTTCATTGTTTATGAAGTCTGTAGTCCTTCTAATGCATGAACTGATATTACCATGATTCATCTTGTATTTTGTCGATATTTTCTTGTGTTTCACCTTCATCGAAATTATCTTCTTCCTCAAAGTTCTCTATTAGTTCAATCATCAAAATCATCTTTTGCTTGCATTGATGACCATGGTGCCACTTTTCATCACAATATTAGCATAATCCTGTTATCATTTGTTTTTTGATCTCTTCTATTGTCAATTTACGGGGTGTTGAATATATAATGAGATATGTTTTTCACAAATTACATTGGTATTTCTTCTTCCTTCCTCATTGATGTTCTCTTCTTGTAGTCATGCAAACATTTTTACTTCTCATAGTATATGGTGCGGGGTTGATTCATTTTTACTTCTCGTCGTATATCAAGGCAAAGTCTTTCAATAAAAGTGCATAATAATTGCTTTTCTAATCAGTCACGAGTTCGGTTGGAGAGTTACTTAAATCATCCTTGGTACTCCAATAAGGTTGTAGTATGTCGGATTTTGGCCAACTCTCTATCAACATTCTCATCATCTCAGGGACAAAATAGATTAAGGAGCTCTTCTTTGAAATCCTCCTATGTTGGAGGTCCATGGCATGCCTCAAGCCAGTCATACCATTGGATGACATCTCCTTCAAGGTTTATAGATGCTAGTTCTACCTTTGCATAGTCCAATGTGTCATGGAAGCAATTTTTTTTTTATCCCTTAAAATCCATCCAATTGAATCGTTGTTCTCCCAACGATGAAATTCTACCTTCATACATGGAAGGTTGTACTCTTGATCTCATATGAGTAAGCTCTACGGTTGTATTGTTGTTGTTGAGATTGTTGATTTGTTCCTCTTTTGATTAGTATGCTTGAACTAGAATCCTCATCTAAACGATCCTTCAATTCTTACACTATTGTGACCAACGATGCTACAGTTTTTTTTTCTAGTTTATCCATTCTTGTCTCGTGCTTAGCTTCGAATTCTAGAGCTCATTTGGCGTCAAGTTGAGATCCTCCAATCATCATGTTAGAGTGGATTTTCTTCTATTGAAGTCAGGTTAAGATCATGCGCTTGTTAGTGGATGTGAGTTTGAGGTGTTGAGCAAGTTTATGCTTGATGCTATGAGGATATGATGAAGTTGAACGTGACTCTGATACTAAGTTGATAGGAACTTGTGTCCTATTTCATGGAAAATCGAAGAAAAATAAGAACGGGGATAGGATGATCACTTCGAGAGGATTGACTTGTAATAATCAAGTAGAATTGATTTACTAAGCTGTGTTTGGTGAGGGGTAATCAGTCTTATAATGTAATCAGGATTACATTACAAGACTGATTACTTTGTAATCTGATTATATTAAAATCCTAAAATTTAATATACTAAATATACCCCTAAGTAATACAATGTGAATGTTACATGAATATTTAAGTCCTCATATCATAAATTATAGTAACTATAAATTATAACTACTACTTATTTGAATGTTATTAACATCTTTTGATAAAAAAAAAAATAAAAGACTAAAACCACGTTGATGATTCCAAAAAAAAAATCCCTTTAATTTTCACCCATAACTTATTATTTTATCATAGAATAAAATAAGTTCTTCATAAGGATTCATTTGAAGTAGACATGAATATAACAAGTAACAACAACTTCATTCAAACAGAAGCAAACTTAGTTATGTTTAAATTTATTTATTTATTTTTAAATTTATTTATTTATTAAGTTTATTTAAACTTATTTATTGAAATTTTTATCGAGCTCAACTCAAACATTTCATGGAACTTAAATTGTCTTATATTTTAACCTATTTATAAATAATTTTAAATTACAAAATTCTATAATTTTAATGAAAGATTAAAAAAATAATTTTGCAATTAAATTTTATTTGAACTAATAAATGAATTTATTATAGATTTTCATGATCATTTTGTTAGTGAGAGCCCTAGAGCCAATCATGTGATGGTTACTTTTTGGACTCTTTGTATCATATTCTTGTACATATATTTCTGATATATAAATAAAGGCATTGTGATTATTATACTTGTGTGTATTTGTGCTATATAAATAAGTATAATAATGTCCTAGGGTAGTAGGTTCATATCTATATCAATTGATTAGTTAAATCGATAGTGAGATGATATAGAGAACACTACACTTAATTATTCCTAATCAAGTATTAACATAGAAGGACAATGTTAATGCATTGAGACTAGCATGTAGGTCAACATGATGACTTGATCTCACAAGTCATGGATATGAGATATCAAGTTGGCACATGGGTATACATTGGAGAATGTATACTGAATGACCCGCCATGAGAAAGTATCATGGATCGTTATATGAGTGTCATATACTTTCTCAAGTGACTATTAGTATGACTTTAGTCCTTAGACCTGAAGTCACCATGGTTCCCTACATAAGGAGTTATGTACTTTGGTTTCGTCAAACGTCACCCGTAACTGGGTGGACTATAAAGGCGATTACTGGGTATGTAACAAATTATGCGGAGGGATGTGAGTGATGTAGATGGGATCTATCCCTCCTATATTACAGGAGTGATATCATAGTCTTGATAGAGTGAGATCACTAAGTGCATGGCCATGCCCAAATAAGGCAATATGTGATATTGTGCTTATTTGATTATAGTGAGTCTACTTGGA
Source organism: Zingiber officinale (assembly GCF_018446385.1). NCBI lineage: Eukaryota > Viridiplantae > Streptophyta > Magnoliopsida > Zingiberales > Zingiberaceae > Zingiber > Zingiber officinale. The sequence continues at coordinate 75,781,670 of NC_055994.1, forward strand.
GTTCAAGACACTTAGATTGATTGGAGGATGACACGGTCTATGCCTCATATAAGATCAATCTAGATATCAAGGATAGAAGGACAATGTCACATATTGTGAGAGTCACAATTATTAGTCATATTGGTGATGTTGGATCTCAACATTCTTGTAACTTGGGTAGCAATGATGTGTTGCTAGATACCTCTCATTGCTTATGTCCCTAATTGGATTTAGGGACATTGCCAACGTTGACAAGAACCTATAGGGTCACACACATAGAGCAATAGATGGAGACTAGTTCATATGATGAACTAAGAGGAAAGATGAAGTCAAGTTTGACTTGGCTAAATATGGAAAGTCTATAAAAGGCAAGTTTGACTTGACCTAAATCCACAAGTTTGACTTGACTATGAGTTAGACTCAAGTATGATCCAAATGTTGGATAAATCAATTAAGGGAGTTAATTTGGTCATGTTTGACTTTGGCCAAATTAGGAAGGTTGAAAGTCAATATTGACTTGACTTGGATGCCACCACATTTGATGAGGTGGCATGGGAGAACCAATGGGGATGCTACACATCACCATGCCACCTCATGCTTGCCACCTCATGGGAGGTTACCCATGAGTGGCCGGCCACATTAAGGGGGCAATTAAGAGCATTAATTGCCCACTTAATGACATTTATGTGGCCGGCCACATGATATGGTGGATTGATTGAATTTTTGAATTTAATTTTTTGATTCTTCTTCTTCCTTGGTGCTCTCGGCAACTTCTCCCTCTCTTCCTCCTCTTCTTGGCCGAAAACCACATAGGTGCTAGCACACCTTGTTTCGGTCATCTTCTCCACCTAATTGCTTGTGTGGACACATATAGAGGGGCTCTACTTTGTGCCCTCTAGATCCAACTTCAACCTTAGTCGAGCGGGATAAGCGAAGGGCACGCATCAAAGGTAGTTTTTTTCTTTAAACTATAGATCTAGGAGTAGATCTAACATATTCGGGTATTAAGCATGATATAAATACGTGGAATTTTTCGAATCGGATTTTTCTTTGCACGAGATCCTTGGCTAGGGTGTTTCGGGGTTTCCGCGACGCGAAAAGCGGTTTTCGTGGCCCGAAAAATTCTAACAGTGGTATCAGAGCCATCGTGCGAAGCACGTATTTTTTTTTTTTTTTTGTATTAGATACAAAATTTAGATGCTTTTAAGTTTCTGTGATTTTTCTAAATTTTAGGAATTTTTGGGTATTTTTCTCGTAGAGGCGAAAGAACGAGTGCGAAGCACTTGTACACTTTTGTCACCGAGAAAAATTTCTCCGAAACGGCAAGTTTCACCCAAATAGATTTTGGGACAGCGGGTAAGGGCGCTGTATAATCGCAAGAGGACACTCGCGAAGGTTATTTCGCGAATAGGGGCGCTGCCCCTAACCCCGCAAGGGGCCTTGTCCCGCGATTACGCCCGAAACCCGCTTAGCGGGACCGCCGTGGAGAAGGGACTCAAAAATTCAGAAAAATCAGTAGAAAAATTTTAAATAAAAAAAATACACAATTCTGAATTATGTACAGTATGTGTTGGTCATGGCCCAAGTCCCAGAATTTTTATGAAAAATTATGCGTGTAATTCATAATACGGCCTGCGTGCCGTCATGTGTTGTGTGTGCTGTATTGTGGATGCGACCTGCGTGTTGCCTTTTTCCATTATTTTATTTCTGTAAAAATTAGTTTTAAGACTCGAATGTAACTCGAGTATAAATTTTGTAATGTACAAAATTTGAAGATGACGAAATTCCGGAGAAGACGGACTCGCGGGAGCATGCCGGCAACACATGGGGATCGGAAGGAGGAGCTTGGAGAAGCTGCCACCTAGACCTTAGGATGACCATTGGATCTTCTCTTTGGCTAGAGAGGATCCTAGTAGGGCCATGACCAATCACATAATTTAAATGTATATATTTTATTTTTGCTTATGTGTATGTGATGCATGTTTGTGTAGAATAGAATATGCATGAGTGTATGTGATGCACATGTGATGTGGGAACCACATCTTGATGTGCACAATACACATTTAGGATTTAAATTAGATTTAATTTACGCCTAAATATGATGCACATCGTCGATTAGATTAGATCTAAATCGAAATCAACTCGTAAACGCCTACCGGGCCATGATACCCATCACTACCTCGATCATATGCGATTGTCGTATCTGCCAAAGCAGAGCAACGCATTTAATCTTGGTAGGATGCGGAGGGACAACCTTGGTCCCGCCTATCACGCTCGGGTTAGATTGAGCTCAATTAGATTGAGTAGCTAGCAAAGCTCAATTGGATCGAGTGAAGCTATAGGCGTATTCCAATAGTTGGAAAGGTAGGACAAGATCACGTTTATAAATAATCTTGGGCGATTTAGCCAAAGCTAACTCAAGATTATTTGTAAAAGTTAAATCTTGATCCTATAAACAAGAGTTGCATGGAGATGTAATTGGTAATTAGCTACCTACCGATCATACTAGGTCTTGGGCGATTCAGCCAAAGCTGACTCAAGATGTAGTATGATGTGGATCTTGTCCCACAAAATTCAGTGGGAGCATCATTTAATTAAAGGCCTAATTAGATGATAGAATATGATATTGATTCTCTGCATGTTTAATATGTTGTAGATTGCCATGTCACCAAACGCGAACACTCTCTCCCTACGATCTGTCCTTGAGAAGGACAAGCTCACAGGAGCTAACTTCCTGGACTGGTACAGGAACCTGAGGATAGTCCTCATGCAGGAACGTAAGCTGTACGTTCTGGAGCAAGCAGTTCCTGAAGCACCACCAGCCTCTGCCGCTCGTAGCATTAAGGATGCTCATCAGAAGCATCAAGACGATGCGTTAGACGTGTCGTGCCTAATGTTATGCTGCATGTCCTATGAGCTTCAGAAGCAACACGAGAACATGAATGCCTTTGATATGATTGGCCATCTTAAGCAATTATATCAAGGGCAAGTCAGGCATGAGAGGTTTGAAGTGACTCAGGCCCTCTTTTCATGTAAGATGAAAGAGGGAACCCCTGTAGGAACTCACATACTCAAGATGATTGGGTACGTCGAGAACCTAGAGAGGTTGGGGTTCCCATTGGGCCAAGAGCTGGCCACTGACTTGATCCTGCAATCGTTGCCGGCAAATTACCGTCAATTCGTCATGAACTATAACATGAACGAATTAGACAAACCACTGCCCGAGATGCTCAACATGTTGAGAACTGCTGAGCCCAATCTCACCACTACCAAGACCAGTACCGTCCTGATGGTACAAAAGGGCAAGGGTAAGGGCAAGTGGAAGCCCAAGGGTAAGGGTAAGACCCAGACCAAGGGCAAAGCCAGCTCTTCAGCACTCAAACCCAAGGGCGGGGTGCAAAAGGATGCTACCTGCTTCCACTGTGGTCAGACAGGGCACTGGAAGAGGAACTGCAAGATCTACCTGGAGGATCTTAAGAAGAAAAGAAGCGAGGCTTCTACTTCAGGTATAAATGTTATAGAAGTCAACCTTTCTATTTCTACATCATGGGTATTAGATACTGGATGTGCATCTCACATTTGTACTAATGTGCAGGCGCTGAGAAGTAGCAGGGCATTGGCAAAGGGCGAGTGGACCTACGAGTAGGCAATGGAGCAAGGGTTGCTGCTGTTGCTGTAGGAACATATTTTCTATCTCTGCCCGCTGGGCTTGTATTGGAACTAGATAATTGTTGTTATGTCCCTGCACTAACAAAGAATATTATTTCAGTTTCCTGTTTAGATAATAAAGGTTTTTCATTCATAATAAAGGACAAATGTTGTTCTGTTTATTTGAAAGATATGTTCTATTATAGTGCACATCTGATGAATGGCCTCTATATTCTAGATTTAGAGAGCCCTATCTATAACGTGAGTACCAAGAGGTTGAGATCAAATGAGTTGAACCCAACCTATCTCTGGCATTGCCGCCTAGGCCACATAAACGAGAGTCGCTTGTCCCAGCTCCATAAGGATGGTTTGCTGGACTCATTTGATTTTGAATCATATGAGACATGTGAGTCATGCCTTCTAGGCAAGATGACCAAGACTCCCTTTAGTGGACATAGCGAGAGAGCGACAGACTTGCTAGGACTCATACATAGTGATGTATGTGGCCCTTTCAATATCGCTGCTCGGGGTGGTTATAGGTACTTTATCACATTTACTGACGACTTCAGTAGATATGGTTATGTGTACTTGATGACACATAAGTCTGAATCCTTTGAAAAGTTCAAGGAATTCAGAAATGAAGTACAAAACCAGCTCGGCAAAAGTATTAAGATACTTGATCAGATCGAGGTAGAGAATACTTAAGCCATGAGTTTAGTGACTATCTAGCAGTGTGGGATTCTATCCCAACTCACTCCTCCTGGAACACCCCCGTGGAATGGTGTATCTGAAAGGAGGAATCGTACCTTATTAGATATGGTACGATCTATGATGAGTCACGCAGATCTTCCTATATCCTTTTGGGGATATGCTCTGGACACGGCAGCGTTCACACTTAACCGTGTTCCATCAAAGGCGGTCATGAAGACACCATATACGATATGGACTGGGAGGAGTCCCAAGATGTCTTTCATGAGGGTTTGGGGTTGTGAGGCTTACGTTAGACGTCAAGTCTCAGACAAACTGGGACCCAAATCTGATAAGTGTTATTTTATAGGATATCCCAAGGAAACTAAGGGATATTACTTCTACATTCCTAGTTAGCACAAAGTGTTTGTTGCTAAGACTGGGGTCTTTCTAGAAAGGGACTTTGTTTCTAGAAAGGCTAGTGGAAGTTCGTTTGATCTTGAAGAAGTTCAAGACAACGACCAAAACACTGAGCCATTGATGGATACTGAACAGGAACCACAAAGAGTTGTGGATGATGAGATTGTTGCACAAGAAGTTGTGGAACAACAACCTGTTCATGTAGACCTACCTCTTCGCAGGTCTGATAGGGTACGTCGTCAGCCTGAGAGATACTCATTTCTCTTGCCTGACCAGGATGACGTTATGCTCATTGAGAATGAGCCTACCACCTATCAGGAAGCTGTGATGAGCCCAGATTCTGAGTCATGGCTAGAAGCCATGAGATCCGAAATGGATTCCATGTACACCAACCAAGTTTGGACCTTGGTTGATCCACCTGAAGGGGTCAAACCTATTGGGTGTAAGTGGGTCTTTAAGAGAAAGACTAACATGGACGGACTTACTCATACCTATAAAGGTAGACTGGTAGCTAAAGGTTTCAAGCAGATTCATGGTATTGACTATGATGAAACCTTCTCTCCAGTAGCGATGTTTAAGTCCATTCGGATTATGCTTGCTATTGCAGCCTACCATGATTATGAGATCTGGCAGATGGATGTCAAGACAGCGTTTCTGAATGGAAACCTCCTCGAGGATGTGTACATGACACACGAGGGTTTTGTAGATCCACATAATACTGGTAGAGTATGCAAGTTGCATAGGCCATTTATGGTGCAAGCAAGCCTCTCTCGAGCTGGAATCTTCGATTCGATGATGCAATCAAAGCAGTTTGGTTTCATCAAGAACGAAGATGAACCATGTGTCTACAAGAGGGTTAGTGGGAGCACAAGTTGTCTTCCTCGTATTGTATGTGGATGACATACTTCTCATTGGAGACGATATCTCTGTGAAGACTTGGCTAGGGAATTGTTTCTCAATGAAGGACTTAGGTGAAGCAGACTGCATTCTAGGCATTAAGATCTATAGAGATAGATCTAAGAGATTGCTTGGCCTAAGTCGAATACATACATTGACACGCAGTATTACTTGGTTTGCCATGCGGAATTCCAAGAAGGAAATCTGCGATGTCACATGGTGTGAGTCTTCGAAGACTCAAAGTCCCTCTTCTAGAGAGGAGAGGACCGCATGGATAAGATCCCATGCTCGGCCATAGGATCTATCATGTACGCCATGTTATGTACTCGTCCCGATGTCTCGTATGCTTTGAGCATGACGAGCAGATACCATCCGGATCCGGTGAGCATCATGGATTGCGGTCAAGAATATCCTTAAGTACTTGAGAAGGACTAAGGATTATTTCTTGATATTTGGAGGTGATGAGCATCTAGTTGTAAAGGGTTACACCGATGCTAGCTTCCAAACCCAGATGATTACGGATCGCATCGTGGTTCGTGTTCGCTTGAATGGTGAGTGTGTGGAAGAGTTGAAGCGACACAAGCGATTGCGGATTCTACAACGGAGGTCGAGTATATTCTTGCATCGAGGCGAAAGGAGGCGCGCTTGGATCCGCAAGTTCATTTCGAGCTTGGGGTGGTTCTAGCATATCGATCCCGTAGAGCTCTATTGCGACAACAATGGAGCTATAAAGCTAAGGAACCTCGCCACACCGACAAAGCATATACTACCGTGCTTCCATCTCATTCGAGATCATCGATCGAGGAGATGTGAAGATTTCAGAGTACCCACAGAGGCTAACGTCGCAGATCCTTGACCAAGGCTTTGGCAGACTAAGCATGATGGTCACACTAGGTCATTGGGTATTAGATACTACATGATTGGCACTAGTGCTAGTGGGAGATTGTTAGTGAGAGCCCTAGAGCCAATCATGTGATGGTTACTTTTTGGACTCTTTGTATCATATTCTTGTACATATATTTCTGATATATAAATAAAGGCATTGTGATTATTATACTTGTGTGTATTTGTGCTATATAAATAAGTATAATAATGTCCTAGGGTAGTAGGTTCATATCTATATCAATCGATTAGTTAAATCGATAGTGAGATGATATAGAGAACACTACACTTAATTATTCCTAGTCAAGTATTAACATAGAAGGACAATGTTAATGCATTGAGACTAGCATGTAGGTCAACATGATGACTTGATCTCACAAGTCATGGATATGAGATATCAAGTTGACACATGGGTATACATTGGAGAATGTATACTGAATGACCCGCCATGAGAAAGTATCATGGATCGTTATATGAGTGTCATATACTTTCTCAAGTGACTATTAGTATGACTTTAGTCCTTAGACCTGAAGTCACCATGGTTCCCTCATAAGGAGTTATGTACTTTGGTTTTGTCAAACGTCACCCGTAATTGGGTGGACTATTCTTGGGTATGTAACAAATTATGCGGAGGGATGTGAGTGATGTAGATGGGATCTATCCCTCCTATATTACAGGAGTGATATCATAGTCTTGATAGAGTGAGATCACTAAGTGCATGGTCATGCCCAAATAAGGCAATATGTGATATTGTGCTTATTTGATTATAGTGAGTCTACTTGGAGTTCAAGACACTTAGATTGATTGGAGGATGACACGGTCTATGCCTCATATAAGATCAATCTAGATATCAAGGATAGAAGGACAATGTCACATATTGTGAGAGTCACAATTATTAGTCATATTGGTGATGTTGGATCTCAACATTCTTGTAACTTGGGTAGCAATGATGTGTTGCTAGATACCTCTCATTGCTTATGTTCCTAATTGGATTTAGGGACATTGCTAACGTTGACAAGAACCTATAGGGTCACACACATAGAGCAATAGATGGAGACTAGTTCATATGATGAACCAAGAGGAAAGATGAAGTCAAGTTTGACTTGGCTAAATATGGAAAGTCTATAAAAGGCAAGTTTGACTTGACCTAAATCCACAAGTTTGACTTGACTATGAGTTAGACTCAAGTATGATCCAAATGTTGGATAAATCAATTAAGGGAGTTAATTTGGTCATGTTTGACTTTGGCCAAATTAGGAAGGTTGAAAGTCAATATTGACTTGACTTGGATGCCACCACATTTGATGAGGTGGCATGGGAGAACCAATGGGGATGCTACACATCACCATGCCACCTCATGCTTGCCACCTCATGGGAGGTTACCCATGAGTGGCCGGCCACATTAAGGGGGCAATTAAGAGCATTAATTGCCCACTTAATGACATTTATGTGGTCGGCCACATGATATGGTGGATTGATTGAATTTTTTGAATTCAATTTTTTTTGATTCTTCTTCTTCCTTGGTGCTCTCGGCAACTTCTCCCTCTCTTCCTCCTCTTCTTGGCCGAAAACCACATAGGTGCTAGCACACCTTGTTTCGGTCATCTTCTCCACCTAATTGCTTGTGTGGACACATATAGAGGGGCTCTACTTTGTGCCCTCTAGATCCAACTTCAACCTTAGTCGAGCGGGATAAGCGAAGGGCACGCATCAAAGGTAGTTTTTCTTTAAACTATAGATCTAGTAGTAGATCTAACATATTCGGGTATTAAGCATGATATAAATATGTGGAATTTTTCGAATCGGATTTTTCTTTGCACGAGATCCTTGGCTAGGGTGTTTCGGGATTTCCGCGACGCGAAAAGCGATTTTCGTGGCCCGAAAAATTCTAACACATTTAACTAATATTCAAACTTATTTATTTTATATATTCTTTTACAATTAAATGATAAACGAGTTTTATTATGTCGACCACCAAATTTATTCCCCAACGTTCAATTCATTTAACACCTTAACGGAACATAAAAGTGCACTATGCTACTTCTTAACCTATAACTCGCAACAGATTCAATTATCCCCGTACGAACATATTTATCTTCTAAAAGTTTACAAATGAAGTAAAAAGTTCATAAACTTCATCTACAAGCGAGTTTTCATAGTTTCCTGCACAAAAAAGTATCAGGCGATTCCCAAAATAGACAGGCATTGTACTTTGTAGTAGACATGGTCACGATAAAAGGCAAGTGACATCAAGACCACCTCAGATATTGCCATGGTGTACATGGCTTTGCCCTTCCTGGCTGTCGAGAGGCATGTACTGCGCCATGATAGCTCGGATCTCTGAGTCCATGTAAGTCTGATGAGCAACAAGGAAGACAACAGTTTAATCGAGATGGAGAAACAAATTTCTGCATAACAAATCTCTGAGTTTGAAACCTTATAAGCTAATAGAATCGAGTTTGAAAAAAAAAAAAAAAAAAAGCAGGTTCGCATGATCACAAAATGACTATCAAACTCTGGATTTTTTGGATCTAAGGATGCAGACAAACATAGAATATGAAAGCATCAAAGTCTCAGGATTATGAGCATTTTAAGCTCTTGAAGCAATCGGTGGGCTCGAAAAACTTGCAATGGGAGGCAAAAACTTGCTCGTCCGATAAATGTGGAACATGACAGTAAAAAAACGAAGAAGATATCTAGGAGTTTATTGAAAAGAGAAATGACTTATACCCGGATTCTGTATTTGTATACAGCATAAGCTCCAACTCCAGCTATGACTATACCGAAAAAAATAACCCATAAAAAGCCCCAGCCAACCTCTGTAGAAGCATTTTGACCTGCATATTCAACAAAGTGTTTAAAACATAAAAAATTCAGGAAACCGGAAAGATACGCTCCAAGTTACTTTTATGTTGTTTCAAGAAAAAATGAAACAAGAAATGGGAGTATTCATCTTCTTCCCATGTACTAGAAGTACCAAATAACAGTTGCAGAGTTCACATTTCTAATTCCCTTTCCCCCTCCCTTTATCTAAGGAGATACGATTCACATATGGAGATTAGAAAATACATACTTATGCAAGTGTCATGTTCCCTCATGTATAGTAAATCACCGCCACAGCTGCACTCATAACTACCAAATGTGTTCTTGCATTTGCACCCAGAACATTGGCATGCTGTCCTTTCCTTGCATTCATCCACATCTGAAACAACACATCATTTATATATAGCTCGAATAACTAGTTTTCACAATTGTATACATTCTAATTTGTAACAGTTACAGCAATTCATGAATCCACCCTTGAATTCTCCATTATTTAATAATTTGGAATTCTTAGATATTACTAGATTTAGCAAAAATTCATTCAAGTAAATTGTTGCTTCTTCTCAGAAGTGAGCACCATATGCATATTTTGGGACAATGGAAATTTGCAATTGAAGAGTAAATAAAGGAATAGGACTTGAGTTACTTCCAATAATATACTAGGAATAGATTAGGACTTTATAAGTAAATGAGCTAAAACCGCTGATGCTAGTCCCAAGGCCGAATGAAAAAAAAGCTGATTATGTTAGTCCTCGATACCAAACATTATCTACAACTGTGAGCATCAATGTTGACTCTATTTTTTGTAGTGTTAGGTTGTCACATGGAAGTGCTACAAGGGGCCTTGAATATTACTAGCTGACCCCAAAAGAGTAGGATAAACATGGCTTGATGATGATAAATGAGTTAAAACTAACTGAAATAGAAAGATGGAATATTAAAAGTAAACAAATCAAGTAACCAGCTTAACAAGTGTTAGCTCTAACAATATTTTAAAACCAAGACACTACAACCAGTGAAGAAAATACCTTCACAGTTGATTCCATCCCCCTTAAAGCCTGGTGGGCACTTGCAACCATCATCCTGCATTTTTGTATAATTAACTGATAAATTCTAGTGAAGGACAAAAAAAATATATGAATAACTTGGTTAGTCAACTGACCACACAGGCTGAGTGAGTTCTCCCCTCGTGTTCTTTCTTCCAACATCCTCCATTGTTAATTTCACACCGCCCAGATCCTGATGCTGCGAGAGAAAAGAGGTAACTTCTACATATAATATTTCAGGTGCTATAGTTTCGAGTCATGTAAATCCAGAGGAGAATGGTCTAATCAAGAATTTAAATAATTGTCAATTTAGGAACAATCAATAGTAGAAAGATTAGGTCAATCCAACTTGAAGTCTTGAAGCAAACTTCTTCATAAGCAAACTTCTTGACAGATAACAAGTAGGTGAGATAAATGTATAGGCAACTTGAAGATCATGAAATGCAATTTAGAGCCAAGCATGTTGGAATCTAAGGAAAAGACATTTTTTATATATATAAAAACCATTAATATCATTGGGGAGATCTTCTAACAGTTTATGCTTTTGGAACCTGGTGGCCAAATAAAATCTTCAACATGTTACCAAACCAGAATAAGAGTTCAAATCCTAGCTTGCCCCTAATGCATAACCCATCTATCTGTGCATACCCCTAATACTCAACCCATCTATCTGTGCATAGTTGTTCCATCTTTAGTCTTAGATATCTTTTCTATGCGGTCCACATGTCAAATCAGTAATTGCAAGTTGAATCATAAATATATAATACATTGATACTTTGCTAAGAGTGTTAATTTTGTGTCAATTAAAGTTTCAAACCTTTTGATGCACGATATGTTGTAATTCACATGTACATTCTAAAGTGCCAATTTCAGTTGGATGATTGAGAGGTCAAACAATTTTTAGCAGTCATTGTAGAAGCCCCAAAGAAGTTATTCCAGACAAAAATATCAAGACACTTAGACGACAGATCCATTGTGAGTGGCATCCTTTGAATCAAGTAGACTTCATTTTTCAATATGTCATGCCCCACTAACTTCTTTGTTAATTTTAATTTTTTTTAGTTAGCACGACTTCTTTGTTAAATTAAACTCATACCAGGTGGTTTAATACTAGATCTAACAGTAAAATGTCACTTTTTACCTTCACAATGGGTATATCCATCACCAACAAATTGCACACCTTTAACAACAGGGCACTCACAAAGTCTTCCACGGAAAGTGTCCTGCATGAATTGGAAGGTAAGAGAATATACTGAAAATTAGTTCGCTGGTGGCAGAAGTGAATACCTTGCATGCAGTAATACTAGAGTCCTTATCCTTCCAGCATCCACCGTTATTCTCCAGACATTCATTTGTTTGTATGTCTGTGCAGTTAAAACAAATAAAAAATGATTATGATCCCATTCAAAATTTGGTACCAATTACAATACGATAATACCACAGGTACACATAGGGAATCATAATACCTTCACTCAAACAAACAGCTGGTTCAGTTGCCTCTTGGAAACCAGCACAAATTGCTTTAAGCACAGCAGTTTTATCCAGCTTGCCTGACAAAACAAAGCAGATAAAGAATGCTCGATGAGATTTCAAGAAAATACATGATTAATTACAAGAAGCTTGAAATGCATACCTCTGTATTGTCTATTATTAATAACAAGAGTTGGTAAAATTGTAACATCTCCACGGGAATCTTTTCCAATCTAAGAATATCAATCAGATTCAGAGCAAAGCAACAATATTAGAGGGGTCAAATAACCTTTGAAGGAAAAATATATGATATACTGAAATGATACTAGAAAAGTCCCTACCTGAGCATCTTGCTCTGCTTTAAGCACTGAGTTATCTTCATTTGCATCAGGGTCTCCCATGCATTTGTTTATTTTCATAAGATTCACACCTGTTCCATTATTTCATATTAGAATGGTCAGAAAATTTTCAGTACCTTGACGAACAATGAGCCTTACTAATCAACATTGACCAAGTAAAAAATTGATGAACTCACCAAGTGATTCAATAACTTTTTCAGCGCAGTCTTTTGTGTACTTCTTATCCTTCATAGGACAACGGATTGCAAAGTCAGTTACATAGTCCCACCACAGCCAAGGCTTTCCACTCTCATTAGCAACCTTAAAGAAACAGACTTCACGCAAATTTTGGATCACAACATCTTTCCCATCATACCCCTTGCTAAAATCCTGCTCCGGATCGGGTGCACAGTATCTTCCATGATTAATGCATTGGGACTTGCATTGCTTGCTCGAAAGAAAGGCTTCAGGGCAATACCATGTAATATAATGTGGGGTAAACTGGGTATACCCTTTTTTCTCTAGTATCTGAGCTGCTCCTTTGAAGTTCTTCACAAACTGTATTTGGCTGTCACATTTAGCTCCACATTCATCATTACTGTTTGTCCAAAATTCATATTCCACACGGTCATCGGGATGCGGTAAAGATTCCCTCCAATCCAAATTGACACTAACCATTTCACCATCCTCAATCGCCTTCTTTAAGCTGTCTCCAAAACTCTTAGTGATAAGTGCTGAGGGAATAGTGATCTTCTCAAGATAGTCCGCCTTGTCGTCATCTTCCGCAGGTGTATCCATTGTTATTAAAGGCTCTTCTTTATTATCAGCAACAAGGATAGCTGCAGCTCCAGCCTTCTGTGCATTCCATGCTTTTTCAGTGAAGAAGCAATCTGCAAATAACAGTAACACAATTTAGAGGCATTTGTTAGACCCAAATTCTAGTGATTAAGTTGCTGTTATTATTCACTTTCTGAATGTTAATCGCAGACTGATTAATACATGGCACGACAAAGTAGCAATTAATTTCCTAATCAAAGCTTCCATGTCAACCAACCCAAATAGTTGGGACTCATACAGCATGGTGATTGATAAACTTTAACGTAGATTAAGACAAATAAGTAGAATTATGTCTAGATAAATCAAATCCTATGATATTCTAATATACTTTGGCCTACACAGCCAGTTGAGTGATTTAAGGGTCTTATTCAGTTCTCATTCAAGCTAATTATAGGAAGAATTGGAATTAAAAACAATACATAAAATTCTACTCATTTTGAACCGCTGAAAGGATTAGCGAATGCTGATTGGAGACCAAATTTCATTAAGAACAATAACATAAGCAATTGAGTATGATTTCTTAATTCCATACTTCATTAGCTAATATTGTCCATGCACTATGCAGATCATTGAATGATAAGCAGCATCACTAAATAATCTCAATATCCAATAGCTTTATGACCATGACAACAGACGTTCCTCCAACGGAATATGTTAATGATCCAAAAAACTAAACAACTAATACTGAAAATGACACATAGATGAAGACAGCTATACTCGATCAAAAATTAAAAAATTACAAATCTAAACTTAGCGTGTAATTCTGTTTACTAAAGATAAACTTAATGTCTCACCTCCTCTGTCGACAAGAACAAAGGTGGGGAAAGCTCCAGATTTGGGCTTGAAAGAGATGTCGAATTCCTCGAAGCTCTTGCAAGCCTTCCGGTTAGCCTTTGGATACACCACGATCCCTGCCAATGTTCCGCCATAATTAGGCACGCCAAAGTTTCCAATAGCGCACTCGTATACGTTTTTCAGCGAATCCGGAGACGTGACCCTCAGGCTGTTCTTCTCCACCATGAACCTTCCCCGACAAGAGTCCAACAGAAGAAACAAAAGCCATAACGGAATCCAGACCTGCTTCGCCCCCATTCTTGCACGAATCCAACCAATTCAAGTATCAATCCTCCGATCGAATTCAATATTGATCAACAGTTACCCTAATTTCCAGAAGAAGAAAAAGAAAAAGGAATCTTAACAGTTAAGAAAACCTCACAGAAATTGGTAATAAAAAAAAATTGCTCGAATACTCAATCCGAAGGGGGTGAGAGAAATCAAAAGGAAAAAACTTTGGAAAAGATGCTTCAAGGCGAGGACAAATAGCCGGGAGAACACCCACATGCAAGGCCGAACAGATCGGAGGAGGCCGGGATCCGGGAATCCGACGAGGCGAGCAGCGGGAGGGGCCGACCGAATTGGATCTCCTCGCCGGAATTACGGTTTAGAAGAGGCGTCGATCGAGGCGACGAAGCTCTGAAACTCTCGAGGAGCGGCAGAGAGAGCGACAGAGGCAACGTGTTGCCTTTCGCAGCTTCTACTGCTTTGGAAAGGTTCTCTTTCTCGCTTTGTAGTGTAACAAACCAAATCCCTCGTGGAATTATTATTATTATTATTTTAAAAAACACTAAATGAATGGATATTAATATCATCTTTAGAATATTTAAAAGTTTACAAAAATAAGACAACAATTCCAAATTAATTTATAAATAAATATTTCATCCTTTTTTTAGACGTAAAAAAGTATAATGATTAAAAATTTTAATTTTAAAAGCATTAATCAGTTTTCATAAAAAAAAATGCAAATTGATTACAATCAAACATAATAGATTTTATTCAAAGCCTATAAATGCTAATACTGATCAAAATTCATGTTAAGCATTCAATCTAATTAAACAAATTGAATATTCAAAAAGAAAAATCTATCTCATTGTCACTCTGTAAATATTTGAGAATAGTTTATTTTTTTATATTTATATTTATATTTATGATGTGAATTTTATGGAATCATTCGAGATCTGACCTTATCCAATTATGAGCAGGTACGCGAGCATATATTTAAATCAACAACTTTTTTAAAATAAAATTTAATATATATATTAAAAGAAGATAAATTATAAATAAATAAAATGAGTTTTTTTCTTTTTATAATAATCGTTTTTATTTGGAAAAATTGCCGGCCGTCAAAAAAAAAAATGGAGCCGGAGACTGCCAGACCAACTGGCCCACCTTTGGGCCTTGCCTACACGCATGACGGTCCATCACCAAGATGACACGTATCTACATCTGCTGACGTGGAGATCTCTTATTGGGTAGGCTCTTCACCTCGGCTCTATTCTCATTCATGATGCTGAAAACAAAATTGATGGGCAACACGGAATGTGATCCCACACAAATTTTTCATTGGATAAATTAAACAGGGCTATAAGAGTATCTCATGATTACATGTTTATTTAAAAAAATATATTATAATTAAATATATATAAATATATTATAACTGAGGATTGAATAGTAAATATATAGATGATAAATTAATATTTTTTTATTCGAGTATAAATTTTTTGAATTGTAGATCTAAAAGATGAACCACTATATCCATTGATGAAAATTAATCCTATCTATTTAATAGGTAAGATTTATCTTCATCAATCAATTAACTAGTATGATTCATCTTCAGAGAATTTTGACTGCTTTTATCTATCAGTACATCTCTCATGAAAAATTAAAAAAATAATTAATTTGAGGTTTTTTTTCAAAAATAATAGTGAAAAATTAAATTTATTTTTTTCTCTTAAAATTAATAATGGGATTGAAATTAATAATTAATTAACGCGAGGTTTAAAGTTTGTTGGAAAATTTTTTTGATTGGAAAGAGAGTAACAAATTTTTACACGGCATATTAAAAATTAAAAAAAAAAATCTTATAATCGGCGATGCCTCAGATGCCTGGCCCGAAAACAGTGGACACGTGGAATTAACGGCTCCGTCAAAATTCCAAATTAATTAAAGAAGTCTGATTTTGGAAGATTTCCTTGTCATGGAGCCTCGTAATATCCACCTCTCCACGTGTTTTTCATGTTTGCTAATGGATATTAATTATGTAGATAGGACAGCGTGCCGGCCAGTTAATTTTGATTGCAAATTGCTTTTTCCCCCCGGGTCAACGCGCACCCCTCCACTTCCCCCTCTCTCCCCCGCCAAAAAGACGCATGTAACCTTTGTTTTGTTTTGTTTTTTTTTTTCTGATTTTTTTTTTTTTTCGGAACTATATAAGTATGATGAGAGTTAATTTTTTTTTTTCTGATTTTTTTTTAATTTTTAATTAATTTTATTTTAAAATTTTTTTATTCATAGTTATATATTTTTATTTTTTTTTAAAATTTCATTTTTAAAATTAATTTTATTTTTAATTTTTTTCATTCATACTTATATATTTTAAATTTTTTATTTAGTTTATATATTTTAAAATTTTTATTTAGTTTAAATTTTTAATCAATTTTATTTATTATTTTTCATTAATACTTATATATATTTTTAATTTTATTTAATTTTATTTAGTTTTATTTTTTAATTAATTTTGTTTATTATTTTTTCATTAATACTTATATTTTTTTTAATTTTATTTAATTTTTATTTAGTTTTATTTTTAATTAATTTTATTTATTATTTTTTTAATTTTTAAATATTTATTTAGTTTTATTTCTTTAATTAATTTTGTTTATTATTTTTTTATCAAATTTTTTAATTTTTTTATTTTATATAATTTTTAAATTACTCCCTTCCTTTAAATTACATTCCTAATTTGACACTTAAATTACCCGCATCCAACTATTAACACATATCATAATCTTCTCTCCCTTTAAATCATCACTCCCTCCAACCATTGACATATAACACATGTCAGAATCTCTCACTCTCTTTAAATTACCCCTCTTCAATGCTTGACATATGTCAGAACCTCCCCTCCCTTTAAATTACCCCACTTCTAACCCTTGACACATGTCAAAATCTTTTATCCCTTTAAATGACCCCCCTTCCAACCCTTGACACATGTCAAAATCTCTCATAACTTTAAATGGTCCCCTTTCAACACTTGACATATGTTAAAATCTCTCATCCCTTTAAATTACCCCCACTTCCAACTCTTGACACATGTCAGAACTTCTCACTTTCTTTAAATTACCCATCATTCAATCCTTGACACATGTCAGAACCTCCCCTCCCTTTAAATTACCCACCCTTCAACTCTTGACACATGTCAGAACCTCCCCTCCCCTTAAATTACCCACCCTTAAACTCTTGACACATGTCAGAACCTCCCCCCCCCTTAAATTACCCCCCCCTCAACTTTTTACACGTGTCAAAACATCTCCCTTTAAATCCTCCTCTCACACTTCATTTTTAGTCACTCTTCATTCACACCTCCCTTCACTGATATCTCCCTCTCAGCTTCTCCTTCTCTCTTCCTGAAAATATGGATGACTATTTGGGCTTATTTTCAGATAGTTGGTCAATTGAGAATGATGTTCCTAGTCAAGATATCTCCAACAACAGTCGCGATTATACAATCGAATTTACCACAGATCAGGTTAGTTATTATCATTGTTTTATGTATATTCATTATTTATTTTATAAGTAGAGAAATTATATTAAGATTGATAATGTCATACTTATGCATCTTTGTTATATTTTTTTATATAGATATTTAAAAGTAGAGAAGATATGATAAATTGGGTAAAGACAGTTGGTTCAAGAATGGTATTGTAGTGGTTATTAAAAATTCTGCTAATTTAAAAGGTGGCAAGCTACCAAAGTGCCATCTTATGTGTGAAAGAGGTGGAAAGTATAAACCGCCACGATATCTAGTTGATGGGCAATCCTTAAAAAGAAATCTGGGACTAAAAATGTGAATGCCCATTTGAGCTGCGAGGTATACCAATACCTCCGGATGGTGTGATGTGGGGTTTAAGGGTTGTTTGTGGTTTCATAATCATCAATTAGCAGAATATATTGATGGACATGAGTACCCGAGTAGGTTAAAACCAAAAGAAAAGAATTTGTGCTCGACATGGCCAACAACACCACACCTCGTGAAATTCTTAGTATTTTGAAGGAAAGAGACTCGTCAAACACTACGGGGATCAAAAGCATTTACAATGCCATTTTCACAAATAAATCCGCTAAACGGGACGACCTAAATTCTATTCAGTATGTCTTGAATCAATTAATCAAGAAAGAATACCTCCATAATTACTGTACAAATCCAGACACCAACGAAATCACAACTATTCTCTGGGTTCATCCAAAAAGTCTAGAGCTGTCTATCAACTTTTCGTCTGTGTTGATCATTGATGTCACATACAAGACCAATAAGTATCGGATACCACTATTGGAGGTTGTGGGTATCACATCCACAATGCGAACTTACTCACTTATGTTCGCATATCTTAGTAATGAGAGGACAGGGCAACTAACATGGACATTAGGTACCTTAAAGAAGTGGATGGTTGAAAAGAAGACATCGTTGTCATTGGTGTTTGTTTGAGATCGGGATTTGACGCTTATTAATGCCATTGAAACATATTTTTCCAATGCACGTCACATCCTTTGTATTTGACACATAAACCAATGTGTAATGAAGAAATGTGCCCCTATGCTTGATCCGGAGTGGCAACATTTTTACGCATCATGGCACTCACTCATTAATTCATCGACACAATGGTCTTATCGGCATAAGTGGGATGTCATGCGTAATGAGTATCAACGATTCGAGGGTGCTCTAAATTATCTTTGGAATACATGGTTACACCCTTACAAAGAGCGGTTTGTTTCAGCATGGGTTGATACATGTATGTTAATAGTTTTATTATTTAAATTTTGTTCATTATTGTAGTATTTCAATTCTTTTCAGTATTTAAACACAATGTATTTTTTTATTACAGGGCAGAATCTGCACATGCGAGATTGAAGTTATATTTGGGAGATACCATGTCATCCCTACAGACATCTTTTGAAAAAATACATAAGATGTTGAGAATTCAGTTCGGAGATAATGATGACATTTTCAGTCAAATAAGGTGTCGGATTTCATTAGAGGCAATGGAGTTGATTTCTGATCAACTAAAATGTATTGAGGAAGCATCTCACCAGCTATCTAGCAGATGCAACTGTTCTATCAAAATTGTATACGGATTGCCATGCAAGCATGATCTTACACATTACCGTTACTTTTCCATTCCAATTCCACTTCAGAATATCAACGCTCATTGGAGGAGATTGTCGATGCACGTATATCAGTTTAATGACGAGGAAGCAGAACCTAACAAGACATCCCATGTTGTTGAGATATTAGATGAGATAGATCCACATATGCGAGAGCATATGATAGACAAGTTTTTTGATATGATAGATCCATCTCAAAGTACATTGCGAGCTCCTTCATACAACACGTAACATAGAGGTCGACCTACGGGTAGAGATGAGCAAAGTGGACGCCGCATATCTTCTTTCTGAGAAGCATCCACTTCAGGATCTAGGGTTTCTCAACCGATTGCAACATCTCAAGGGAGAGGAAGACGTGGAAGAGGGTCGAAGGTTCTCAATACTCAAACGACCCATGATCACTCTCCGGTTCCACCCATCCGTGATACTTATATTGAGAAATTACGTGCCTCTGCAGTTATATTTCTCACACTGCTGATGTTCAACCCGATGGTCATTGTGGATTCTGGGCAATAGCGCACTAATTGGGTATGGTGAAGAAGGTTGGGTTCAAGTACGATTTGAGCTTATAGAAGAGATTCAACAAAATAAGGATATATATGATCAACTTTATCCGGATCCAAATTTGGTAACCAATCTATTATTCTCATTGAATTATTTGACGTGGGCACCGTAAATATATTGGATGGACTCTATGTACAATCTTGTACTTCATACATTTCGTGAGAATATTGGGAGTTGTTTTACTCACTTGCCATTAAGAACTCCTCCAGTTCCAAACCAAGAGCGTCGAAATAGCTATTGCTCATATTGACAATCACTTCGATAAGTTTTCTTATATCCTCATTATCCTGTACCACCCATTCCAACTTGGTGGTGGCAACATTCATCGTATGAAGCTAAAGGATGGGTCACTCGTTACAGGACACGCTTTCATTTGTGGTACGAAATAATAGGTACCACCACCAAATGCATCGGGAGCGTAATTTGGAGGCAATATTGATTAAGATTCCTATTTTTATATGTTTTTGTTTTTTGTATTATTACATGTACTCTTCATTTGAAAAAATATATTTGTTCCTAAGTTATGAATGTGTTCATTATTAATTAGTAATATATTTTTTAGTTTTAAATATAAACTAAAAATAAATAAAAGATTATTAACATATAAAAAATTATTGAAAAAAATAAAACTGAAAAAATTGATAAAGAAATTGATTAAAAAAATTAATAAAAAATTAAAATTTAAAAAAATCAATTGAAAAAATATAAGTATTATGAAAAAAATAATAAATTAAATTATTTAAAAAATAAAAATAAATAAAATTTATATAAAATTGAAAAATAAAGTATTGATAAAAAATAATAAATTAAATTAATTAAAAAAATAAAAACTAAATAAAATTTATATAAAATTGAAAAATAAAGTATTGATAAAAAATAATAAATTAAATTAATTAAAAAAGTAAAATTAAATAAAATTAAAAATATAATTGTATGAGAGTTATTTTTAAATAAAATTAATTAAAAAATTAAAATAAAATCAGAATTAAATGAAATTAAAAAAAATAAAAAAATAAAAAGGGGAGGTGGAGGGGGTACATGCGACTTTTGGCTGGGAGAGAGAGGGGAGGTGGGTTGACCAGGGGGAAGCAGCCCTCTTTTGATTTGCATTGCATGTAAATTATTATATGAGCAATGATATCTTGGAAAAAATCTCAAATATAAATTCAAGTATAAATATATAAATTTATAATCCATCATTATATATTTTTTTTTAATCCCATAAATTTATACGTCCATCATTCAATTTTGAAATTTTTTTCTTGAACATATTAATTTTTTATTATATTGTCAGAGATTTTGATCATTAAAATTTATTGTTATTATTTAACCTTTTAATTTGAGTTTATTTTTAATTGAACTTAATTGTTTTAAATTTTTTTATTATTTAATACATTTTATATTATAAGATTATTATTTTTTATATTAAAAACATTTTTTATTATAATTCACAAATTTTATTTTTTTAGACATTTTTCATATATATTATTCACTAATAATTTTTTTATTCAAAAACCAAACACATATATATTTAAATTTGAATAAATTATTAAGTTAATTCATATTATATATATATATATATATATATATATATATATATAAAATTTTATCGAACATAGACATTAATTCATTTACAATTCTAAGATCTAACTAGTTTTTTTTCTTTTTCGTGTACGTTGACTAATGTCCGGTCTCATCAAAAAATTTTATCGTCCACCAAATTAAATCGAAAAGTATTCACTTATAATGAACGATTTATTTTTTTAATATTTTTAAATTAACTATCTATTAAATAAAGATGAATCCTCTAATCCATAATTTATGATTCAGAGGATACTTCATTATATAAATTAGTTAATTTTAAAAGACCCTGTCAATTTAACCGATGGATTCATCAAAATTAACTAATAAAAAATAGATCATCTTTTGATGTACAAATTGTGAACTTAAGGGATTTCATATGTTATTAAAGAAAATTTATTTATTAATTTATGGAAGCACAGATTTAGGATAAATAATAACTCATTTACATCCATAAGGTGTGATCCCCTGACAGAAGACTTGATAAATAATAAAAGAATTATAATTGTGCTTTGAATTTATCCGAAGAAGACCATCTAAATTAATAAGTAAAACTTGATCTAAATTATCAAATAATAATAATAATAATAATAATAATAATAATGGCTAATGTACATGTCATTTATCCAGTGCTGTCAAATGGATCCGTGGAATGTTATCTATTATACGATGGGACGGACAAGCCCACCATCTCAGTGAATTGGAAAATCCCCAATCTAAAACGGATTGTGAGTAAATCATGCAAATCTTTTTTTTATAAGAAAACATCAACAGTCAGTTATCTATAACGGGGTAAAAAGATGATTTATTCGTCCTCAGCGTCTCCGTCACTCCGTCTCTAGATTAATACGGAGGAGGTAAATTACCCCGTCAATTCGTTTCTAGACCAATACAGAGGAGGTAAATTACAAGTGGCTACTAGCCATTAGTGCAAATGACCAAGACATGGGAGAGGTTATGCTCGGTCACACCGAGTTTCGACCCTAAGACTTCATATAACAATACCCCATATTTTAATCATCGTATCACTCCAAAGGGATAATAGTCATTTTTCTATAATGGTCTATGCTATCAATGATTTTTTTATAAGAAAAATATCAGATCAACTCATTCAAACGGTTACCTATTCAAAAAAATTCAAAAAGAGTTTTAAAGATCAAACTCCAGTGAAAATGGCAAAAACAAAAAAACAAAAAAACAAAAAAAAAACCTAGAATAGCACACAAAATAGATCTTTTAAAACTTAGAAGGGTGTCTAGACTTTTATAAACTGCATATAAATATAATGATATCTAAATTAAATTTTTATAGAGTTTTAAAAAATCATGTGGTATTCAAACTTGAATTTTTAAAATTCTATGAAAATATTTTGGTATCCAAAGTTTCAATAGATTTTTATGAATTCTTTTAGAAATTCTTGGATATAAATTTTAATCAATAAGAGCTCTCCAAAATATTTAGTACAATTTTAAAAATAAAATAAAAAAATTTCTCCTCACCCTTGAGATTTCTATAGACGTCAAATCGCTTTAATTTTTTAAAAATAAGTCATTCTCTTTTCGCTTCTCGATTTTGATTATTTCTTTGATCTTAAAGGTCCCGTCCTTGTTCAACCTCTCGACGGCATGCATCAACCTCTCAGCATACATTTTATGCGAAGCTGAGTGATCCTGTCCGAACGCTGACTCAACTGGCTCTCACTCAGCGTGCCATCGGGCATTTAGATCTCCTCGGCGTGACCGGTCTCCCGGAACCTTGCAGGAAGGCGGGCCGAACGGTCAGCAAGAGTCGTGACAATACTGTAGTGAACCTTGAATGATCTGCATCTTCTCAATACCAGAGCTCTGGACGTGAGGACCTTATATAGGCGAAAGCGGAGAAGCGGTGCACAAGTGAATACGTGTCCTCTAACCATACCTCGCAGCTCGAGGCTAATTCGACACCGCTACCCCTGAGCAGCATCTCTCTAATGGGACAACCCTTCACAAGATCCCTCGTTGGCTCGCGTATCAGTCGCTGAACATACCCATACGAAAAATGTCTCCCCTTCTTACCGTCTTAGCGCCGAGCGTCCGACCGTAGTCCCTCACTCCGATCGTACGCGCTGTCGCGCACGAGATCTATTCACGGTCTTATGATCACACAACATTGTTGCCGCCTAGGCGGGTTCGCGTCGTGACGTCCGGCGATGGCCATGAGCGCCCAGACCCGTTGTTTCGAGTCTCGACAAACTCAATCGGAGGTTTTCGTCGACATCCCCTCCGTGTGACCTTCTCCGCTTGCACCTTGCCCTCGACCCATGTGGACTTTCCTCGGGTCCCCGTCACATCACGATCACTTGCCTCCCCTTCAAGTCTAGTCGAAGGAGGCGATTAGTCCGACTGACTGGACCATCAATTTCGCCGAGCGGCGACCGTAAGCAACTATCCTCTGCTCGGCCCCTATGGGGAGTAGCTAAAACACCAGTCAACGTCAACCCTCCTCGGTATCTTTTCGAAGTTTTCGCCAATCTCCATCATTAAGGCCGAGCACGTGCTCTGTGCCTCGTTAAGGCGCTCCTTAAATGCTCCCCCATGATGGAATGCCACGTGGCCTTGCTAGCGTCATCGTACGGCAGCGGCGCCGCGGGTGACGAGACCGAGGCGGTTCGAAATGGACGGCGCGATGCGTGCTCCGATTCTCGCAACCTGGATCCGACGGTGGAGGCCGCTCGGGTTCCACCCTATAAAGGCTTCTCTTCTTTCCTTCGCCTCACTTCTGTTGTCGCGTGCTTACCGCTGCTTCTCGCATTCCAGATTTCCGACGATCTTGCTCCTATTTTCGGCGATCTCCGGTGCGCTTCCCTCGATCCTCCTCTTCGTTGTAAGGTTCTCCTTCTTTCTCTCTTTGGTTCTTGTGTTTTCTTTGCATTTATTTCCCGAGTTTCGATCCTCGGGGCATCGTTTCGATTGCTGTCTTCTTTCTCCTATCCTCTACCTTTCTTCGCCTTTTTTGATTTCGTCCGTTCGGACAATGGCCCATTCTCTCAATCCCAAGACCAAACTCTCGGCCCGTGATATGTTACCATGGAGTCACGCTTCGATCGCGCGTGACACCGATATTCTGATAAATAACTTTGACATCCCTTCCGACCTCGAAATTATCTTACCCACTCCCTCCGCTCAGCCACACAAACCGCCGCGCGGAACCTTTTGTGTTTTCCGTGACCAGTTCACTGCCGGTCTGCGACTTCCAATTCATCCCTTTATCATTGACGTTTGCAATTTCTTCGGCATTCCGCTCGGAAGCCTAGTACCCAACACTTTGCGCCTTCTATGCGGCGTTGTCGTCCTATTCAAAATCCATAACATTCCCCTCCGACCGGAGGTTTTCTACTATTTCTACTACCCTAAACAGTCTGAACCGGGCACTTACATGTTCTAGGCTCGGCCCGGCTTAGTTTTCTTCAATAAACTACCTTCTTCCAATAAGCATTGGAAAGAATTCTACTTTTATATTCGCCTTCCCGAGTGGACCTCCTTTCGAACCCAATGGCAGGTCGGACATCCTCTCTCCCCAAAACTCAAAAGGTTCAAGACCCGGCCGGACTATCTTCATGCCGCCAACATGTTAGCCGGCTTGACATCAGTTCTGCAGAAGGGGTGATGTACATATCTGATTGGAGTCCCATCAGACCCCTCCGAGCGGTTTTGAATTTTACTTCTGTACATTTGCCTTGATTGCAGCACATTTTTCCTCCTCCTCCTGATGAGCTAATTGTCGCGGAGTCGCAGTCGGTGAGTGATGGCTGGTATAAGAGGAAGAGGCCGGCGGCTTTTCGAGGCCGAGGAGTAGCGGTTGCCTGAAGCGCCAGCCCTCGCAGCGCTTTACAGCAGTCATTGCCGGGGGGAGGCGGGACTCGGCCGCCGACGGAGGCCTAGGCCTTCTTTCTGGGCCAGTAAAAGCTTCTGTGGTCTCACCGCGCCTCCAAGGCCTCTCCACAAAGGCCACCACCCGACACCATAATCCGGCTATTCTCAGGTCTCGCACCGTGAGAGCGACCGCGTCCTCGGATTCTCGAGCGAGGGCTCCAGGCTCCAGCTCAATATGAGACTATTTCTGTCCCGATCGGACCTTCCCAGTGGATGCCCCGCGACCCAGCCGTTCCGACGATCATCGGCGGTCAAGTCCGCGCAATCTTGTCCTCGATGCTCGGATGCCCGATCCTTCCCTCCCGGTCTTCAGACAATCCTCTGTACGCTCCTCCAAACCCGGCCTGCTGTCACACGAGCGACGCGCCATGTCCGGATCGCACCAACGATAAAGTCCACACGACAAATTAAAAGGAATTAATGTCTGAGCTGACAGCATTCAAGCGCAACACCCTTAATAGCCTGAAACAACGGACGCGTCCATTCCCAATATTGAAAGCACTTAGCTGTGCCCACGCCGGACTACCGATGATTCCCTAGTAGTAGTCGATCCGCCCGAGCACACAGCGGTAAGACCGGTGGGCACGGCTAGCAACAACGTCGTCAACTTTGATCGTGGATAATCGATGGTGGACAAATTCGAGCCTGCAACCTTCGGTCCAACATATTAAAGTCTGCTTCTCTCGTACCTTTAAGTCCGATGAAACCTTCGAGAAGCACACAGTATGACTCGAAGCCATAAAGCAAGACCTATTCCGGCGACGTGCTTTACTTCTCAAATCAGCGATCAAAGAAGACAAGGCGGAGAGGCTCGGGCCCGGCCAAAGCAGCTGCTGGTCCGACGAAGCCACATGGATCATCTCTGCCGACAACTTACAGAGTCCCACACATGCGAGTCAAGATCTTGAGCTTCCAGGCCCGCCGGATTGACGATCCTTCAGGAGACGTGGAAAGCGGGAGGCTGAATCGTGCGTCAAGTTCCTGTATTTGCGGTCCGGATTGGAAACGGATCACAACTGTGTGCAGAAAGCCTTGCCATGAAATCTACCACCAAGGGTCTACCCTGGACTCCCTGAATCCTAATCTCCGACTCACGCAAAGCAAGAAGGAGAGCTTCTTTCTGAACAAATTTCTCAACTCCGGTTTATGATTTTCTTGAGTAGGAAGCTTTTATGTAAAGTGTCGACGGCGAAACTTACAAATGTAATTAGTTGGAATGCCTTAATTTCTCTTTAATGTTGTCCTTTACTTGCCTTTTCCTTTTCTAATCAATATGAGTGTTGTCCTCGGCCTTAACTACCGCATCACTTCTCGTTACTTCCCACCTTTCTTGTGGTTGAAAGGGGGTTTTTACGAAGTATTTTGTGTAGCTTGTCTGCTCGGCTTAGTATATTATGTTTCAAAAAAGGAGGTTGTTCGCCGGATGTACTCTTAGGCGATCGACGAAACGACTCACTAGTTAAAACCTCTTTATTGCATTCGTCCGGCCGGCGGGTTTATAGTCGCCGGCTCGACTCTCGATTTTTAACGTCGGAGCTCGACGGTCTTCAGCTCGGATGATTTATAGTCGCCGGCTCGACTCTCGATTTTTAACGTCGGAGCTCGACGGTCTTCCACTCGGAGAGTTTATAGTCGCCGGCTCGACTCTCGATATTTAACGTCGGAGCTCGACGGTCTTCCGCTCGGAGGGTTATAGTACGATCAACCTCTTTGGACTCGACTCGATATTTAACGTCGAGCTCGGCGGTCTTCCGCCTTCGGAGGGTTTATAGTCGCGTGACTCTCGATTTCATACGTCGAGTTTATATCGGCGGTCTGACTGCCCGGAGGTTGCACGGAGGGTTTATAGCTCGACTCTCGATTTTAACGTCGGTCGCTCGAATTTTAATCACAAGATATTGCCATCTTTATCATTTTGCTTCCTGACAAGTATATAGGCGACCAAACATATATAAAATTACATCATCACCGCCTCGTCTGAGATGAGCGCTCCATGGATTGTCGCTCCCATGGTATCATCCTCCAAATAATAAGCACCCGAGAAGAAGTTTTTCGATGACTTTGAAGGTGCCTCCCAGAGCCTCAGCTGCCAACATCACTTTTCACACCAGTCAGCAGGGAACTGGGATGCGCGCCGGCGTAGTTTTGCTTGCATCATCGACGCCATGCATCACCGGACGCGCTTTGGCTCGCTCCTCGTCGATCAAGTCCAACTCCATGTTTCTGCTCGTCATCAGTTGGGATGACAGCCGATCGGAAGCGGCGCTTGCCTACACTAAATGGAAGGTCCTCCCTTTCAGGGGGTGTCGGAAGGACAGCCCCGAACGCGGCGGCCTCGTCCACCCAGCTTCCTCCTTCGTGATCAAGCGAGCTCGAAGAAAATCAAGTATTTTCGGTTACTTTGCTTGCGATTTGCACACGGATTCGGCACGGATGAAGTGTTGCACTGATTCTTGAGCTACTTTTCCTGACTGCCATTCTCGCGAAGATCCATTAGTCGGTGGTGCGCGAATGCCAAACCGATGATTACATTTATGCGATGAACTTTTGACCATATTTTGGCCATGGCTCGGCCTCCACCCATTTGAGAAGTAGTCCACCACGACAAGTAACCGGTCGCCATAGGGAACGAACCCACGATATCCATTCCCCACCGATCGAATGGACAGGATACTGTAGATGCTTTCATTTCCTCCACGGTCGGTGGAGAAGTTATGATACACTTGGCAAATGGCCGCGATTCCGAGGCAGTAGCTAGATGTTGGCGTCCGGCGGATCTTCTTAGCCAGCGATCGTCCGCCCGGATGTCCTCCGCACGATCCTTGGTGTACTTCCTGGAGGATGTATGCAGCGTCTTCCGAGCTCACACACTTCAAAAGTGGACGGGAGAAAGCCTTCTTGTAGAGTTGGTCTCCGACAAGTGTGAACCGACCGGTTCTCCTCCTTAATAGCTGGGCTTCCTCCCGATCAGACGGTGTTGCCCCCGATCGAAGAAACTCCATGATGGCTATCCTCCAATCGCTCGAAAAACGCGAGGCCCTCCATCCGGTCGACGTGCGCCACCAAAGATACTTGTTCAATTGGTTGTTGGATGACGACCGGTGATATTGCACTTGCGAGTTTGGCTAACTCATCTGCCGCCTGGTTATCCGCTCGGGGTATCTTCTGGATAATGACTTCTCTGAAGTTGGCCTTGAGCTTTTCGAATGCTTCAGCGTAGAGTTTGAACCGAGCGTTGTTAATCTCAAAGGTGCCCGAGAGCTGCTGGGCGGCCAACTGAGAATCTGAATGAAGCGTCACCCGACCGGCTCCAACATGCCGGGCGGCTTGCAGCCGACTATAAGGGCCTTATTTTCCACATAGATTCGGGCTCTAGCTTTTGTACTTCGGTGACAAAATCTGCTAAGGACTGCGCCTTTATCGCCGAACGGGGTTGATACTGAATGTCGAATTCACTCAACTCCGTAGTCCATTTGATGAGCCGTCCAGACGCTTCTGGGTTCAACAACACTCTTCCCAAGGGGCTATTTGTCCGGACGATGATAGTATGAGCCAAGAAATAAGGGCGAAGTCTCCGAGCGACGAGGACTAAAGCAAAAGTCAGCTTCTCGAGCCCAGTGTATCGAGATTCAGCGTCTTTTAAAATATGACTTAAGAAATACACGGGTTCTTCTCCGCTCGCCCTCACTAATGCCGAGCCTACTGCTTGCTCAGTTGAAGATAAATAGATACAAAGCGGCTCACCCACAGCTGGCTTGGCTAGCACGGGCAAAGAGTTTAGATATGTCTTCAGTTCTTCGAACGCCCGATCGCATTCTTCATCCCACTGAAACTTGGTGGCTTTGCGCAAGATTTTGAAAAACGGGAGGCGGCATATCTTGTAATGCTTTCACCTTGCTGGGATTTGCCTCGATGCCCCGCTCGGTCACTATATAGCCCAAGAAACGCCCGCCTTTTGCCCCGAACAAACACTTTTGAGGGTTCAGCTTAACTCCATACTTCCTTAGCATTCGGAAGGTCTCCTCCATGTCTTTAAAAAGATCGTCCAATCGGATGGACTTGATGAGAACATCATCCACGTACACTTCCAAATTGCATCCGATCTGCTCCTTGAACACTTTGTTCATCAATCGCTGGTAGGTTGCCCTCGCGTTCTTCAGTCCGAACGACATCACATTGTAGTAGTAAGTGTCGTCGCCTGTAACGAAGCTGACCTTCTCTTGATCTTCTCGGGCGAGCGGCACTTGATGGTAGCCCTGATAAGCGTCGAACATGCATATCAACTCACAGCCGGCTGTGGAGTCCACCAGTTGATCGATCCGGGGCAAAGGATAAAAATCCTTTGGGCATGCTTTGTTGAGATCCCGGAAATCGATGCAAACTCTCAACTTGTTGTCCGGCTTGGAGACTAGTACCACGTTCGCCAGCCAGCTCGGGAACTGTACCTCGCGTATGTGGCCGGCCTCCAGGAGCTTCTCGACCTCCGCTCGGATGATGACATTCTGTTCGGCACTGAAGTCCCTCTTCCTTTGCTTCACCAGCCGAGCGTCCGGCAGCTCATGCGTTGACCAAACGAAGACATCGGAGTTCCTCTGGAGACATTTGATCACTTCCTTTTTCTGGCTTGCCTCCAGATCGGCCGCGATGAATGTGGTGGCCTCCGATCAGGTCAGGTGAATCTGCAGTTCCTCTTTTTCTTCATAAACCAAAGAGGGGGGTTTTTCGGTTATAGCGTTCACCTCGATCCGTGGCGTCTTCCGAGCGGAATTAGCTTCAGATCGGACCATCACTACGTAGCATCGCCTAGCCGCCAGCTGGTCTCCTCGTACTTCTCCCACTCTATCTTCCACCGGGAACTTGATTTTCTGGTGGAAGGTGGAGACGGCCACTCGAAACTCGCTGAGCGCCGGTCGCCCCAAAATGAAGTTGTATGCAGAGGGAGAGTCGACCACGGGCGCCCTTCGCCGGCTCTTCTCCCAATAACATGTCCAACGCGAGAACTTCATTGCTAAACCCGTAGAGGGGTTGTCATGGCGGCTCGCTCGATCAATGGTCAAAAGTCTTTTTGAATATAATATTGAACGAGCTTCTTGTATCGATGAAAATGCGGTGAATAGTATAGTTATCTATTACCGCTTTGATGAGGAGAGCGTCGTCATGTGGCACTTCGACTCCCTCCAAGTCCTTGGCCCAACTCGATCGGTCCGTTCGCTCGTTCTTGACCGCATGGATCACTTGTGCTCTATTGGAGTCACCTCCGGTCGGTCCGCCAGCGATGATGTTGATTTCGCCGCGGGATGTGTTGCTTCTATTTTCTTCTTCCCAAGTGGACGGCCTAGGCCGCTCCCTAGACACCCGGGGATAGTCCTCGTGCCTTTGAGGATGATGTCGCTCGGGAGACTGTCGCTGTCGCCTGTCGGATATACGCCGATCGACTTCATGGTGTTGCTGTCGCCTGTCGGATGATGGTGAGCGACGTCGGCTACTCCGAGGAGCGGGGTGGGCGATCAGAGGAAGGCTCCGGCAATCTCTGGTGTTATGCGTGTCGGTCCGGTGGAACGAGCAAAACATAGGGGTCCATACCTTCTTCTTAGGTTTGGGTCGCTCGGCAGCTACCTCTTGGACTGCTTGGGACCTCACGTGGTGAGGGTGGGCTGCTTCGGCCCTCGGTCCTCTGGGCGGCTCCTGGCGATTGGCAGACTTCCGCTTGGCAGGGGCTAGCCGCTCAGTTGGAACTTCTTTTCTTCGGGTCGCCTGGGCTTCCTCCACATTAATGTACTCGTTGGCCCGATGTAACATGTGATCGTAGTCTCGGGGCGGCTTCCGAATCAGTGAACGGAAGAAGTCGCCATCCACGAGGCCCTGTGTGAACGCGTTCATCATCGTTTATGAGGTGGCCGTTGGGATATCAATGGTCACCCGGTTGAATCGCTGAATGTAAGCTCTGAGCGGCTCTCTGGGCTCTTGCTTGATGGCGAATAGACTAACACTAGTCTTCTGATAGCGCCGGCTGCTTGCAAATGGTGGAGGAATGCCATGCGGAACTCCTTGAAACTTGTAATGGATCCGTCCGGCAGCCTCCGAAACCACCGTTGAGAAGATCCTGAGAGGGTGGTAAGGAACACCCGGCACTTTACTCCATCCGTGTATTGATGTAGGGTAGCTGTGTTGTCGAACTTACCCAAATGATCGTCCGGGTCGGTGGTTCCGTTGTACTCACCGATCGCAGGGGGCACATAGTGCTTTGGTCAGGATGACCTCTGAAAATTGCCGGTTGAT
This sequence comes from Zingiber officinale, assembly GCF_018446385.1. NCBI lineage: Eukaryota > Viridiplantae > Streptophyta > Magnoliopsida > Zingiberales > Zingiberaceae > Zingiber > Zingiber officinale. Next base: position 75,813,251 of record NC_055994.1, read on the forward strand.
CCGTTCGGGGGAGGCGTCCGTTCGGGGAGCTTTGCCTTTTCTGTTGTCTTGCATGAACGCCTCGTCGGACGAAGATCCTCGGTCCCGATTAACTGTTGCGGCTTCAGGAGGCGTACGAAATAGGGCCCGATGAAATGGAACCGTGGCCGGTGGTACTTCCACTCAGCCTCCCGACGCGGACGTCGCTTGTTGCTCGATCCGCTCGGCTTGCGCTTGTTGTTCCACAGCTTAGCTCGGCCTCGATCGGAGCTCCTCCATGGAGAGCGGTCAGCTCGTCCATTGCTTCCGCCGGATGCCGCCGCCAATTTGATCCTATCCCGCTCGACTCCGGACGCACGTGGCGCTCGAGCGCGGCGTAGATCTGGGAATCCTTGGTCTCCCAAACTGCAGGAAGTCGGGCGGGAAGGGGTTCCGACGACAACCCTCCGCGCCAAGTCCGCAAGAGGAAATGTGGCTTGAATGGAGAAACCTCCGGTGAAGTATGAGGACCCTTATATAGGGTTGTGGAGAAGTGAGTTCTTACCCCGTGCCGAGCGTCCGACCGGTAGGTAGTCCCCTCACTTCCGGCCGGTCGTAGGTCGCTGATCCGCTCGGGAGATTCACGGTCGTGTGATATGCTGACTGTTCACAATATTGTTGCTTTCTGCCTCGGTCGAGCGGGTTTCCCGATTGGCCCGGCGACCCTGTTCCCCATGAGCGTCGGAGACCCGACTCCCCCGTCAGGTTGTTTTCGATTCTGCTTAGACCCCGTTCGGCCGACTGGTCGACATCCCCTTCTCCGGTCGGGCACCGTTTGACCTTTGACCTCCACGTGGCGTTGACTTTCCTCAAAGGGGGTCCCCCGTCGTTACCGCCGGATCACTTGCCTCCCCTTCAAGTCTAGTCGAAGGAGGCGATTAGTCCGACTGACTGGACCATCAATTTCGCCGAGCGGCGACCGACGGGCTGTAGGCGGAGATTTTTTCTCTGGTTGCTCGTGATGGGAAACAATGAGTGCCATTCAGAGAAGCCCGTGGGGCGCTGGAAAGGAGGAAAACAAATAGAAAATTTGTTTGAAGCAGCCGGTGATGCTTCTGTCAACTACTTACGAGCAAGTTGAAGTCAAAATCGATTTGGACGGCGACATTGTGCGTAGAGGGAAGAGAAAATTGAGACATTAGGTTTTAATATAAAATAGATATTAATAAATCAAATTAATTCTCAACTTAATTAATAGATAGTTTAGTAAAGTCTAATGAAATTCGACCCTAAAAATATTTTATAAAATTTATTAAATTTTAAAAAATCCTAAATAAATTTTATATATTTATATTTATATTTATTTTAATAATATTATTACTAATCAAATTAATGATAATATTATTAATTTTATTACTAATCAAATTTATTAATTCAATATTTTATTAAAAGTTTGACCAAATTAAAGAGTTAACAAACATTTCATGATAATTTGAATCAAAATTATAAATAAAAATATTTAAAATTATTATTATAGTTTGGATTTAAAATTATATTATTATTTATTTTAAAAGTGAGATGTTTATCATCTCTTTGTTTTTTAGTCAAAACAAAATAAAAATATATAAATGATGAAAATTTTTTTTATGGACAAATATGCTATTTATTATTATATTAAAAAAAATAAATTTAATTAGATATTTTAGATTTTATTTGAAAATAAATATCGTGCGAGACAATAACCACCGAGATGAGATCCTCTGGTCTGCAAAGGTTGGACCAATCCCTAGTCTAGCCTTTGCATTGGTGGGGGTAATAACCCTCATCTGTTAACAGATAGGCGTCATTGCCTCCCACCAATCCTCTTTTCTTTGTTCAAGAGCGGATCAGGAAAAGAGGTCCAGAGGATCTCATCCTATGACCGCCTACGATTTTCTAAGATTGAATACACTCTTTTAAATCCACAAGTTTCTATGAAATTTTAAAAATGTTTACAAAAGTCTTGCAAAAAATCTATAGAAATCTATGAATTTTTTTTTCACAACTACATGAAATTATATAAAAGTTAATAAAAATCTATTAACTCCATAAAAATTTATCATTAAAAAAAGTCAATAAAAATCATTCAATCTCTTGTTTGAATCCACCCCGTTAATTTATCTTAGAGTTTTTGGAGAGTAAAACCAACAACTAGAATATGATTGAGTTCAGATCAACACAACCTTCATGCAGTGAAAACTCGAAAGCAGTCATCAACTCATACAAAGGATAATGATATGCCTAAGAAATTATTTAACACCTAAGAAATTATCTTTTCTTCTTCTTTTTTTTTTTTTTCTCAAAGCATGACTGAAATTTTAGCAACAGATCAAGTTTATCCATCATCTAAAAGCTACACAAAGGAATTCCACACTATGACCACACATTAACAGATAGAGATTGTATATATTCAGCCTAAGGGACTGTTTGTTTGGGGGGTTTGGAATGAGAATGAAATGAAACTTGATGCTTGATTTGGGGAAATGATGATGAGACCCACGGATTCATTCCTCTAAATATAAGAAGAGACCATTACTGAGTAATATGCGGGGTATAGGAATCATTCTCATTTTATTAATATTTGCAATCATTCCTATTCTATTCCCATTCTCTTACCCAAACTAAGCACCCCCTAAATGAAAGAAAACATTAAGAACATCACTTTAATAATGGAAACTAATCGTTCGATAAAGAAGTACCAAAAAAACTTCAGCACAGGTCAAGTTCATCCAACATCTCAAGGTCATAGAGATTGAACTCATCCTAACCGAAAGAGAATATCAAGAATATCACAGTATTGTTAAGCATGGAAACGATCATCTCATACAAAGAAGTACCACATTTTCTTCAAACATATATACTCTGAATACTCAATACCTAATCAATTTCCCCCTTTTTTTTTTCTCAAAGCACAGCAGATCATACCAGTTAATAGCCGCCGACAACAACAACAACAACAATCAAATATTTATCCCACTAATGTGCCTATAAGATGAGAGGAACAAGTCATTAGAGCCAAATAGTAGATTGTATATATTCATCCTAACTGTGAGAAAACATCAAGAACACAACATTGTATTGTTAAGAATGGAAACCAATATCTCATACAAAGTGCTACATATTTTCTGGTAGATATTTACTCACAATAATCAACATGCAAGAAATTTCCTATTTTTCAACTGAGAAACTTCAACAACGGGGCCATGTTCATCCATGTTTTTTTTTTTTTTTGCTTTAAGAGATCACGACAATTGAGAAACTTTAGCAACAGGCCACGTTCATCCAACATTTAGAAGCCACAAGATATATCAACAGTGATGGTGATGGGGGTGATGGTGGTCGCGCTCCAAGCCAAGGCACCGTAAGATGGGGTAACATGACACGAAGATGCAGCTTCCAATTCCTCTAAGTACGGAACTCACAAGCAAGCATGGGCAGCAGCAGCAGAACAAGAAGGGATTCTCATATGGGTTGATTCCGTCATGGTGGTGGTGGTGGTGATGGTGACCCATTTGCCTGAAAAATTAGGGCTTTAGCAGAAACCCCCAAAACCAATGTCGAACAGGAGACACAATAAAAACCCAAAACAGATCACAGACGAACATATATTAGAGAAAAAGGTACTTTTCATTTAGATCTCCGAGAAAGCACGCCTTAAAGCGATCGTTTGCTATAAAAAAAAACAAACCCTAAAGTCCAATTATTTACTGCGAGAAGAAAACATTCCTATCCAAATCACAATCAAAAGCCGATACGCAGATCGAAATCATAGTTTTAGTAGCAGAAGATGATTATAGAAAAAGGGATCATCTATACCTCGAGGGAATCGAACTCTTTTTCCATTGATTCAAAGAGATGCTGCAGTCGATCCAGAAATGATCTCCAAATCCCACAAGATTGCAGCTTTATAATCCGATTGGAGCGCACGCGGATTAGGGGCGAAGGAAGGCGAATCGGGAATGGATTCCAATTGAAGCAAACGACTATTGTTCTCGTCGTCGAGTGCCAGCGAAGATTTACGCGTCGTGCGGCAGTTAATGTTGGACCAATCCGTTAATTGTCAATCAACAGGGATGTAAATGAAAACATTGCCATGTATTGTAATCTTCCAGGTTGTTTACTCGAGCGGATAGTTAGAGGGTATGACTCAGACCATATCGGGTCGGGTCGGGTCGGGTCCGGCGGCGGTTTGCGTTCGGTTTAAAATTCCCCTCCCCCGTTAAAATCGACAAGGTAGATTATCCGCTAGCTAGGACATTCCCATATCAAACGGAGCCGACCGAATCCGACGGCTGCTAACCGATCCATCATCGAGGCTTCACCGTCCTCTCTTTTTCCTCCGCCCCACTTCCTGCGCACCGCCTCCGCCTCCGCCTCCCGTCCCTCTCTCCGAGGGCGAGTGGTCGACCGCCTCCTTTTGAACCCTAGAAACCAGACAGAGAGAGAGAGAGAGAGATCGGATCCAACGTCTCGTCTCCTCCTCCATGGAATTCCACGACTGTTCCACCGACTTTCTCGTCGCCTCCGGCTTCGTTGCTGCGTTCCTCCTCGGCGGCCTCCTCTTTGCCGGGTCCCTTTCCCTCCTCTCGATCCGCCTCCTTCCTCCGTTTTCCCTTTCTCGGATGCGGCGGCGGAGGAAGAAGCCTGTCCGGGTTTACATGGACGGGTGCTTCGACATGATGCATTACGGGCACTGCAACGCGCTTCGGCAAGCGCGGATGCTTGGGGACCAACTCGTGGTTGGGGTCATCAGCGACGAAGAGATCAAGGTTAACAAGGGGCCTCCTGTCACTTCCCTCAGGGATAGGTATATAGATCGAACTATTTTTTTTTTTTTTGTTTTCTGATGATTAATGTTTTAATATTTCTTGCGTTTCGTGCTGAAAAAATTTCGATAGTGTTCTTCGTTCCTATACTATCATTTTTCATCATAGACGTTCTTTCCATTAGTGGCAATGTGCAACCCCAGCTTGGTTAATGCATTTAATTCGTATGTTTATTTTGTCTTTACAATTAAATTGAAGCATTTCCCCATCCCTCCACTCATCAGTGTTTTCTGCAATTTGATAATTCTCCCTCTTTGTTTTTTGTTGTCGCATTTTTTTCGTTTGCTGTTTACTTGTAGCATTCAAAATTCCATAGTGGTTTACATGGTCTTCTTAGTTTGTACATTTTTAGATATGTTAGCGTGAGATTTCCTTGAATACATGACTTGTTGTTCTGGTTGTTGCTGCGTTCTTATATTTTGTTGGGCTAATGAACTATGCTATATCTTATAAACTATCTGTCGCCGTACTTTGTTGGGCTGATGAATTATGCAATATCATCTACTAGTCTGGTATGAAAATGCCAAAATCCTTGCTTAATTGTCTTTTCAAATATGCATTTCCTGCTTTGTGGATAATTACACTACTTTAGATACTACTGGTTTTTGTTTCTATCATCATAAACTATGTTCCACCCATGTTTCCCCCCATGTTTCCAGCCTTTCCATTTCAACACGTCCAGTGGAAAGGGTTTAGTTTATCTGTTTCAAATAGAAGCTTAGCTTTTATAGTTTATTATAAGATAGATTTGTTTGTTTCTATCTCACAAGTCAAGAATGTTCAAGGCTGTTTACTTTGGACAAATTCTAGAACTACCATTAATCAGAGATTTGTATATTCTTCTATATGTGATTCTATATATATTCTTTATGGTAGGATGTTAATGGTAGGTGCAGTGAAGTGGGTTGATGAGGTCATTCCAGATGCTCCTTATGCTATCACTGAAGAATTTATGAACAAGCTATTCACTAAATATGACATAGATTATGTTATCCATGGGGATGATCCTTGTGTACTTCCAGATGGCAGGGATGCATATGCCCTGGCCAAAAAGGCTGGTCGCTATAAGCAAATCAAAAGAACTGAAGGAGTGTCAAGCACAGACATTGTTGGTAGTCATTCTGCTCCTGCTTTTAATCATATCTGTATATAGACAACTCTGTTTTTTTCTGTCAGCTAGCATAAAAGAATTGGACGAATTTGTTTGTATCTTGGGATGTATCATATTTGGTATTTGCATGGAAGATAGAACTCCTTATTTATTTGGTTTTTCTATTTGGTACCATCTTCACTCTAACCTTCCTAGTTCAAAATTTACTAGACTCTTGATTATCAATTCTTTGATCTAACATTTGCATGTCACAAAATCCTCATAGTCAAATTATAAAATTGCATACTTTCCCTAATTTACTCAATTCTACTGTTTGCCATAGGATGGTCTATAATGTGGGTGATCCAGTCTTCTAGTTTTCTTGTATTATCCATTTGACTGACTGGCTACATTTTACTTCCTTTACTTTTTTATAATTGTACTAAAAGCATACTGCTTATGTATAGCAACCGGGTCACTTTAGGGGAGTTCTGTCCCTATTTATAAATGATGCTACTGGTTTATAATGTGTTTCAACCTTGTCTGATGAGGGCAGGGTGTGGCTTTTGGCAGGCTTTTAGGATGCTAGGGCAAGGAATGAATTGAGACACACATTGAAGTGGGGAAAGTATGAGCTATGTTTGTAAAATGCCTTAAATGGATTAAACAACAAAGTGCGTTTTGATGAAATTGGCTTAGTTTTCCATAAAAATTCCATGGTTACTATGCTTGGTGTGGAGCATTTTAAGGATGAATGGTTAATTGGGAAGCTTCTTACCTTGAAATCAAATTCCACTCGTGACAAAATTTGTGAGGTCAATAGTATGGGGTATTGATTGAAGCAGACAATGCCTCGACGTGTGTTGAGTTTGTTACAATATATGCATGATTCACCACTGGCTAACAATATTTGACTTACAGACTTTTTACTAATTATACTTCAAGCATACTATATGTAAAATAACCAAGCCGCATCAAGGACATTAATAAATATGCATTATTGAATCATGAAAAATTCGTCAAAAGGATTAAACTTTAATACGATGACATAGTTTTTCTTTAGTCTACATCTTATCATCTTTAGCTAGTTTATATAGTAGCTTACGTTTCTTTTCATACTTTCAAAGCTTGTTTCAATGATCCCATATATAATTAATAGGCCGCATGCTTCTTTGTGTGAGGGAGAGATCACTTGGTGGCAGACATAGTCCTTCTTCTTTGCAAAGGCAGTTCAGCCGTGGGCACAACCAGAAGCTTGATGATTTGGGTTTTAGGACTCCAACTCGGATATCACATTTCTTGCCTACATCTCGTCGAATAGTACAATTTTCAAATGGCAAGGTATTCCCACCATAACTTTTCTAGTTAGACTACATAATTAATCATCTTAAACGCAATCTAAATTTTTCTTTATGAAAATTTCCTTTAGAAAATTCATTTTCTTGGTTTTGTTTTATTTCAGAAAGCTAAAAGTGGCACCTAAATTTGAAATTTGTTGCAATTTTTGTAATCATTTCATGGCAATCTTGTCCAACAAGAGAACTGCACACTGGTCCATACCTTTTTACCAGTTGTGCAGAAAAATTTAACTTCTTTTACTCTTGTCATACCTTTTTACCAGTTGTGCAGAAAAATTTAACTTCTTTTACTCTTGTTTTTTCTTCCTTCACTGGAATTTTGTTATGTCACCATTGAGATCTTCTTTAAACAAGCATTCTATACTAACCTGACATTTGGCATTCTTATAAAGGGTCCAGGTCCTGATGCTCGCATAGTTTACATAGACGGCGCATTTGATTTGTTCCATGCAGGACATGTGGAGGTACATCACTGCTTTTTTTTCTCCTCCTTAGGCACATCAACAATGAACATTAGTTGTAAAAACATACCAAAAGTTTATTGCAAATGAGCATATATGACAGTTTGCTTTATTCATCCTTGTTTCATTTGGAATTTTGTAATATTCATTCCTCATTCATGACACTTCAAATATAATCACCCCCTTCTGACACGGCCATTCGGAATCGATTGCTAGAATGAGCCTCTTTTTTTCCTCCATACTTTTTAGTCTTACTAGACTTTATTAGTTTATATGTAAAATTGTGCTTTGACTTAGAATTTCTGAAGTTAAGGTATATTGCGTTGTAAACATTTCTCACTATCCCATTTTTTAATTTTTTTTTTGTGGGCGCGCGTCTATAGTTCTTGCCAGCTCGAAATGGCCAAATACTCTTTGAGTCTAACCTTGATTACTGGGTTAGCTTAATGAAAACCTGCTGTTAAAGGATAATAAATCATTGCGAAGGTTCAAAAAGATTTTGCATCAGCAGGGATGGTTGGGAACAGGAAGTGAAATAGACTAACAATATTCTCAATTTTTATGAATGAATTACATATGTTCTTCTAGTGACAAAATTACATGTGTTCTTCTAGTTATTTGATTAATTGGTCTATGGTATTAGGACGTTTAACTAATAAGAAAGTAGCATAAAAAAATAATTTGCCACTGATAACTATGCAAGTAATATAACATTTATGTCACGATAAATTTATTGATGGGATTGGCGTCCCTCGTAGTTATTGTTTATATGCTAATGCTGCTAAAAGGAGCCATGATAGCTCAACTAGTCTGAACTCCGAACTCTGGAAAAGTGGACCTTATTTCTCCGAGATCTGATGACAAAGTGAACACCTACTGGTAATGAATATAATGCCAAGAAGATGTTGCAGCAGTAGGGATAGTTGGGAACATGAAAGTGAGTTAGACTCACAATTTTCTCAATTTTATGAATGAATTACAATTTTTCTAGTTATTTGATTAATTAGTCTAAGTATGCTATTAGGATGTTTAACTAGTAAGCAACTAGCATAAAAAAATAGTCAGTGATACTATGTAATTAATATAGCATTTTATGACATGATAAACTTATAGATGGGATGGGAGTCCCTAGTGGCTAGTAGTCATTGTTTATATGCTTAAAGGAGACATGATAGCTCAACTAGTCCGGATTCTGTACTCTGGAAAGTTGACCCTTTCTTTCAGGTCTGATGATTATGTGCCAGTCATAGCCTGTCAGATCTAATTACTTCTTGAGACTTACAATATGGTCTTAAGAAATCAAATGTGTCAATATACCTTACTAGTATTTAGGATATGACAATAAAATGACTATCTTTTATGGTATAAATACTCCTTGCGGAACAAAAGTATGCATTTGGGCTACACACTTTACTGCCGTCAAAATCTTCCCTTTAACTGATTGCCTTAGGCATTGGAGTTGGACCATTCTGCAGCAATTCCTACTGTCTGTTCCTCTGTGATGGGTGCCAATCCTAGAGAGGTCCATTGCGCCACCTAATAATAGAAACCTTCAGGTACATATCCCATATCCTCCAGAGACAACACTTGAGAAGGTTTAGCATGCATTGCAACACCTGAATGTCCTGAACATTAATGAGTGAAATTCTATTCCTAGGTGATTCACACTCTAGTTCGAGTAGCCTGCTCTACCACATCTTGTGCCTGCAATGTTAACCATTTGACATAGTGTTTAACTTGCACTCTGGATTTTAATATGAAAGCCTGCTACACATATCCTCGGAAAAACAATGTGTTGTAAACAAATTACTATTGTTCCAAAGCTAGACAGCCACCTAGAATATTATGAAGTTTTCTGTCACATGTTTTTTTTTCTCCATGATACTATTAGAAATTTTTGGATGATTCATAGACAATTTTTCTATTTTGAAATAGTGTTTTTGATTTTGTCATGGCCTTTGCTAATGATGACTAGTTTTAATTTTGCTTACAGATACTCCGACTTGCAAGAGAACTTGGAGATTTTCTACTTGTAGGAATTCATACAGATGAAACCATCAGGTTTCTCAAACTACTGAAGCTTCTGTCTTATCTGTTATTTGTCATTTATTAAAATTACAATTCAATATATCTATGATGCTGCTAGATTGTTTATAGATTTTACAAATACTGACTAGTAGTATGTTAAAGTGCTATACAAGGTGCCCATCGTCCAATTATGAATCTTCATGAGAGAAGCTTGAGTGTCTTGGCTTGTCGTTATGTAGATGAAGTGATTATTGGCGCTCCTTGGGAAGTTTCAAAAGATATGGTTAGTTTTTACACTGATGTCAGTTTCTATCCTGCAATCTTTAGTAGAAGAAAACAACTGATTTATGATCACTTTAAAAAACTGTGAAGTGAAATTCCTTTATTAATGAATGTTGGATTCTGGTTGCTTAAAGTTATCAATAATGTGAATGATTTTCATGGTTTTGACACTAATTGGATGTAGCTTGGACTAGCGCCAATCATCAAAACATCCTAATCTTGGCTTGATCTATCCAAAATATAAGCGATCTTCTGCTTTGATCCAGAATCTGATTGTAACTCAATGTTTGTTGAGGTTTCTTTTGAGACCAGTCATTGCTACATCTCAAAACTCCGAAGATGATATGAGACTTATGTAAAGGCTGTTTTATGATTCTCAACTGGTTTTCGTTACATAACATGACACTTCTTATTGCTTTTCGGCTATTTTATGATTCTCAACTGCTTTTCTTCACCTAAGATAACACTTCTTCTTATTGCCTCTGATGTTAACATGAAAATTTTAATATTTATCTCCAGATTACTACCTTCAACATTTCTTTGGTCGTTCATGGTACAATTGCTGAAAATATGAATTTCCGAAAGGTACTTTACTGATTTTTTATTTTATTTTACGTAGCACCGTAATATTGTGACTAACTGACTATTCATACTATTGTCTGCTAATTTTGCAGGAAGAGACGGATCCATATGCCATTCCAATGGCTATGGGAATTTATAAGCAGTTAACAAGTCCTTTAGATATCACAACAAGCACAATTATAAGGAGGATTGTTTCAAATCATGAAGCTTATCAGGTACTTCTGCATTGTTGCTCATGTCAAGCCAAGTTTTGTTTTAATCATATATGTTGCTTATTCCTGCCGTGCTGGAGTGCTAAAATATATAGTTGGCCTTGCCACATTATTCATGAACAAAATTGACCAGTTAGGTGCTACTGTTGTAAATTGAAACTGTAGGTGATTTATTCAATAGGTAGTTCTTATTGCTAACACTTTGCTGATGTCGCCCGCTTTTTGATGTTTGTTAGTAAATAGTAAGATGATTTACAGCGTATAACTATATCGGACCATCTTTTCATATCGGGTTAACCTTTGATTGCTGGATTGAATATTGTGCATATACAAGGTTCCATGCAATTGCTGGCCACTGGTATATTCCTTGCGCTTGAGAGATTGGTATCACTATGAAACATTGATGTAGAAACACAATTAGTGGAGACTTGTCTTTTCATGCTTACAGATTTGAAGATCTTATTAACTGCATTAAGAAGTTAGAAAAATAAAGGGGAAATCTGTTTTTTTGGTAGACGGTAGAAGATAATACAGCTTAGCCTTAAAAGAATCAGCCCATAGATAGCAACTATTAAATTTTGGTTCAAGTTGCCACTGTTTGGGTCACTAAATCATCTTCTTTGTATCGCGTGTACAGAAACGAAATGAAATGAAGGAAGCCAGTGAAAAGAGTTACTACGATAACAAAACATACATTTCTGGAGACTGACTCCTTGGATTTCAACTACTCACATTTCTAACACCAACAAAGATATGTCGGTTGGTGCGATAAGCCCAGGGTAATTGATCTGAGTTCTCATTCTTTTGTTTTCTTCATTAATGTACAATATGGTTCGATCAACAGGCTGGAAGCTTGATGTTTCGCTCTATAGCATTGTTTTTTTTTGTCCATCTTGTTTCCTATTCCATCTCTATTTGTTTTGTTATTGTTAAACGTTCTCTAGGCCATACAAAGTCTTCAATGATGGATGCCCATTTCTCCACGTATAGATATACATGTCTCATCTTAAGTTTTGAGTATTTGTTCATCGATATGTCGAATTCCTATGTATTATTTATTTTTTATGATGACGAGACATTATGATGCATTTGAGGTAAAAGATGCAATGAAGGTAATGTTTCGTTTTTATTATGGAATATGTTAACAATCAAATATACAAACATCTATTTCAAATTTCAATAACTTTCTTTTTTCTTTTTTATTTTTGGCAAGATTCTATTATTTCCTATATAATTCATATAAATTTATCCTTGCAAATGAACAAAAACTTGTGATACAAACTTAAATTATTATATCAATTAGATGAATTCTAAAACGTGGAACTTCGTAGATAAATCACATATGTAGCCATCTCAAAAACTTAAAAAAAATAGCACACAGCACGTCTTTTCTACAGTAGAGGATCAAATCATTTCCAGGAAACAAGGTATAAAAATGATTTTTTTCAAAAGGAAATAAAAGAATAAAAAGAATTTTCTAGCACGTCAAAATTCTGAATCAGAGACAACAGCAAACAAATCATAAGAAATTCAGGAGCACTGAATCTCATTGTTCCAAATGGTATTCATTTACACACGGTTCACTATGATAAAATCTGAAACTTATATCATTAAACTGTTGTTACAACGAGGAAAGGAGAAAAAAAAACCCACAAACTTGAGCAAGAGGAAGAAGACAAGACTGGAATTAAAAGAAATACCACCACCTCCTGTTTCTGGTGGCCGGAGATGTGACGGTGCTCTGAGACCTCTGAGGAAGCTGTTCCCTAGTATTGTGCTGGATTCTCACCTCACCAGTAGGTTTTTTTAACCAGAAAGCCAAAGCGATCCCAACAATACTAACAATTGGAGCGGCAGCTAGAAACAGCCATCGGATTCTGTTACCTTCGCCTCTTGGTTGATTCAGCTCCTGTGGGTGCTCCACTCTACCTGGCTCAGTGCTTGTGCCATTGAAGTCGGGAGCTTCCTCGGTCTCCAGCTCAGTAAATGCATAATAGATTTCTGCATCTGTGTTGGGTGGCTGAGGTTCATGTCTTGCAGTAATGTTGTAGTTCCTTTTCGTCTCTTCGTACTCTGGATCATCGGTTGGAAGTTCATGCCGGCAAACTGGGCACGAGTTCCTCAACTTTAACCATGGCACGATACAGAAAGAATGGTACAGGTGATTGCAGGGAAGCTGCTTTGCTTCTGTATCAACGGCCAATGGATCCTTGCAAACCGCACAGATCTGAGTACCATGCCTCTCGTGGTCGTCCGAAATGACTACCGATGGAAGATCCCTCACTGAGGAAGCTGCTGCAGGAGGTGCACCTCTTCTTGAGTTGTCAGCCGCCGCTAGCTGCTCGAGTAGTTCCTCAAACCCTCTTGCATCGACATAGTCCTCCGGGTTCCCCACATACGCTGGTTGAAATCCTGATTCTTCAAAGTCATTATCACCATACCGTGCTTGTGCTTCGCCTACCCTGAAGTGAAACCAGGCATCATCTCGAGCTACTCTGCCATCGCCATTGGGACTGATGTTAGTAGCATCCTGGAATTGCTGGTGTGGGTAGACAGATCTGTGTTCTTCCCAAATAGCCTCTTCCCAATATCGTTCTTCATCCTCTTGGTCATCAGAGTTCCACTGATCTAGTCCTGCATGCATTGGGTCAATGTCTGTGTCACTTGACCCGGAGCTTCCATTCTCGAGTTGCAAAAACAAATCTCTGTCAAATAAACTATGCCGATCCACAGAGGCATCCGAGTCTCCACCATAACCGCCAAAACTTAAGTTTGAGTCAGATTCTCCAAATATGGAGTCTGATTGATCAAGAACATCACTGTCATTATCAGATAATACAACCTGTTGTCTCCTGGACCTACTTCGAGCTGCATAATAGCTTCCACGTCGCCGAGTAGCAGGAGTATTGCTGCCTCCAACTTGTGTTTCATCATGACGGTTGGCCAAATTAATCAGTTGTGAAAATCTGCGAGAGAATGAATCCTCCATTGACTCCAAGCTCCTAAACCTGTCTCTGCTGTGTCGCCTTAATCGACGAATATCTCTCATGCTCAAATTTGTCTGATTATCATCAAGGATCATGATTTTACACTCTCTACAAATGTGGATTGCTTCAAAACCATCATTCACTTCGGCTTCCAAAGAAAAACTTCTTCGGCATAATAAGCATCGTACTCCTGTTGGGCTCGAATGAGGAAATAAACTTTGGTTTTGGGGCGAATGGTCTCCAGACAATGGCGACTCAAGGTAGAATTCCTGGGATTCACCATCCATCTGGGAACCTGATTTGATAGAAAATGATTCTCAATTCCAAGCGAAAGCAAATAAAAAAATTGTTATGAAACTGTTCAATAATGCCAAAAATTCATTATCAATTTCTTAAAGCTAGATGAAGCAAACAAGCAATACAGGCGATGACTAATGTGTTTTACTTAAATTATTAACATTTACATGTAAAATCATTTCAGAAAAAAAAAACTGCTTGCTATCAAGCTCAACTATGTAAACATTTTTTTTTTTTGATGAATGAGATCAACTATGTAAACATGGTGGCATGAGGTCATGCCACCATGTTTACATAGTTGATCTCATTCATCAAAAAAAAAAAAAAAGGCTTGACAGAAAGTAGACAACAATTATTCCACAAACATTAGTCTTCAACTTCTGGAAGATATAAAGAGAAAGATATTTATAAGAAGATAAATGTAACTTATTAAATGCTCACTATATGAGATAAAGTTGAGAAGGATAAACTATTACATTATTATTGTATAGAATTACAACTCATGCACTTTTAGCCGTCCAACATAACTTATTCTATTTGAAACTTAGACATAGAATCTAGGTCATTTGACACTCCTGTAATTACATAACTAGAAAATATTTCACTAGAAAAAAATATACATTAATAAAAAAAATAAACACAAAAATAGTGCAACATAATGAAAACACAAGGTCTTGGATTCATCTTTCAAGAGTTGTCCACTGGACTTATGGTTGTTAAGAGACAAGAACTTTGAAATGTGAAGTTGGTGACAATTTTTAAAAGACAAGATAATCTTCTTTGGCTGCTTCTCAGACTAAAGACAGCATAGGATCCTAAAGTTTTTTGAGGATAGATTACAATTGCTCTTCAAATGAGGAGTTAAAATACGAGAACTAAAGTAAAAACTGATATTACAGTGAGAGTTGAGGATGTTAGAGAGATTGATTAAAATTTTAACATCTACTCCAGAGAAAGAGGATGATGAACAAGAGATATAACATCCTCTTTCTCTGGAGTAGATGTTAAAATCTAATATACTTTTAATTAGGTCCTATTTGGACCAGGCCTAGCAGGACTTGTTAAGGATTTGCTTCCAGTGGGCAAGAGATGAACCCCACTAAGGTCAGTGTTGCCACTGCCATATAACAAATCCATGTTCCTCTACACAAGCTCATTTCCCAGGTGGATGGAAGTGATTAGATGGCTTGATCACTTCTCAAAACTGCAACAACAAAAAACGCAAGGTCCTCTTGAAGCACAAGAATGAGGAGACCACTTGGAAGGATACTTGGGGGTTCCAAATGGATTCCATAGATCTTAGAAGTCCTTCAAATTCCATTGGCAAGTGGAGAAGAGGCTAGACAAATGGTGTATGGGAGGAAAGCTATGTCAGAACATGGAAAGAAAGAAGATGCTTTATCCCAGTGAAGAAAGTGATATCAAAGACCAGAAAGGATGATGATGATCCAACACCATAACTAGCTCTATGTCCATCATCTAGAGGAGATGTTGCAGTGGAGGGAAGAATGATGCTATCGAGGACTCTGATGCTTTGGCATTGCAAGGACACTAGCAATTTGTGTTGCTAATATTGTGCTTTTATAGGAGAGAGGAGCACCACAAGCAAAAGGGGAAACCAATTAGGAGAAAAGGCTATACATTGGAGAAAAAGGTTAGAGAGGAAAGAAAATTAAGTTTTATAAAGGAAAAGAAGTGTGATTTGGTCAGCAACGGAGGAAGGAAGGCCTTCTGCTTAGGAAATTGAAGAAGGAAAACCTAACCATAGCAGAGTAACCCACTCAGATATTAAGTTGAAAGGAATAAAATATTGCATTAATATTGTAGAGCTGCAACTCGTGTATTTTAGTCCCCTCCAACAAAAACTAATTTGATGTTAAATTTAAGTATACGACTAAGCTATTTTTTGTATCTAAAAAGATATATAGTTATCACCATCCATCAGTGTTAATGCCATAAGATTTAGACACTTTCAACATCAGCAAGGCTTAGCCAATCCTCCACTTTTTTTCATATAAGCTTGGGACTGACATTTACAGTTTTAAATAACATCTAGTGAACAAATGAAGGCAAATGGGAAGAAAAACCCGAGTTTTGTCAGCAAAGGAACCTCTTATCTTGCTCCAGTAATTTTTATATTTGATAAATTCATTTCTTTGACACAAGAAGATTTATACAAGAGTTCATTATTCTCAAAACTGGAAAAAAAACAACGTGCAGTCCTATGGGTGATTGGAAATTTTACAATGCAATACTAGTTCAACTGTTAATGTAAGAGTTAAACAAAAGAGATTAAGAATGTCAGTAGATGCCCAACCTGTAGAGCTGAACCTTATATGCTAGTGAATCAAGATATTGCCTATCATCAATAAAGGTTATCTTCTATACTATTTGTTTGCACAACAAAGTTACAAATAGTACACATACATTGTTGAATTTTTTTACAGTTGCAAGATATTAACAAACAATTTCATGTCATCAGAAACTCATAATCCTTCTGATTATATAAGTCATATTCGTGAAGTGCCAAGAACAGCATAGTACAAAAATAAATAAGCTCTCATTTACTCTGCTATACAAGGCAATTAAGTGCAAACATAAGTCATCTTTCATTAAACCTAAGTGTTATATAAGCATCACCAGAATGATAAATGACAATAAAACTTCCCTAAAAAAACAAAGAGGAAATCCTAGCCCCATCATATTAGGCACATCTAATTAAGTCATCAAGTTCCTACATAAAGAACAAGACATGCTTAGCACAATTGAGTAAAAAATAATTGAGACCTCAGGAACTAAAATAGCTGGAATAACCGAATAACTAAAATCAAACAAGTGAAAGTAAGAGTTTTTACAAACTACAACTAAGGATATTGAAATAATTTATGAATACAATCAAGAAATCAAGCTTACTTGTCCTATTCACCTAAGGTGATAAATCATAACGTTTGAAAACAACAAACATTTTCATATAGTGTGTTGGCATCATCCAACCTTGATGCACAACTCGTGCAAGGCTGCTGTCCACCGAATGATGCTTGAAAACAAGGTGCTAGATTGTCGAACAAGAATTAGTGCCAAACATGAGTTGTCAAACAGACAAGGATGCATATGATAGAGGCAATGCATGCAGGCTAGGAGGATAAGTCAAGCAGTAAGAGGAATATAACTGTGAATTCATTTCCTGTCTACATATCACTTCCAAGATAGCTTTTGGCAATGTCATATTGGATAGTATCATAGTATTAGATCTAGTATAAGAAAGCCGATGTAGTGTTAGGTTGGATTGTGTCAGATTTATTACTGAGACAAGTCAGATTTTCCCTTCTAATTGAAATGGAAATAAGCAATAAACTATCCAAATCACTCAGGTAACAAGCTACAGGGAAATCACATTTTTTCTCAAACATTCAGCCCCATCACCTATCATCTTAACTTCGTGAACATAGATAAAATGTGTAATGTTGACTGCCACAAATGCAAACATGCTTAGAATTATTTATCAATCAGACTATCTAATTGGACAAACAAACTTTGTTTCTTTGATGAGCTAACGATCTCTGAAATGGGATCACATTTCAGATTTTACTAGAAATAAAATCTTTGTCTGATTACTATTGGTTGAACAATATTTAGAGAAGTCTGTATCCAATAATGGAGCATTATCACTACCATTCTCATATCTCCAAGTTTGAGTAGTGAATTGGTCCTACATTTTTCAGGCATTTTCAATTGATGGAACAAATATAATGGTATCTCAAAAGCCTGATATTTTTATCCACATATTTCCTCTATGTTCTCATATTTGTTATGCCTTGTATTTGTTCCTTCCACAAACTTGAAAAGAAAATATCAATTACCATTTTCTCCTAGCTTTTTTAATGTTAAGTATCCCTGTGCAATGGCAAATCCCAATAGAGCTCACTGGGAACAATTGCACCAACTGAGCTCTAGGTGTCAACGGTGACAATAAATCTATCAAAGGAATTTATGTAAATTTTATTTATCATTACACCCAGCAGTTAGTCATCTGGTCATGCTGGTTGCATTCCTTTTTGTATTTACGTTAACAAAGGTTCAAGTACCTACTAGCATAATACACTATCTTTTTAATAAAATATCTCTATCAAGTCATTTTTTTCAGTAATATCTATGTTTAGCGTTTATAATATTCAAAAATATTATGTACCAATTTTTTATCTAATAAAAAAAATATATTTCTAAACTTTAGTATTAACAAATTTTTCACAAATGTTATTTTATTGATATTCTCATCATGCTTTGTATTATATGTGCTTCCAAAATTCTTGCTCCTAATGAGTCAATCCTCTTTTTTATTAAGTAAAAAAATCTATTACCTTACCAATTTTATTATGTTTAGTGTATCGTTTTTGTCATTAAATAATAGATAAGATGGAAAATTGAATAATTGAAAAATTATGGTAATATATTAAATGCTACTATACTTTTTTACTTTGAAACTCTAGTTGCAAATGATAATGTTATTTTCTTTGGTCAGATATAATTTGCTTGTTATTTATATTTACTTTCAACTAGTTAACTAATCACATCACATATTCACATGCATCACAAAAATTTAATCATTCTCAAAATGTTCATACTATCTGAATAATATCCAATTTAACTCTAATGGAAACAATTAAAGTAAAATCTTACTAAAACTTAGTTTACTTCAATTCAACTAGAGTGAAAATATGAAATATTTTGCCCAAAATGATAATTATCCAACACGATGTCCAATTGAACTTTTTTTTGCTGTGATTTCTTAATAATTAAGCAGTTTGCTCATTATTAAAAAAGGGAATACCCTTATAAAATATACTAATCAAGCATAACCTACTTAAATAATTAAAAATAGATATACAATTGATGTAAATTCATCTTAAAGTTATATACTTTATGGTAGTGTATCATGTCTGAATAATATCCAATTTAACTATAATGGAAACAATTAAAGTAAAATCTTACTAAAACTTAGTTTACTTCAATTCAACTAGAGTGAAAATATGAAATATTTTGCCCAAAATGATAATTATCCAACATGATGTCCAATTGAACTTTTTTTTTGCTGTGATTTCTAAATAATTAAGCAGTTTGTTCATTATTAAAAAGGGAATACCCTTATAAAATATACTAATCAAGCATAACCTACTTAAATAATTAAAAAATAGATATACAATTGATGTAAATTCATCTTAAAGTTATATACTTTATGGTAGTGTATCATATCTACCCTTGAATATGTATATTTTAAAATGTGAAAAGATTATCAATACTCTGTATATTTCCTGTTGTAAAGGCATAATTAGATATAAGCATGTTTTTATGGTTAATGCTTTTATAGTAATGACTTTGCTCCACAAATCTTTGGGTCTAGGACCTGTGACAATGTAAAGTTCCTATGGCTAATTTAATCCATTTCACAGATGTGAAAAAAAAAGAAAAAGAAATATTCTACCTTTCCAATCAAAAGCTAATTTTGAGTATGAGGTAAGTTAAACAATTCCAGTGAGATGGATTTTAGTCCCACATTGACTTGAGATGAGAGACTTTATTATAGTGTATCAAGTAACTCCCTCCTTCCCCTTGAGGTGCATTTTAAGAGTGGGAGAAGCCAAAAAATAAAGTTGAGATGAGAAGGAGAGCTTTGGCGCAACGGTAAAGTTGTTGCTTTGTGACCAACAGGTCACGGGTTCGAATCCTGGAAACAGCCGCTTGTAAAAAGCAGGGTAAGGTTGCGTACAATGGATTCTTCCCTAGGACCACGCATGGTGGGAACTTCGTGCACTGGGCTTCCCTTGAGGCACATTTTAAGAGAGGGAGAAGCCAAAAAATAAATGCTCTAAAAATAAACATTTCCTCGAGGAGGTGATGTGTTTGTGCTAGCATGCAAAAGATGTTCTCTTCAGTTATTATCACTTATAGGTACAATAAAAATGCTTTTGTTTTTTCAACTAAAGGTGGCTAATAAGAGGAACACAAATTTCACAATAGTTAAAGATGAGGAATCTATACACTTCTGTGAGGCAAGGTAATCCTTACCACAAGGCACTTAAAAGAAACAAAGAGAGAAATGGTCTTTTTTGCTTCGCAGCTTGCGTGAAAATAATAGCAACATACCTAGAGGTTAAAGTTAATGTGCAAAAATAATCTCATTGGATGAGACATGAGGTTTCAACTCCCTACATAAAGTCTTTGAAGAGGGAGACTTTAATCCTACATTGGCTAGGGGCTTTGTACCTTCATCAAGCTCTAGACAGAAGCTCCTCACCTCCTAATGAATACATGTATTTTGAGAAAGGGAATATAAACGAGGATCTCATTCCACTCCAGATCCATTTCAAACAATAGGTCAACAAACATGAGAGCTTTGGTTAATGTCCAAAAAATTATAACAAACAACATTTTTAATGCAAGGATGAAACACTTCCAAGTCCCATAAGGAGGAACTTTTCAGAACCTAAACAAAATTGTAGGATCAAGAAAACACAATTGTGTGAGAATGACTGCATAGATAATTCATATTAATCAATCATCTTGGAAATATGCAACTTGGAGATGACATTAACACATTTATATGAACAATAGTATTTAATCATATGATTAAAATCTAATCTACGCCCCTCTACATGATAACCCATAGAAGTAAAGTAAAAAAAAACATACAAAGTGATTGTCGATTCATTACAACAATATGTGGGAAAAAACCTGCCCTATCCAACACAACTCCCCAAACATTTCTTGGATAGTTTCGACAAATTTTCTGAATATCAAAACATCAATTCCTACGGGCTCTCAAACTTTTTGCAGTCATCCCAGCATTGGTTAAAATAAAGGACTCATTTTGAGAAATGCGAAACCTAGAAGACAATATGTCAATGCAAGATTTGCCTTCGTCCAGATCATTGCGTTCGATTTGCTACATATGCGCAATATATTCCGGACAGGAAACCAAAACCAATCTATTAAAAAGCAAGGAAATCCTGGAAGTTGAACCTCACATACGTGCATGATAGGTAGGATAAGAGATCGCAGAGCAATCAAAAACCGGTTTTACGAGAACACAATTTCTTACCTCACCGTTGCTCTTCTAGCATGAGATCGCGATGGCACGGGCGATAAAACTCGAGCTGGCTACTGCTGGGGAACAAAGAAATTGATCAGGCAAAACTGCAGGTAGAAGACGAAGGAATCCAAAGAGGGGATTGCTAGGATGCCTGGAGCAAGCGATCGGAGATTAGGACCGTAAATTCCACGGAAGGAAATTGGAAGAAAGGGGACGAGACAGAGGGCGTTAGCGAGGAACACGGATTTGTAGCGGTCGCGACTCGCCAAGCCCATGGTAAATAAACCGGGCCAACATCCGGTCCAACGGGAGACTCGGAACAGGCAGATCGAACCAGCTCAGCGAACCGGCCCCATCGTTGGCATTCAACGCTCGAATACATATACCATATTTAATTTTATTGATTTTTAAAAAAAGGAAATAAAAAAATCATTAATTCCGTAGATTTATCATAATAAAGAATATTTATGGATTTCGATTCTTAGAAGAATCTAATTTGATTATTCATTTAACCTGTATATTCGATCAAACAATGATAATATTACAATGTAGAAAACCAATGTGATCTCACCTATATGCTCTCACTTTATATTACACTGTACAAAAGCATAATAATAATAATAATAATTTAAACCATGAGCAACTGTCTGTTGTACTACAGTGGACAGCAACGTTATGCATCAAGATCATCATTTGCATCAAGTTTCAAACCTGGAAAAGCAAAATAGAAGGTTTCAAATTTCATTACTTTTGCATCAAGATCATCACTTGTTGAATTGAACCATAGGCAACTAAAGGGAAACATGTCTAAGAACATGTTGGCTTTATGAACCGGTGAATGTGTGTGCCATATTGGTTGTCCTGGTTTAGTCTCACATCGAAAGTTGAACAACTAAGTTGAGCTTAAAAGATATCGAGCCACAAAAGTCATGATTTGCAATCAAACGGTGACACATTTATAGACTTTGTAAAAACTAACATGCTGGTTTTGATGGCAGAGAAATGTGTATGCAATCAAATGGTTTGTGTCAATTTAGCCTCAGTATCTCGTAATGAGAATTGTAGTACAGCTAAGTTGAGCTTAATAATTTCAGGCAGAATGGTTTAAACCTAGCAATGCTTCACATCTATGATAGGCCACCAACTCATGAAACTTGGAAGTAGAATAAACAAGTTAGCTCTTTGATAGCCAAGACATGCAACTCGAATTGGTTGTCTCAGTTTAGTCTCTCTTCAAAATTTTACTACGACTAACTCAAGCCTCTTAGTGTCTCACATCTTGTATAAACCCACTCATGTCAATTGGTAGCAGAACTAACATGTTGATTTTGATGGCTAAACAATGTGTTTATTGCATTAATCATCTCAATTTAGTCTCAAATTGAAAGTTGTACAGTCAAGTTGAACTCAACTATATCGGGCCTCGTAGTTGGAACCAATCAATTTTTCACATCACTGATAGGCCATCTCATGGCAATTGTCAATTAGGGGCCATTACTTCGAGTTAGGCATGGTGAGATGATTCTTAAAAAGTATATACCGAATGGTATAACTTTAAACGACTAGAAACTTCAAAGATATTGAAAAGGAGAAATACCTCGCTAGCAAGTTTGCTGGAAAGCCAATCCAGCCCCTCATACAAACCATCACCAGATGTTGCACATGTGCTCTGTATGTACCTATCAATCAACACCCATTTTCATGAACAAAGAGTAGTTAACAACGATATAGGCAATGATACTGCCAAGAAACAAAAAGTCAATCAGTATTCAAATTACACTGAAAAAATAAAGACTTTTTACCTTTCTTCAGTTAGTTTTAGTGTCAAGCTAGTGAGACAATTCTATAGTCCTAGTTTTTCTCATGTATTTAGTGGAAGGTTTAGGCAATTGGTTCTTCCCTCATCAGAATGACAAAGTTATGGAATATGTTGGAAAGATATAATAGCCTTGCATAGAACACAATAAAAGCATAAGATCGAGATAGTTGACCCCAAACAGTTGGGCAAACATGGCTTGATGGAATTTTGTTTATTTGGAATATTAAGTCACTCTTCAGTAACTCCAACTAAAAGAATGAATGTCATGAAGGATGAGGTAAGTTGGTTGCATACTTGCAAACATAACAAATAAAAAGGGTTTGCAAAATAGAATGATAGAGAAGAAAGGTCAGAATTGAGCAACAAAATGGCAATGTGTTGCCAAAAGCTAGAGGGTAGTATGGTGTTTGATTCCAGAAATAGTCTTGACCACCAAACCTTGCTTAGCATGAACATATAAAAATCTAGCATTTCTAGAAATAATATGAACATGAAGCATCATACCAGTGTCGCTTGTTCAGAGAGTGCAGACCAAGCTTATCAGTAATTTCAGCGACATTCATTGCATTTGGTAGATCTTGCTTATTTGCAAATACAAGCAACAAAGCATCACGTAACACATCCTGCACGCACACCAGAAGCCAGTCAGAAACTGATACTACCACCATTTATTTTGTATTTTGAGGTTTTACCGATCATGATACACCATTTCCTCGAAAACTTTGATGTCACTGCAACTTTTGTTCTTCTTAAAAGGTCAAAATAGATAAGTGGGCAAATTTGGCATTGGTTAAGCATCGAACATGAAGAAGCATATGATGCACTCTACCAGGAATTATCATAGAGGTGGCCATTTATTTTGGATTTTTATGTTTTACCAATTTTGTCACATAATTTCTTCTAAAACATCAAAATTTTGTTTTTTATTATTATATATAAAAGGATAGAAAAGATAAGCAGGTAACTTTGGCATCGAATAAGCATCAAACATGAAGAAGCATACAAATTTACATGGAAGCACAAGCTACAAGTTATCATGTACTCTACCTTCTAGTAAAGCTACCAGAGTTGAACCTACCTCATTTAGTATCACGTGCAGCTCATCCCTGGCATCCATAATACGGTCTCTGTCGATGCTGTCAACGACAAAAATGAGTCCTTGGGTATTCTGGAAGTAGTACCTCCATAGCGGTCTAATCTGTTTTGATAAGGCAGAGAAAAAAATAAATCAAAAACAGCTATCAAATAAACTCTAATCCTTTCATGCAGCGTTTCTAAAACCTCTGATAGAGCACATTATCATCATTGTCTCAACGATGTATGTGGTTGAACTAAGTTACAAAATTAAATCAAGTTACCTTACTTTGGCCACCCACATCCCAAACGGTGAAATTAATGTTCCTGTATTCCACAGTCTCCACATTGAATCCTGAAAAGGGAGGAAACTTTTTGAGTGTGAACAACTTAAGAGAACAAAAAATATTTTTCTTCTAGTGGCATTCAGTAAGAAACAAGTTTAAGAGGAATCTGTGATATGACCTAACTCCCATGTTTCAAGGAAACTATCTTAGAAGATGGATACTAGTTGCCGACTTATGGAAATTACTCAAGAGTGTAGCCATATCATTTTCAAAGGCATGGATGGATTAATCTCTGTAGCAACTGGAAATATCCTCGAGAAATCCTTAGAGGAACTGTTGAGTTGATATCGATGCATCAACCCCAGTCCTATCTAGATGAGCCATAAGATTTGAGGAACCTTCTTCAGACCAATGACCAAAACTCTGAACAATATAAGTCTTATCTGTAGACCTGGATTCTGTAAAAGGCTTTTTCATGTGTTAAATCAATGGATTTATGACGGAAAACAGATTTGTGATACTCAACAAACTATAAGAAAAGATGACAGGAATTTAGCATATTCTTCTAAATTTTAGGACTTTTTTATCGCTTTCGATTTGTTTTTAAAGCATAATCAAAGCCAAACAAACTAATGGAGCTGAACCAAGGCATCGGGAAATAGGATAACATCCAACCTTTAACTACTCCCCCAAAATTGCAATCTTGCATAATAATTTGTTTGAAGCATCACGTAGCAAGTCAAGAACTGTACCAACGGTAGGGATCGTAGTAACGACTTCTCCAAGCTTAAGCTTGTACAGGATCGTGGTTTTTCCAGCCGCATCCAGTCCGACCATCAAAATCCTCATCTCCCTCTTTCCAAAGAGCCGGCTAAAAAGCCTCGTAAAAGTAAGCCCCATCCCCTTTACCACTGATGAGCACAATGATCCAACGCCAAAGAAAAAAAAAAACAACCAAGAAACAGATCAAGCAGCTGATATCCACAACATCAACAGCAGAACGGATTAGAACGAGAAAAATAGATCAATCTTCGTAACGAGAGATTCACATAGAACATAAGAAGCATGGAATGTAATGCGAGGAATTTTACCCTAGTGATTTCAACTTCTTGGACTACGATTCTCCGGTGAGAAAGGAAGAGTAAGAGGAACGATGCGAGGTGAAATCGAAGAACCTAATTGCTTCCCTTATATAGATGGTAGAGTAACGTTGTTCTACGCGGCACGTTGTTGTTGGATGTTGCTGGTGGGGCCGTAAATCGGGAAGGGTTCCATGTCACGAGGTTAAAGCAGACCGTTAGATTAAAATCAGTGTGAATCTGCACCGTCAGTTTAAGTTTCCACTTGAAAAGATCGTACCCGTAACCCGTGCTTACGTACGTTGACTTTTGTTAGAATGGGGAGGAGTAGACATTAAGAAAACAATTGAAAAGATCCATTTTTAGTTGCTTATGGTTGAAGGTTCTTCAGGCTTAAGACCTAAGCTCGAGTCAGATCAGGCCGAGCTCGGGTCTAGTCAAGTCAAACAAACTCGAGTCAGATCAGACCGAGCTCGGGTCTAGTCGGCCCCTTTAGAAGACCAAGTCAAGTTTGTGTGAGAAAGTGGGAGAAAAGAAAACAATTGTCATTAGGCAAAAAGGTGCACCTCCCAGTCCAAAGGTGAGAGAGCTTCATACATCCCAGTCCATCTATGCCTATGCAATGACATTCCACAGATCAAAACAACTTATTTTTGTTTTAAGTTTAATTAAAACATACTATAGTGATGCTAATCTTTATAGCCCGCAAAGCACAGTGATCTTGATGTTTATAAATCAGCACCATTATTGTTTCAATCCTTCAAAACTGGACCCATAACTTCATATAGGACGTCAGTCTCATCCTACCATAAAATCTTAAATTAAAGGTTTTCATAGTCGTGCACAGTTTGTTTTCATATATTCAATTGGCGTGTCAATTGATATTGTAATATACGGTAAATTTAATAATGAATGTTATTAGAGAAATAGTCTTATTGGATTTTTCAAAAAATTTTAGAAAATTTTTTAAATTAAAACGGAATTCGTATGACACGTTCAAGAAGATGAAATTAATAGGACTTAAAGAAAATCTGTTTGATATATCAATTTAATGGGAGTTGATTGAAGAGTTAACACGACGTCGTCGAATCACCGCAAGCACCGGCGACGTTACTCCTCCGCCTCCGGCCAGCCGTCGTCGTCCCTCTTTTGTCCCTGATTCGTGCCCTAGATCTTCGCCAATCATTGGACATCCATGAGTAGCTGACGCTGGGAGTGGTTCGACCTTCTCTAGCCACGAGATCATCTCACTGTGCATTCTTCGTGGTGTGATTTCAATTTGTCGTTGTCCCTCTTTCTCCACTTCCCATAGCTTTATCATCGATCATGCCACCCTTGCTCAGCTATTACGTTGTGCGTTGAGGGCCAATCGGTGGCAGCCACTCGATGTCGCTTCACTTGGTGATCGATCACCGTGGCCAGACTCATAGATCTCTCTGTTGGATTGGACTCGCAGCCGCCAGACCTTGTTCTCCGGCCTCAAGAGGGTACGATGAGCACCCTCATCTCTATTTTTTCCCCATATGATTGTTGGTTATAGTATTCATCTGATCTGCATTTGGGTTGCAAATCTTAGCTGTCGCACTACAACCCTGTTGAATTCTGGTCAGCCAACTCTAGTTTGGGGTACTAGACGTAGCCCTAGCCATCAGCTCCAGTGACAACCTCCAACAACGAATCATCAATTTAGTGCAATGGAATTGGGTAAGTTCTAGAGTTGATTCATGATGGCTATTTGGTATTTGATTGATTTAGTTGGAAGCATGATCGATGTTAGGATCATTGAATTGTTGTGGTGAATTGTTAGGATTAGAGTTATTATCCAATTGATTATGTGGATGAATTAAGTGTGCATTAATCTCAGAAGATGGTCATGATTAAATTGATTAACTCATGAATAGGATTGAAGTGAAGGAATCATGAATTGAGTTAAGCCTAATTGGATTAATGAAATAGGTTAATTATTTCGATTAGGGTTTTCCCTAATTAGTGTGGGTTTTCCCTAATTAGGGTTAATCATGAATTGATTAACTCAGTTTTTCCCCATTTTTCTACCACACAATTTTTTATTCAGTCAATATCCGTGATAGAGTTCAAGTATACGTTCAGTGCGTCACGTCAACATGTGCTAGGTTGTGTCATGGTCTCACCATTTTATTTTGGGAAACAGACGTCCAAGTGTGACCTCTTAACACCGTTGGAGATGATGAATCTATTTTAAGGAGACTGTCTCGCTATAGAACTCAACGTCTTCGTTCCTCAAATGACACTCCTAACGTAACTCGAGCTCTGGCTCTGAGTTTGTTCAATGTTCATCTCGAGCCTTTGGCATCAGCTTCCTTAATTCATCACTCGAAGCACTTGCCGACTCGATAACTAGGCAAACCAGCGTCTCGACAAATTCCTAGTCAACTCAGACTTGGACAGCTCGAGACGGCATTGACAATCTGTAAGGAACTGTTGCTCTAAACATGTAGAAAGCGCAGCGGAAAAACAAGTTCCTTTCAGAAGATCCATGCGAAAGGAAATTATATACTAAGTTTCTACATGATGTAGGGAGTTACACATTTGATGCATGCACTCGATCTCCTGACTGTTAGGATCTCAACACGATCACACGGTCGCGCCTCTAACGGTATCCACACGAACAAGCTTCTTGTCCATCTCACGAACTCAAGGATTGGAGAAGAAAACCACCTAAGGTTGTACTAGCAACCAAGCAAGGTGGTTCGGTGGAGGAAAGAAGAAGAGTGGAAGATGAAAAGAAGACCAAATGAACACACTTTTTCATTGGCCGAAATTCACCTTTTATACCCCTAATGGAATACCAAAAGTCTCTTTTACCTTTTGCTCTTCCTTCATAAATGACTTTTAGTCATGAAATTCTATGAAGAGCCTTTTCATCTTCTTTTACATGATCAATCCAAAATTGATCTTTCCTCTTCCTTAGTGAATTCGAGTTCACCTAATGAATCTAACTCATTGGATCTCATCAATCCAAATTGACTCCATGAATCTAATTCGAATTAGACTCAATCCAATAATTGGATCCAATTGAGTCTAACTCAATGAGTCTAATTTGGATTAGATTTAATCTAATGATCCATTATATGAACGTATCTCCAAATCAACTTGTTCTTTATGTGTAACCCAATAGGTTCCGTAACGTTGACAATGTATCCAAATTAACATTTTAGATACATAAACAATGAGAGACATCTAGGAAAGCATCATTGCTACTCAAGTAATGAGAATGTCGAGATTCGACTTAACCTTTCCATGACTATTATTTTGTATGACTTGGTCGTTCTTTCTTTGATATCTAGATTGATCAATAAGGCATAGATCGTGTCATCCTCTTATCAATCTTTGTATTTCTTGATTTCTAGGTAGACACACTCAATCAAATAAGCTCAATATCTCATATTGACTCATTTGAGCATAACCATGCATTCTTGTGTCCTACTAATCAAGGTGCACACAGATATCGCTTCAGTCATATGGAAGGGATAGATCTCATTTACATCACTCACATCTCTCCACATAAGTTATTGCATACTCAGTGATCGACTTTATAGTCCACCCTGTTACAGGTGACGTTTGTCGATACCAAAGTATACAACGTCTTATGTAGGGAATCGTAGTGACTTCAGGTCTAAGGACTATTCATACCAATAGTCACATTAGAATATTTATGACACTCATATGACGATCCATGAAAGATTCTCATGGCGGATCATTCTGTATATAATCTCTAATATATACCTATGTGTCAACCTGATATCTTATATCCATGACTTGTGAGATTAAGCCATCCGTTGACCTACATACTAGTCTCAACTCATTAATATTGTCCTTGCATATTAATGCTTGATTAGAAATAGTTAAGAGTAGTGTTCTATGTATATCTACAATATCTCACTATCAATTCAACCAATTGATATGTTGTAGATTAGAACCTCCTACTCTAGGACATTATTATACTTATTCATTTGGTACTGAATTGAAATAAATATAAGAACCAACTTTACCTTTTATTAATAATGAAATATGATACAAAAGGAGTTCTTTACAATCATCTCATAATTGGTACTATTGAACCCTTGGGCGGTCGGCTAGAGGGGTGAATAACCCTGCACAATAAAACAAAAAAGACCTTCCTCGACTTACAGCTTTATCAAAATCAACACTTGCATAAATAGTATTAAAAGACTAAAAGGGAGAGACACAACAGATTTACTTGGTTACAACCGGCAGGTTGTTAATCCAATGAAGATGAAAAACTCAGTAAAAATATCCTCTAGACGAAGAAGTCTCTTATAACAATTAATCTCACAATTGGAAAGTTAAACTCAAAAGAAAATGATTTCAAGTGTTGTCTTCCATTTCCTAGGTCCAGGAGTCTTTTTATAGCCCCTGAAAAATCTTATCCTGGGCTGGAAGGCGCCTTCAACATGCTGGAAGGTGCCTCTAGCAAGGCATCAAAGGATAAAGTTTTATCCTTTGCCAACGACAAAATTTGTCAAGTCGAAGGCGCCTTCAAGTGCTTGAAGGCGCCTTCCACCAGAAGGTCGCGAGGGTGTCTTCAATCCATTGAAAGCGCCTCCAGTAGCTATTATCGAGTTCTAAACTTCTTCTTTAGTTCTTCCGCTGCTCCGCTCGTTTGGGTGATTTCGGCCAATCAGAATAGGGCTTACCCAAACTCATTTTCCGACCTTCTCCTCGAGTAGTCTTCCTCTTAGCTTCTCGTCCCTCGGACCGTTACACGCGTCCTTCTCGTCCGTCGGTGTACTCTTCTGCAGCACCTCATCTCTCGGCCGCACTGAGCCCGTCGGCTCTCTCCCGTATCGTCCTTCTCGCTAGCTGCGTCTTTCGTTCGATTTTCTATGCTCCTAAGTTCTGATGTACTTAGGCACAAAGATTAAATACTAACATAATCTAATCTAATTTAATTGCTCATATTAAAACTACCATAAAATATTAATATATACTAAAACTAATACTAATACTAATACGATCGACTTATTTAACTTGGCTAATAGTTTAAAATTATCGATTCAAATTATCTTAATAAATAAATAAATAAAAATGATCCCTCCAATAGACTATCTTAATAAATAAATAACTAAATAAATACGGTCCATCCGATAGACTAGAGAATAAATTAACTATATTTTAATACACCATATACACAATTGACACAATTAACATAACACATTGGAACTAACACCAAACTAGCGGACACTTGCCATCTCCCCGCGCACCTGCTCATATATTTATCACGAGAATTTCTGTTTTACAGGCTAACACCAAACGGATAATAGAATTTACGAAGAGAAAGTGAGAAACCAATATACATGTCAACTTGAGAGTTTCGATGAAACTCATTTCAAATGGTAAAGGTGTTTGAAGTCGGTTGGAGTCATTAGAAAGTTTAATAGCTGTCATTAGAAAGTTTTTAAAATTTAAAATTTTAAGGTATATATATATATATATATATATATATATATATAATTTATCATATAAATATTAAAATTAAACATGAAAATATTTAATTTTAACTGTACTATCTTCTTCTTATTACCTTCTTTCATTACATATCAATTTTTAAAAAATTTAAATTCCTTAGCCTATTAACCTAGACCGCTCCAATTAAAACATTCTAACTCATGTAAATTTTTATTAGGATTCGGAGTCCAAAGATGGTCTTCTTTGATATTTTTAAAATACCAACGTCATATCTTAACACACAAGTACAAGAGTAAAAGTTAGATAAAATTGAAAAAATGTGTACGTTTTGGGTATTCTCAAATTTAAGGCACGTTTTGTTGATCCGTTATGGCTGATAAGAATGGAATAAATTATTTTGCATAAAATAAAACAAGATTTTTTTTTAACTCAATAAGACTTTATCAATTACCCACTTAAATAAAATAAGTACGAAATAAAGAAATTTTTATTTAGTTGGCAATTAGAAGATTATTGTTAGAATGTATATTAAAAGTCTAGTTTTTGTAAATATTTATTTTTAAAATAAAAGAATCACATTGGTCAAATGTCTATATTTATTTGTTAAATATAGTTGTTCAATTAATTTATAAAATAGATAACATAGTGTGTGGTGTGACACACAGAAGATCATGTTATCAGCTCTTTATAAATTATAAACAGTTGCTCATGATTAAGATGGAAAGGAACAAACCATTGGTAAAGTCGTAGTGTAATTAAGTATTAGTTTATCTTGACTAATAAATTACACTAGTACACTCTAAGTGTATTGAGTAGGACCATTTTAGATAAGTTCTTTTTATACTGACTTAATAAAAGAACTAGACCTTAGTTATTATGAAAGTGTGTGTGCTCTTAATCCTAATATAATAACAAGTACATATATTTAATATTTATTTCTTTGACTTATCAAAGGGTGAGATTTAGTTCGATAAATCAATAAGCCCGATAAATTGGGAAATGATATTACTTATAGTATGTGTTGTTGATTATAGAAAGAAACTGTGTCCTAGTAATCTAGGTTGAGAATATCCTCAAGAGGAGCTCATAAGGATTGTCATGTTAAACCCTGCAGGTGGACTTAGTCCGACATGACAATGAGGTTGAGTGGTACTACTCTTGGACTTAGATATTAATTAAGTGAGTTGTCAGTAACTTACTTAATTAGTGGACATTCGTTATCTTAAACACAGGGAGACTAACACACTCATATAAGAAGGAGCCCATAAATGTAATTTGGGATTGATACGGTAGTGCAACAATAACTCTCTAGTGGAATGAGTTATTGTTGATAAACTTGAGTTGTGTGTTCGGGGCGAACATAGGATACTCAAGCTTATCGGAAGGCCAAAACCAATTTCTCCTCTAAGTTCCTATCGTAGCCTCATTAGTGCCTAAAGTCTATCCAAATAAAAGCCCTTTTTGGTGTCTAAGAAGGAGGCCGACCCATTGCTTGGTGACCAAGCAATGGTCGGCCACCATCTCCTTAAGAGGGTCGACCCTCTTGCTTGGTGATCAAGCAAGTAGGGGCCGGCCATAAT
Organism: Zingiber officinale; assembly: GCF_018446385.1. NCBI lineage: Eukaryota > Viridiplantae > Streptophyta > Magnoliopsida > Zingiberales > Zingiberaceae > Zingiber > Zingiber officinale. The sequence continues at coordinate 75,845,766 of NC_055994.1, forward strand.
TAATTCAAATAAGAGGAGTGTTTTGAATTTTTAAAATCTTCTCTTTATAGAAAACTACAAGTTTTAAAAACTTTCCTTATTTGAATTAGGCCACATGGTTTAATAGAAAATTTAAAAGTTTTAAAACTTTCCCTTTTTAACCATCTTTATGGTTTTAGAAAAAATGAAGAGAAGTTTTAAAATTAAAATTTTCTATTTTTGTAAGCATGTTAAAAAAGAAAATTTTTGAAGAGAAGTTTTAAATTTTAAAATATGGTTTTAATTTTTAAAACTTTCCTTTTTAATATCCACTTTTAGAAAGAGAGCTTGTAAAATTTTATAAGAGGTTTTCTTCTTTTATAAAATTTTATAAAAAATATATTTCTTCCTCTTTAAGGGACCGACCACCCTTGCTTGGTGCCCAAGCAAGGGGCCGACCAAATAAAATCAAACTAATCAATGATTTGGTGATTGATTCAATCAAGAGGAAAGAAAAGGAAAAATAAAAAGGAAAAAGGAAAAAACAAGAGGAAGATTTTAATTTTTGTAAAAATTCTTCCCTTATTTGCCTTGGGCAAGTAATATAAACGAAGGGGTGAGGAGGTCTCATGAGTACACAACTCTTATTCTCTTGCTTGGTGATCCTCAAGTGGCCGACCCTCTCTCTCCCTATCTTCTCCCTTTGCTCTCTCTTTTTCTTTAGTGGTGGTGGCCGAATACTAGAAGGAGGAGAAACTCTTTTGGGTGGTGTTCATCTTGGAGGATCGTCGCCCACACGACGTCCAAGGCGAGACGAGGAATACGACAGAAGATCTTGAGGTCATTAGCTTGCAAAGAAAAGATATAACTAGTAATTTTCTTCCGCATCATGCTAGTTACTTTTCTTTGTTAGAATTCCAAATACAAGAGGCATTAGATTCTAGTTTTTCGGATTTACTATTCGAATTTGTGTTTTATTTTTCGAATTTGTGATTCGATTGTTCCTTTTGGTTAAACCTAGAGTTATATAAGGAAATTAAATATTAGCTTTCCTTAAAAGGCTTTGTCTAGGAAGTGGTGGTTGCTCCCATATTCAAGAAGGTCTTGTGCCTCACCATGTTTAACCTAGAAGTCAATTTTGGAAATTAATATTTAATTAAATTTATAACATAGGTGGATTTGGATCAATAGTGTTAAGTTCCACTTGCGATCCAAGTCTAAACCATTAAGAACAGATAAGTTAAATTTAGAATCAATAATGTTAAGTTGCGTTTGTGATTCCTAATTTAACTTCTAAAGAACACAATAGGTTGTTTAGGAAAGGTTCGACACTTGTACAAAATTTTTGTACAGTGAAACCGGTACGATCTGTTGGTGCAACCTTAGGTCAAGGTTGACCTAGTTGACCAGACTCAAGTTGACTTGACTCGAGTTGTGTTTTGATGTTTGACGAGTTATGTTTGACAATGTTTGACGTGAACAGAAATGTTGTATCTTGATGCTTTACAAGGATACAAGCTTGGGAGATTGTGGGTGCAACCCGTAGTCAAGGTTGACCTGGTTGACCCGAGGTGAGTTGACCTGACTCGGAAAAGTCCAAGCAGGGAACTTGGCACGGGAAAAGTCCAAGCAGGGAGCTTGGCATGGGAAAAGTCCAAGCAGGGAGTTTGGCATGGTGAAAAGTCCAAGCAGAGAGGGTGAAAAGTCCAAGTATGGAGCTTGGCACACGGAAAAGTCCAAGTATGGAAGCTTGGCACATGGGAAGTCGAGAGGGCTCAGAGCTCATTCTCCTGATTGTGGTCGAGAGGATCGGGTGCTCGCTCTGGACCACATGGGAAGTCGAGAGGGCTCAGCTCGTTCTCGTTCGCGTGGTCGAGAGGGCTCGGAGCTCGTTCTGGACCGGATGGAAGTCGGAGGGCTTGGTAGCTCGTTCTCCGGTGGTCGAGAGGGCTCGATAGCTCGCTCTCTGGACCGGATGTGGAAAGTCCGGTGAGTGAAGCGAGCACGGATAAGTCCGGTGAGTGAAGCCAGCGGGAAAGTCCCGGTGAGTGAAGCGGCTGGGAAAGTCGTGAGTGGAGCAGCGGTTGTGAAAACCCTAGTGAGTGAAGCTAGGTGAAAGTCACAGTGAGTGAAGCCGGTGGGAAAGTCTGGTGAGTGAAGCAGTGCAATGGGAAAGTCTGGTGAGTGAAGCCGTGCTTGGAAAGTCCCGGTGAGTGAAGCCGGATGGAAAACCCCAGTGAGTGAAGCCGGTAAAACCCTAGTGAGTGAAGCTAGGTGAAAGTCCCCGTGAGTGAAGCCGGGCAGGAAAAATCCAGATGGATCAAGGCTGATCGGACATCGTGTTGAGAAGGTCAAGTAGGTCAAGGGGATACTTGGTAGAAAGAGAAAAGCCAAGTGGGTCAAAGGGATTGACCGACACGGTGGGGAGTCTTAGCAGTTAAGGAGTGACCGGATGCTAGGCATGATGTGCCAACAGTCAAGGTTGACCGGATGTTGGTTCGAGAGACTTGGGACTTGGTGTTGAGGAAAACCAAGCTCGATCAGTAGATCGATCCATTGATACCATGGATTCTGATCGGTCGACCGCGAGACCAAATCCGATTGATCGGCAGAGCCACCATCAGATAGCGTGTGTTATCCGACGACGATCGAAAGAATAATGATCGGTCTAGGGACCGATCAGCATAGAGCCTGATCGGTCCCCATGACCGATCAGCAGCACCCTGGACCGATCAGGGTGGAGCCTGATCGGTCCAAGCCTAGCCGTTGTGACTCAACGGCTAGGCTATTTCGGACTTCTGTATTCTGGCCTTTTTGCCTTGCAGGTTCGCAGGTTGGCTCAGGATATCAAAGGTTATAAAAGGATCGAGAGGCACTACAGAAAGATACTTCTTCTTCTTCTTCCTCCTCTGAACTGAGCTGCTGTTCTTTTGAAAGCTGTGCTCTTGAGCTTTGCTGAGTTCTCGATTTGCTGAAGCTTCACGTGAGCTTCGTGCTGGTTTTCTAGCTGCTGGATCCGTGAAGCTGCTGCTTCATCAACGGACTCCGACGAGAAGGTAAGCAAGTGTGTTTACAATTTCTATTGTTCTTGTTTATTTCCTCTATTGTTGTACTCCTCTGTTTTGCTGTTGCAAAGACTTTATGGTGAGGTTTCTCCACCCAGAAGGAGTTCATATTAGCCGGTTATCCGGGGTTTCATCCACCGACGGATTAATAGGCTTCGTCCACCTTACGGACACGCTAAGGAGTAGGAGTTTCATCTCCGAACCTCGTTACATCGCTGCGTCTAAGGTTTGATCTTCTTGTTCTCATTTCTATTATTGTATTTCCGCTGCGCTAACTAGATTTGTAGAAAGAAACGCGAATTTGGGGTCGGCTATTCACACCCCCCCTCTCTAGCCGCGTCTGTCGATCCTAACAAGTGGTATCAGAGCGAGGTCGCTCTTCGTTGGATCAACACCTGGGGGAGCACGAGCTAGAGAATGGAGTTATTTGGAGAAGACGTCACAATTCCACCTTTCTACGATCGCGACGACTTCGCGTTTTGGAAGGTACGAATGAAGTACTTTCTTATGACTAACCTTGAAAATTGGAGTTGTGTTCAATTAGGTTTCAAGCCTCCGATGGACAAGAAAGGAGAAACCCTAGAGAAGAAGGAGTGGACCAAGGAACAAGTCCACCAATCCCTAGTCAACGATGAGGTATTGAAAATTTTTGAATTTTCTTTACCTAATGATGTTTTGTGTAGGATAGGTGGATATAACGATGCCAAGGAGTTGTGGAACAACTTGGCAAAGTTCCATGAGGAGAACTCCACTTCAAGTCATGAAGAGGAGTCAAGTGAGCCAAGTAGCTCACTTCATGGAGGAATGGATTTAGAAGTTGAGGGCCACTCAACATCTAAAGAAGAAGAGGAGGAGAGTTCTTCTTCAAGTTCGGAGCAAGAAGAAGAAGCTTCTACCTCCGGAAGGGATGAAGGAGAGAGCGTTCATCCATCCTCAACTCTAGGTAACTCAAGCCATTTAGTTTCTAGCAAATTACACATAATGTGCTTTGAGTGTAGGGAATTTGGACATTACAAGAGTAAATGTCCAAAGAGGGTTAGAAAGACTCCACCGGCGCCAAAGGTCAAGGAAGCCGGAGTCCCAACACGCAAGGGCAAGGAGCACATGGTGTGCTTCCAATGCAAGCGAAGGGGACACTATAGGAGTCAATGCCCGAGGGGGAGGCAACCTCACAAGGACAAAAGACCGAGCACGTCAATAGGGGGAGCGAAGGCAAACCCTAAGGTAACATTTAAGTCTCACTCTTGCAATAAGACACATGCTAGTAGTTTTGTTGCAATTGTTAATAATGATAAGCATGTTAACTTTAGGAACCAATATATGTGCTTAGGTGCTAAACATGTTAGCCTAGATAAGGATAACACTAGGAAAGCCAACCCTAGAATTAACCCATCTAAGGCTAAGGAAAACCTAGGTAGGAATCCCAAATCAACTAGACACACGCCTAGGAATGCCTCAAAGAAAAATGACAAATCAAGTCTTGAGGTATTAAAGAAGGAAAATCAAGTCTTGAGGTCAAGACTTGACATGTTAGAAAAGACCCTTAAAAATTTGGAAAAGTCAAATATAGGGTCTAAGGGGCAAAAACCAAAGCCCAAGGACATGAAAGGTTTGGGTCACAAACCTAAGTCCCAAGTGGTCAAGCCCACTTATCACAATGTTCCATTAGATTATGGAACAAAATCTAGGGCAAGGAAGACCATCACCAAGGTCACAAGGAGTCCCCCTAGAGTTGATCTTGATGAGTCCCAAATGACCAAGGCTTCAAAGCCTAGGAGGGTCATTAGAAGGGTTGCTAGGGAAGTCATCCCTAGTGAATACTTAGTGAACCCAATGAGCTCCAATAGGTATTGGGTTCCTAGGAGCGTGATTTCATCACACTAGATTAGTTAGGGTGTGCCAACCTTACTTGAATAGGTAGTTAACCTAATCATGGCAAAAGGTGGCACTTTAGGATTTTTCAAGGTATAATCAAGCCTTGAAAATTAAATTAAGAATTATTCCTAAGGTGATTAGAATGTGCCAATCAAATTTGAGGAGTTTTCTAGAGTCAATCTAATTGGCACATAGTGATCTAAAAATCTTTGGTATAAGATGCTAGGTCCATTACACTTAGGAATATAAAACCTATGGCAAAATGATCAAAATTATCAAAAATGGCAACTAAGGCTAGAATTAGGTATTTTCTATACCTTTATATATTATTTGTCATGTATTGTTTGTCATATGCCATGTCATGACATCATATTTATTTTATGATCATTTAAAATGTCATGATAATGCTTAGGTTAGTTAAATGTCATGCTTTATTTAAGTTTCATACTTTATGCCATGACATCATGACATTGGCACATGTTTCCATTTATGATACAATTATATGCCATGTCATCATCTTGTGCATTAATGATCAATGAAATTGATTTAAGGACTAAAACACAATTTGATATGGAGATCAAATTGTTATTTAGAAAAATACATGAGAACTTAGATTAAGCTAACCTAAACCCATATCTCACATCAAAATTAACTTGGATGTGTTTGATACACCTTAGATGTGTGTGAGATATTAGGATTGTGAGTTAAGATCAAGGTGCATAGTTCTTGTACCTAGATGAGCCTAATTCTAATTGGGGATCATAGGAAAAGCTTGTGTACAAGTCATGTACATTTAGCCCTAAGATTGTGGTCCCAAATTAAATGCTTTAAGATCATTTCAAAATTGATTTGAAAAACCTTGATGAAGCTTTTCTAGTGATAGCATTCATCATTGAGCAAGTTGATACAAAGTTTTGAAACTTTGAGCTATTTCAAAACTTTTCGAACTTTGTATCAAGATTTGAAAATGGAAGTTATTTTCATAGAAAACTATTTTTTCTTGATAGTATATGTTATGAGGAATGTATCCTCAAAGTTTTATAATTTCTAGAATTTTCGAATTTGTAGGGTTTCAATTAGGAAACGGAAACTGATATCGAAGGTTGTGGACCGATCAGGGAGTCTGATCGGTCCAGTGGGGCGTCAGGATCATGATCGGACTGAGTCCGGGTCGCTGATCGGTGGTCTGCGGAAGTCTAAATCTGAAATTCGACTAGTCTGAAATTTCAGCTCGGGAGTTGGTATTTTGAAGGTTTGAAACTCTCCAAGACATTGGTGCAATGGTCAAGGGGAGTTGACCTTTAGGAATTTTACCTATTAGTCAAGGGGAGTTGACTTTTAGGGAGTTTTACTCCTAAAGACGAGTGATATGGGATTATCACTAAGTTAATTGTTGGACCTTAGTATCAAGGGAAATTAAGAGTTTCAATGAAAGGTATGGGACTTTCATTAGGAAGAAACTTTGACCTTGATTCACTCTTTTGATGTGTGTCAAAAGGGAGAGTGTAGTTTTGGGAGAATGTTCAAGGAAGAACATTAGAAAACCTAAGTTTGATTTATGAGTTTTGTCAAACATCAAAGGGGAGATTGTTGGTGCAACCTTAGGTCAAGGTCGACTGGACAGACTCGGTTGACTTGACTCGAGTTGTGTTTGATGTTTGACGAGTTATGTTTGACAATGTTTGGCGTGAGCGAAAGAGTGTTGTATCTTGATGCTTTACAAGGATACAAGCTTGGGAGATTGTGTGCAAACGTGGTCAACGTTGACCTGAGGTGAGTTGACCTGACGAAAAGTCAGCCAGTGGGGAAGACTGAAAAGTAGTCGGCAGGAGCTTGGCATGAAAAGTCCAAGCGGGGGAGTTTGGCATGGCACAGGAAAGTCCAAGTATGGAGCTTGGCAGAAAAGTCCAAGTATGGAAGCTTGGCACATGAGAGAGGGCTCGGTGGCTCGTTCGGACTTGGTCGAGAGGGCTGGGGCTCTCTCTGGACCACATGGGAAGTCGAGAGGGCTCGTAGCTCGCTCTCTCCTGACCGTGGTCGAGAGGGTCGGTTCGTCGCTTCATGGACTGAGGGCTGGGAGAGGGTGCGTCTCGAACCGTAACCGCCAGAAAGGCTCGCTCCTGCTTCGGGACGGATGTGGAAAGTCTGGTGAGGCCGGTGGATGGATAAGTCACGGTGAGTGAAGCGGCAGATAAGTCCTGGTGAGTGAAGCCAGCGAGTGGGGAAAGTCTTGAGTGAGTGAAGCAGGCAGAAAACCCTAGAAAACCCTGAAGGAAAGAGGGAAAGTCCCTAGAAGTCTGGGTGAGCCAGCTGTGAAAGTCCCCGGTGAGTGCGGGCGGATGGAAACCAGTGAGTGAAGCGGTAAAAACCCTAGTGAGTGAAGCTAGGTGGAAAGTCCACGTGAGTGAAGCGCGAGGAAAAATCCAGATGGATCAAGGTGATCGGACATCGGTGTTGAGAAGGTCAAGTAGGTCAAAGGGAGTGACCCCACTTGGTACGAGAAAGCCAAGTGGGTCAAAGGATTGACCTACACTTGGTGGGAATCTTAGGAGTTAAGGGTGACGGATGCTGGGCATGATGTGCCAGGTCAAGGTTGACCGGATGTTGGTTAGAGACTTGGGACTTGGTGTTGAGGAAAACCAAGCTGGATCGATCCATTGATACCATGGATTCCGATCATCCGCAGTACAATTACAACCGATTTGTCGTTGACCGAGACACACCCAAAGGAGCTCGTGTGTTATCGTGGAACGAATAAATGATCGGTCTAGGGACCGATCAACATAGAGTCCCCGTCGATCGACTGGACCTCTCGATCGGTGTGGCACGTTGTCTGCGCTACCGACCACCCTAGGCTATTTCGAGCCACTTACGCTTTTGCCTTGCGAGTTCGCAGGTTGGCTTCAGATATCGGAGGTTATAAAAGGATCGAGAGGCAGTGAAAGATACTTCTTCTTTCCCTCGAGCAGGCTGCTTTGAAGCTCTTGGCCGAGTTCTCAGCTTTGCGAGCTTCAGGCCGTCGTTTTCTAGCTGCTTCGAGCCGTGGCTGCTCATCAACGGACTCAATGAGAAAGCAAGCAAGTGTGTTTACAATTTCTATTGTTCTTGTTTGTTTCCTCTATTGTTGTACCCTTTGTTGCAAAGACTTTGTGGTGAGGTTTCTCCACCCGGAGGAGTTCATATTAGCTTATCGGTTTCATCCACCGACGGATTGATGGCCGTCCTTCCACCACACGCCGAGGAGTAGGAGTTTCATCTAACCTCGTTATCACGCCGGCTAAGGTTTGATCTTCTCGTTCTCGTTTCTATTATTGTATTTCCGCTGCGCTAACTAGATTTGTAGAAAGAAACGCGAATTTGGGGTCGGCTATTCACACCCCCCCTCTCTAGCCGCGTCCGTCGATCCTAACACGATCTTCCTAGGACCAACCAACAATTACTGCTCCAAGGAATGTAAGTTCACTATTAAGATCTCCTTCTCGAACAGAATGTCAGAAGCGGAGAAGTCATGTACACTAAAATAATGCTCAGAAATGAAAAATTGAAAGAGAATTGAAGTATAGAGTGTGTTGTTTTAAAAGGAGAATACCATGTCTCTATTTAGTCCACTGGTCGAAACTAACTGTTGCTGACGTGGCACGGCCCGGGCACCTGGAAGGGCTCCGGGTGGATAAAAGTTTATCCACGTCACAACGGCTACACAATGGCCGAAAAATAAAATCTTATTTGGTCCAGGCGCCTAGAATAGCTCTGGGCACTCAGACCACCTTCGAGCAGGAGCACCTCACCAAAGCGCCTCGGTTGGACCAAATTGGTCCGAGCGCCGGGAGTAGCTCCAGGCGCCCCGACTCCGAGCTCTCAGAATAGCTCCGAGCGCTCAGACCAAAAAGTCAACTCTATGTTGACTTTTGTTCGGGTCTTCCGCTCCAACTCCGCTCGTTTGGGTGATTTCGGCCATCCGGAATAGGGCTTGCCCAAATCCATTTTCCTACCTTCTCGAGCAACCTTCCGCTCTGACTTCTCGTCTCTCGGAAACACTGTGCGCTTCTTTCTCATTTGCCGGCGTACTCTTCGACAGCACCTCGTCCCTTAGACGCACCGAGCCCGTCGACTCTCTCTCATGTCGTCCTTCTCGTTAGCTGCATCTTTTGCTTGACTTTCTGTGCTCCTAAGTTCCTGCACACATACAATGATCAAACCACAACATGACCTAACTTGACTTGGTTGATCACATTAAAACTACCACGGAGTACTTACAATCTCCTCCTTTTTTATGTGAGCAAACAAAGTTAAGTTAAGGTAAACTAAAAATAAATAACAATAAAAAATAAGGATATGCTATGAAAATAACATGAAATAAATTTAAAATAGAGTCTAAGGAATAAAAATACAGTGGTTATCATCCAAAAAAAAATCATGAACTTTAAATTTCAAAAATTTAGATTTCTATAATTTATAAACCAATTTTTAAAAAATTATTTAAAAAATTATTTTTAATTAAGGAAAAGTTTTGAAAATTTTTATAATTATTAAAAAGACATATCTAAAGTAGAAATAAAACTTTCATGAAAAATTGGAATTAATTTAAACAGTATTAAATTCTTTTTTATTTGAAAACATATTTTATTTAAAAATACTTAAAAATAATTTCTAAACTCAACAAATCATGAAAAATTTATAATAGAGCAAGTATTTTTATAAAAAAATAAATTTAAAAAAATAACTTTTCAAGAATTTTTAATATTAAAAGGTATCATTTTGATAAATAATTCATATAAAATTTAATAATAATCAAAAAAACTTTTGAAAATATTTTTTTAATAAAGAACATGATAAATTTACAAAAAATAACACTATAAAATATATTTAAATTGAAGAATATAATTTTTGTTAAACAATTCATAAGAATTAATGCAACCGATAAAAAATTTTGAAATTTTTTTTATAGATAAAAAATGTGATAATTTTTCTCAGAAAAATTAATCTAGAATTAATTTCAAAAAATATATATACAACACAATTTATTTAGATAATTCTAAATAAAAATAATATTAAATCAAATTAAAAGTAAAACATGTATAAGAATTTAAATTAAGCATGATTTTGAAACTCAATATAGATTTCTACCTACTGAATTAATCAAAAATTTTCTAGCAATATATTTTCTTGATAATTTTTTAATTTGACCCTTGTGATATCTAAAATATCAATTTAGTACTTAATAATTTTAAATTTTAAATTAGCAATATTCGAACATGCAGAATTTTTCAAATTCTCTATTTGTTCTTGTAATTTTTCATTTTCAAATTTATTTTGTCAAAATCTTCTAGTCGACAAATCCTACTAAAGTTTCTTTTAGCTCTTTGTTTTTTGTTAATAAATTTTTATTTTGATTTTCTAATTTACAGAAATGCTTTGATAACATTTTAATAAATTCATATAGCTGGTCAGGAGGTAGAAACTGTATTTGACTTACCTTGTCGATCCCATTATCTGTGGCTCCCCTTGTAGAGCTGCTTTCTTCTGGTGTTACTCCCCCTTCATCGATACTCTCAATGTTCATTTCTGATGAGCTTGTTTCATCACCTTCTTCGTGACTTGCCATCGGCACAAATCCAGTGTAGGTTTCAATCTCTGATTTTTATGACGTTTTGTCCCATGTCGCCTTTAGGTTCTTGTACTTTTTCTGGGTTGGTCTTTTGTCCTTAACCTTGTCCTTGCTCTTCAATTTTAGACAATTGTCTTTCAAGTGCCCTTCTTCATTACAGTGGTAGCATTTCACTTTTCTTTTCCTTCTTTTGGCTTGCACTTGATTGAATTTATTAGTTCTATTTTTTTTTAAAATTTCTTACCATAAACGTCGTTTCATCATCGTCGAGGGATATTTTGGAATCTAGTTTGTCTATTTTTGTTTTTAAGGTAATGTTGTACTTTGACTAGCTCTTTTAGATCTACACATCTAGACTCATGAATTTCAAAAGTTGAAAATAGTTCTTCTAAATTACTTACCTTTAAGTTCCTAAAGATGAAGTATGCATCTACTAGGGTTGACCATTCAGAAGTCTTAGGAAAAATGTTAAGTGTGTATCTTAGTGAATCTCAGTTGATTGCCTTTTCTCCGAGATTCATGAGTCCGGTGATGAGTTCTTTGATCATTGAGTGGAGGTGTGTGATGGTTTCGTCTTCTTCTAACCGGAGGTTGCTGATCTGGTTCCGGAGTAGGTCCCATCTCACGAGTTTAGTCTCCGAGGTCCCTTCGTGTAGTTCCAAGAATTTCTCCTAGAGCTCCTTGGCTGACTCATAGACTCCGATCCGATTGATTTCTTGAGATGGTAAAGTGCTCAGCAAATGAAACTTTGTCTTATTATTTGCCACGAAGTCAGCTTGCTCCTTTTTTATCCATTGATATTTTTCTTTGTCTTTCCCTTGTTGATCCTTTGGTGCTACAAAATCATACTTCATTATTATTAATAATTCAAAGTCAATTTTAAAAAATACCTCCATCTTCTTTTTCTAAATTGTGAACTCCCCCTCGAATTTAGGCAAGTAGATGCTCGGTCTGGCCATCGTCTTCTGTGCTTCGGTCGGCGGTTAATCCTTCTTAAGCGGTTGGGCTCCGATACCACTTGTTAATCCCTTGTAGCCAACAAGAGGGGGATGAATTGCCCTGCGCAAAATAAAACAAGCAAGACCTTTCTCAACTCAATCGGCCTTTATCAATTACACACTTAAATAAAATATAAAGCAATAAAACAAGTACGAGACAAAGGAATTTTTTACTTGGTTGACAATCAAAGGATTGCTACTCCAAGGTGTAAGCTCACTATCAAGATCTCCTTCTTGAATATAACGTCGGAGACGGAGAAGCCTCGTACACCGAAATAATGCTCAGAAATGAAAAACTGAAAGAGAATTGAAGTACAAAGTGTGTTGTTTTGAAAGGAGAAGACCAGGGCTCTATTTATAGCCTATTTGTCGAAACTGACCGTTGTTGACGTGGCATGGTCCGGGCGCTTGGAAGGGCTCCGTGTGCCTATGTGTGGATATAAGTTTATCCACGTCGCAACAACTACACAACGGTCGAAAGATAAAATCTTATCTGGTCTGGGTGCCTGGAACAGCTCTGGATACTCGGACCGCCTTCGAGCAAGGGTGTCTCGTCGAGGTGCCCCGACTGGACCAAATTGGTCCTGACACTCAGAGTAGCTCCAGGTGCTCGGACCAGAAAATCAACTCCATGTTGACTTTCTGTCCGTGTCTTCCACTCTAGCTTTTTATCCCTCGGAAACGCCATACGCTTCCTTCTTGTCCGTCGGTGTACTCTTCCGCAACACCTCATCTCTCGAACACATCGAGCCCGTCAACTCTCTCTCGTACTGTCATTCTCGTTAGCTACGTCTTTTGCTCAACTTTCTGTACTCCTAAATTCCTACACACTTAAACATAAGGATCAAACCATAATAGAACTTAAATTGATTGATCATATTAAAATTACCATAGGGTACTGATACGGATGAAGCTGGGGCATGAGAGTAATTAGGGAAGAAGGGAGGGCCATTTTGGTCTTTTGAGAGAGGAAGAGTTTAGGTTTTAGTGGATGGCACTGTTCATAGGAATGGGGGTCTCACGTTTTTAGGTCCGCCACCGAGAGGACCCTCTTCCTCCCTCCTCGCCAACGCCGATGCCAGCCGTCGGCCGACTTCGCCCGCCATCTCTCTTCTTCCTTCTTCTCTGGACACATGGTGGCTACCATGAGTAGAGGGGGCTGGGTGCTTTTGCTCTTCGTCGCCACCACCATGAAGAGCAACCAGTACCGTGTCCCGGCCTTACTTTCCGAGCCGCCCTGCAGGCGCTCGACCGAAACTTCTTCCGCCTCCATCCCTCCTGATGGTGTCGCCTGCTCAGCTACTCTTTCCTCCCTCAGCCTCGTAACGCGGCACTCGGCAGTAACTGGTCGCCACCGCTACTCTCCTCTTAGCACTGCTGCCAGCCAACTCACGCCGGCATCATCCTCTGGGATGCTGATGGTCGCCACTAACTCAACGGGGCACTGCCCGTCTAACTCACGCTGCCAAACCAGCTCAACGCGGGCACACTACTCGACTTCTGATGGTCACTCACGATTAGGGCTCGTCTTTCGCGGCCGCACTCGCAAGATGATGTAGTCCATCAGGCCACTAGTGGCCTAGTAGTTGCCACGATCATCAAAAGCAAAAGGCCACATCTCCACCTCTGATCCCCCTCACACTCTACTAGTCACACTCCTCTCTTCAGGCGCTATCTCACCTAGTTAGCACGCTCCTGCACACTCCGTCACTAGCCCGCGAACCTCATTGTCGCGCCGGTAGCACTCACCGCCAACCATTTGTCACCACTTACGCCGGTCCCACTGTCGCCGCTTTTCGTCGATGATGACCGCGGAGCCATGCTCGAATCATCACGTCCTACCTATTCGTTGATCCTCAGCTATTCCAGGCCTATCTAGTGCTAGTGCCGTAGCCGGCCAAGGCCAAAGATCACGCCCGACCGCCGAGCCAACTACTTCCCGACCACCGCTCAAGCCCTTATCGTATATCCGTGGGACCATCGACTACCGGGACCACGCAAGCACTCGCGCGCACGACATTTACTTACGCCATTGACGCCATTACTATATTTAATTGCTTATACATTTGGAGACCCGCCTCGAAAGACGGGTACTGTGGAGCATTGGCCGAGCATTTGGGTCAACTGATTAGACAACCCACCATCGACTGCAAGGTCGGACACGATGGATGCGGTCAACCTGTATTCCAGATTACACCAAAAGTTCGCCTTCCTCTCGCCCCGATGGAACATATTTGAACTTCACCAGATCCGAACGCTACAATCGCCCTCCGCTATATACGATGACTTGTGGGGTTCGACGAAAGATATCATATTAGCCCAGGAACACGAATTCGACGTGAGAACGTCGGAGAATGCTCGATTCTCACGACGTGGGGCTCTGACGACATTCTCTCTCGGCCTTCAGTTCCTCAAGAATGATTGAACCTGAAGCTGCTGGCGCCAGTCTATTCGCTTCCTATCGATTAGCATTCCCCCCGAGGACTTGTCGACCCCACTGTATTTATGAGCCCCACGGGCTCGATACAAGACGAGCCGAGACCTGATCGACAGACCGGGTATTTTTCAGCCACGGCTCGATACATTGACCCCCGAGCCGACCAGGTGTGTATTTATTTATCGAGACGCTCGACATTGAAGACCCCAGAGCCGATCTGTAGCCAAGAAACCCGATCTCGATCGCGCTCGTGTATATTTATGACCACCGGCCGATCTGAATGGTGTATTATCTGAGCCGTGCGGATGTTCATCGGGCCGTGATCGGTCGGTATGTATTTAAGACTCGAGTCTATTTAGCGGAGATCGGCACCCTCAAGACCCTTCAACCACAACCCCAGTCCGAGGCCTTTGGTGTGTATTATCACACTTGCTGATCAAGACCTCCTTTGAGCCAAGGAAATCGTATTTATCTGAGCCACGGCTTGATGTCAAGACCTTTAATAGATCGACCGGTGTGTATTTATCTCGAGCCACGGCTCATGTTGAATACCCCAAGCCGACGGCCAGTGTGTATTTATCTCGAATGTTCGATGTCGGGTTAACTTCGAAAGCTGATCGCCGTGTGTATTTTCTTTATATTGTTTACAGACTTGAAGTCAAGCAATACTATAAAAATCCCTCTGGAAGACCGCCGAGCCACGTTAAACCCCAGAGTCACAAATACTATAAAAATCCCACCTCAAGACTGCCTTCGAAAGATGACGCAACCCCAGAGTCGGGTTTACAACCATAAAACCCTCGCTTGAAGACCGCTTGAGGCGACGATGTTAAACCTTAGAGTCGAAGCGCCGACCAGCAAAACCCCACTCGAAGACCGGCCGAGCGGTGACGTTAAACCCCAGAGTCAAGCCAGAGCTATAAAACCCCGCTAAGACTGCCGAAAGGCAAATTAAACCTTAGAGTCGAGCCGCCACCATAAACCTCGCCTCAGCATTCGCCGAGCTTACCTAATGCTAAACCCGTGTCTCAATTCTACTCTGGCCGAGCGACGACTCAAACTGCGGCTCTTCACCCACCAATGTACTTATTAGAGTACGATCTCCCTCATCGGCCTAGTGGTCTTCACCGGTCTCGCACTGTGCTATCGACATTCTATCTCCCTGCTCGAGGCTCCAGCCGATTGTCACCATCGGTCTTTCTATCTCGTCAGGTCGAGCAATCGGTCACTACCTGACATCTTCTATCTCACCGGTCGAGCGATCGCCATATCGTAATCAGAAATTCATATTTCCTTATCTCCTCTGCTCGGGTCGGTGATTTTCACTGTCTCGACCAAGATATCACATTTCCTTATCTCCCCCGCTTGGGTCGAAAGGTCTTCACCGGGACTAGTATATCGATATTCTATTCGTCAAAGGTCGAGTGGTCTTCGTCTCGACTCAAAGATATCATTTTTCCTTATTTCATTGGGTCGAGCTTCATTGGTCTCGACCAGCTCGTCGATTCATATCTCCTTCGGGTCGAGGAGGTCTCATTGGTCACGAGCATCGTGCCAAGCGCCTTTCGCCTCGCTCGAGTCGCCATCTCTAATGGCTCGACGAGTATATCCGCTGGTTTCGGCTCATAATATCTCAGGCTCTGCGCCCTCTCGACACCACTTTGTTTCGT
This sequence comes from Zingiber officinale, assembly GCF_018446385.1. NCBI lineage: Eukaryota > Viridiplantae > Streptophyta > Magnoliopsida > Zingiberales > Zingiberaceae > Zingiber > Zingiber officinale. The sequence goes on from NC_055994.1 coordinate 75,861,377, forward strand.
ATGCGATTCGATGCGAACCCGCCAGCTCACGATTTTCATGCCCATTCGCCCGCCTGCCACCCGCACCCCGCCCACACGGTGATGCACTCGCTTGCTCATGACTTTCATCTCGCGCACTCGACTTCACGGACTACGTTTCCGCCAGCTGGCTCCACTCTGCCCAAAGGTCGCCTCTTTCGGCCCCTGCCTCGCCCTACGCACTGGTATCGAGGCTTTCTGCCCGGTAGCAATTTGACATTTTTCTCACGCCGGGTTGACACTTTGATAGCCACTTCGATCCTTCGCCTGATCGTCCACTTAGCACGTGTTGCTTCGCCGACATCATTATAGTCACCTAGTTGGCATTTTACGGTCACCTGGCTCGATTTCGAGATCGGATCACATTTTACATCCATCGGCCCATTTTTTCGGGCTAGTCCTTCTCGACCGATCGCCAACATTTCTCTGCACACGCTGCCGTCTAACCCGCTGCTTATCCACCCGATCGCTCAAGCGCAGTGCTCGGCGTCGATATCGTCATTCACCTGGCCTACCTGTCCCACGCGCCTATTATCATTTTACTCATCGCTCGCTTGACGTTTTGCCGTTCACTCAGCATCGGTTAGATTATCGACTTGGTATTATTTCTCGTAGTTCGCTCGGTGTCGTTACCATCTCATGTGACACCATTACTATAGCGACCGATCGCGTGTCATTATACGATGGGTTCAACGATTTGATTTGGTTCGAGAGTGAGTCAGCCTTTGTGATAGACTATCTAGTCAGTCGGACTCGCACCTCATTCGAATAGACTTGAAGAAAAGGCTTGTGATACGGATGAAGCTGGGGGCATAAGAGTAATTAGGGAAGAAGGGAGGGCCATTTTGGTCTTTTGAGAGAGGAAGGGTTTAGGTTTTAGTGGATGGCACTGCTCATAGGAATGGGGGTCTCGCGTTTTTGGGTACGTCGCCGAGAGGACCCTCTTCGTCCCTCCTCGCCGACGCCAATGCCGGTCGTCGGCCGAATCCTCCAGACATCTCTCTTCTTCCTTCTTCTCTAGACACACGGTGACTACCACGAGTAGAGGGGCTGGGTGCTTTTGCTCTCCACTGCCACCACCATGAAGAGCAGCCACCTGTTCTTCTCCGTCGCTCATCGTCACCTTTGAGAAGGGCGTTGATGAGACACTTCTTCCTCCCTCCTGTCCTCCCGCTGGCAGAGGCCTCCGGTAGCCACCTCCTCTCCGCCTCACGCATGCCTCCGATGCCGCTTACACTGGAGCTACTTCTTCCTCTCCCTACTCGCCTGCCGGTAACCCGCCCAAGCATCATCTCTAGCACTGGGGTCGCCACCGCCGCCTCCCTAGCACAGGCAGCATCTAGCGGCCTAACTCACGCGCTGGTCCTTTTTGGTCTTCGCCTTTGTCGGCCGACCCGCGACCTTTAACGGCCGCACAGTGCCACCATGGTTGGCTGCACGGTGCCATCATGGTTGGCTGCACTCCTAGTGCCACCGTGGTTGGCTGCATTCCTGCCGCCGGATTAGGTGCGTCCGACTTGCCAGCTCATCTTCGTCCCGCGACTCCTCGCCGACGGCCTGTCACAACCTCCACGGGCAGCAGCCCTCTAGTTGGCAACCACGCGCCGCCTCCAGTGCGCTCTCTTCCAGCGGGCGCCGCCACCACTACCTCCAGTGGGCGCCACCACCGCTGCCTCTAGCAGTCATCGCCGCCACTACAGTCACTAGCCGGGTAGCCGCCACTACTGTCTGCTTCGGCCTTCGAGTCGAGAGGGTAGGATGTTCGGCCTGCAAGCCGATGTTGTCTTCTGGCCAGCGAGTCATTGTTGTATTCCGACCCTCATGCCGCTATTCTGGCCTACGAGCCGATGTTGTAGTTGGACCGTGTGTCGTCTCACGAATCCATATTGTTGGTTGCTACTTGGAATACCGTCCTAGTTCCCCTGTACAAAAATTTATACAAGCATAGAACTATCTGTTGAACCCCGTGGTAGTTTTGATGTGATCAACCAAGTTGGTTAGGTCTGCTTGATGGTCCGAGTGGAGCTTAGGAGCCATGAAGTCGAAGGCGAAGACGCCTAGCAAGAAGACAAAGACGGAAAAAGCCGACGGACTCAGGCTTGAAGGACGAGTCGCTGAAGAGTACTACTGGAGCGAGAAGAACGTGGCGCTGAGGGACAAGAAGCAGCTTGTCATTAAGGAGAAAGTCGGAATTGGTTCAGTGAGTCCCTATTCGCTGGCCGCTATCACCCAAAAGTTCAGAGCATCGCTAAAGTAAAGGAAGCAGTCACGAAATCATCGCCAAGGCACCTTCAACAAGCATGAAGGCGGCCCACAAGCGTGAAGCCAAGCCGTCAAGACGCCTTTTACCTGCACCGTCAAACATGCTCTCGTGCGGATAAAGCTTTATCCGCGGGACCAATTGAGGCGCCTTTACCTCAATGGAGGCTGGAGCTTCGGGATAGAATTTCTAGGCTATAAAGGACCCCCGAGCTAGGAATTCATTACAACTCAAGCAATCAATAAGTTCCTAAGCAACTAGTGAGCTTCAAAGTGTAAAAGGCTTCTCCGCCGCAGAAGAAGATTAGTGCTTATCGCTCGGATTAACAACCTCTTGGTGGTAACACAAATTTCATTTATCCGTCTCCTTAATTTAGTTGCTATTATTTATCACTGATTTTTCGAGTTGAAACCCGAGAGGGTAGTTTTATTGTTTGCCGCACCACCCCCTTGCCGGGCCTCCCACCAATATGTGGTATCGAGTCGC